>NC_051846.1:92886155-92947642 GCF_002237135.1 Teleopsis dalmanni | reverse complement strand
TTGAGAGTGAGAGTATGCTACCATTCTAAACACAATAGAATGCTTTGAAACTGAAATCAAATGCGCGCGTGCAGTACTCTATTAGACATCAACGCGCGTTGACAAACACACGAAGTCTTCTCTCTCCATTACACATTAAATTTACCAACAATTTTTTAAACACGCCTCCAGCAAACAATGCAAAATTTGTTCACTCATCAGTATTAAAGCAATCGCTGAAGTGTCGATAGCGGCTGCTATGCGTAATTTCCTTACGAAAAATGATAAATCATGCGTGCATTTAAACGATGTTTACGCTTCCATTTCTCAAAATAAATAAAATTTTGCATGCCGACCAAATCCGACTGTATATGCAAAAACACGAGCATGTTTGAAGAAATATCAAAATTTTTTGATTTTCGTCAACACATTTCTTAAAATTTCAAATGTTACTATTACACAAACAAATTTCGCATTTCACAAAGAAGGAGAAAAGTAGGAGAAAAAAATTCTCATGTGAGAGTGATTTTTTAGTATATTTGTTGTTTTATCTGCGGCGTGTTTAAAAAATTTTTAAAAAATTGTTTGTGTAATGGCAAGCGCGCGTTGACAACGAGCGTTGCTGTGTAATGGGCGCTTAAGAAGCATGGCACTTAGCTTAAGAAAGGGAAGTAACAAATAACAAGTTTAACAAAAATTGATATATAAGACTAACAGAAAAATAACATGTATTGAGAGTAACATTGAGTAAAGAATTAATAAATGTTTGTCAAAATATAAAATGAGAATAAAATTCAGTGTGTGTTGAATGAGTTGCGCATGCCCAAAAACTGCGGTACGCAAGGCGGAACTAGTAAACAAAGAATATGTAGGAAGGAAAAACAGGAAAACAAATATAATGCGCAAGGACCATGCAGAGTAAATAAGGAAAACAGTTATGACGCACGAACGTTAAAAGCAATAATGCAACAATTATTTTAGCTTGTAACTTCTACAAAACGTGATTAATTTTCTCTCTTTTTTACTTTCAATTATTTTTCCTAATTTTTTTATATAATTATTTTTTCTATTTATTTTTCTATTGACTATTTTTTCTATTTATTTTTCTATTGATTATTGTCTCTATTTATTTTTCTATTAATTATTTTCTCTATTTATTTTTCTATATTGATTATTTTCTCTATTTATTTTTTCATTAATTATTTTTTTCTTTTAATTTTTTTTTGTTCTATTAATTATTTTCACTACCAACTTTTTTGGTGGCAGTATGTTAGCCATATCGCCACGTTGGCTTATTTTGTTACCAGTGGCGGTGTTATTAGGATTGGAGTATTTATTTCAACTATTTCAACTATTTGTCTATTTTTTGTCTATATAACTATTATTAATTATTTTTAACTATTATTATATATCATTATATATTAGTTAACTATCATATTTACATATTTAATTATGGGTATTTATTTTTACACAAACTGTTTAATTCTTTTACTAATTTGACTATTTTCATATATAATTTTCGTACATACGGCACAGATTAATGTATTGCCCCATTTTTGTGATTACTCTACAAATTAACGTATTGCCTAATTACCTAACTATATGTGGTTATCTTTATATATATAATTCTTCTGTACGTGTGTTGAAAGTGAACTCCTCCTAAACGGCTGAACTGATTTTGATGAAATTTTTTATGTGTGTTCAAGTGGAATCAAGTATGGTTTAGATTCACAATTTGGTCCACTGGATAATGTTTTTTTAATTATTATACAGTTTTTTGGATCCATATACATTTATATTAGACATTTAAAATTTATCATGCTTACTTTGATTTATTTAAAAAGTGTAAAGTCTCGAAAATGAATCGTTCAACTATCCTGTTGAATTTTTGAATTCGCTGGACTTACCAGGAATGCCAGCACATAACTTTAGATTAAAAATTGGCTCACCTATAGTTATGCTGCAGAATTAAATGCACCTAAGCTATGCAACGGCATGAGATTAATCATAAAAAAATTATGGGCAATGTACTTGAAGCTACAATTTTGAATGGCAAATTTGTGGGTGAAGCTGTTCTCCTGTCACGAATCCCAATGATCCCTTCAGACTCACCCATTCCATTCAGCATTTGCCATGACTATTAATAAGTCACAAGGTCAAACAATGTTGATTTGTGGGATAGATCTAGAAAATCAGATCTTTTCACATGGCCAATTATATGTGGCGTGTTCTCGCGTTGGAAAACCGTCAAGTTTATTCATTTATATTCCTCAAGAATTGACTAAAAATATTGTTCATTCATTGTTTAAACAAACATTATTGATTATTACGAATTGTTTTTAGAAAAACTGATGTTAGTTCAAAATAAAGAATAACAAAATTATTACATTATTTGTCTTTGATTTCTTACTTTGTTTAATATCCTAATCGATTAGTATATCAACCAGGAAAACATCTGTCGGGTCCGCTAGTTTTTATATATATTTGTTTGTTTCAATATTGATGTACTTATTTATTTCTTGTAATTATTCAACATAAGTATTTATCTTATTTCATAGACAGTTTGTTTTCTCTTATACATATTTTTATACATATTTTATTAATTTTTATACATCATCTTTTCATTTTTATACATATTGTTATTTATTCATACTTATACATAGTTTTTGTAATTATAACGTGATGGATTGATTTTCTTAATTATTACTATATAGATTAATGTATTGTCTAATTGTTTATCTAATAAGCAAGTAGTTTTTAATAAAGAAACTACCATACCTCGACACTATAGCCATTACAAGAGATAACAAAATAAACATTGACGTATCAAAAACAAACTGCTTCAGGAAGACTGCTAAATTTCAACTCAAAACACCGTAAAGAGTATAATAATTAATAAATTGATCAACTTTGTGAATAAAGAACTTGCAACAAGTGACACAATGTTCAACAAGGAGAATAAAAACAATGTAATAGAAAACTCACAAAAAACAGCTTCCCAACTAAAAGAAGTAGTGGGTCAAAAAACAAAACCTCGAAAACTAACCACAGAAAAAACAATAAACGAAAAACCAGTAAAATAACTAAAAATGTACTAATCGAAAATTCAAAATGTTATGATAAGAAACAATATATCATCGCAACGCATATAGAAAACAATATTGCACAATTTTTTTATAAACCAACAAAAAAATAAAAAACAAAAAAAGGAAAGGTTCCACATAATGTATAAAATATCATGCATGGGGAACAACAATGAATCATGAGACATGATCTATATTGGAATAACCAAAAACAAATTAAAAACAAGAATCAGTGGACACAAATCTTGATTTTCAAAAATTAAGAAACAAACCTTTAGAACAAAGAGATCCTAAAGGTTCTTGTTGTCAAACAAGATTTCAACTACATTGTCAATAATTCAAAATAATTTACTTGAAAATTTCGAAAGAGACTTAAAACATACTCTTGTTATAAAACAAGCTATTCAACTATAGTTGATACAGCTCAAATTTATTTAGCTTTCGCTAGAAAGTTAATGCTTCTGTAATATACAAAGCAGGTTCTCAACTATAGTTGAAGAAGTTAAACTATACTTGAAGCTCACATACATAAAACTCTTTAGCATACTCCTGTTGTCAAACAAGGGATTCAACTACATTTTAAATAATTCGAAATAATTTATTTGAAAATTTCAACGGAAACTTGATAGATCCTACTTATTACGTATTTGAAAATCTAATACTAAAATTACTAAGAACTTTATTTTTATCCAGTATTCTTTGTTCTCAATTATATATACACATAGCATAAAAAGTCTGCTATTCGCATAACTTATTTAATTTTTACTCAAATTGATTTTTGTTTTCTGATTTAATTCAACCAAAGAAACAACAATGAAGTTCAAACATAAAAAATTTGAATTTATTCTTTAAAACAAAGTTAAACACAGTTATATGTAAAAGCAACAGTTTTTGAAGCAGAGAAAGTCTGCATTCATTTCTTGATATTTAGATTTACCGTTGATTTAAGCTCCCTTCCAAACATAATTATATAATTAAATGATATTTAATTATCAGTTGACTTCTATGTTATAAATAACTTCAAAGAGACGAGCACTTACGTTTCTAAACCTTGCCCTGGTCGCCCATCAATTCTGTCAGATTGTGAAAGACGCAGCATCATCATGAAAGTAAATCCAAGAGTAACAGCCTCCAAACTAGCTTAACATATTGCCAAAATTCTTGAAAACAAAATATGTCCTGATACTGTGCGGAAAATTTTGAAGAAAACCAAGTATTATACCCGAGTCGCAAGAAAGAAACCATACATATTCAAATATATTGGAATAAAACAATTAAGCTTTGGAAAAAAGCATGTAAATAAACCTATGGAGTTCTAAAAACGAGTTATTTTCTTCAATGAGCGATAATTTCGCATATTTGGAATTAAAGATAGAAAACTTGTGTGGAGAAAATCATATACAGCCTATTATAAACCAAGCTTGATTTCAATGGTGAAACATTGTGGTGTAGGCATAATTATAGCAAGTAATGGTGGCGGTAACGAAAGAAAGTGCCAGAATGTTAGGGCTTAAGGCATCCTTTTTGTTTCAGCAGGACAATGACACTAAGCATAAAGCAGCGATCGAACGGGACCATGCTACCAGGCAACTTCAAACACCACCACATTTACCAGATCTTAATCTCATAGAATATCTATGGGATTATTTGAAAAAAAAAGATTCGTCAGCACACAATTACCAGCAAGGATATGTTAAGAAACGTCACTAAGGAAGAATAGCAAAATAAAAAAAACGCACAGGATACTGCAAAGCTAAATACAGAAATTATCCCACAGGCTATTAAATATAATATTTGTGAGAATTTTGTTTTAATTTAAATATTAAAGAGTGAACGCAGGCTTTTACTGCTATGTGTTTGTAGAATTATTTGTTAATGGGCACAAACTTACATGTATATTACAGATATTCTGCTACATAATATATACATACATTGTACACATATATGTTATTTAAGTATAAATGGTTTACGATTCTGATGTGCCATTGGGTCACTTCTCTTGCTCTTTCAATTAACATATTTTCTAAGAGTATACAAAATCTGAAACAAGTTAAAAATAAATAATTATATATTTAAAAATTATACTGCACATATTGTAACAATACTTCAATATTTGCAATTCAATTACATAAATATTTACACTGATCTCTTTTAATCTCATTATACTTCAAACAAATAACTATATGTGCTTATTTTATGATTAATTTACAATGGAAATATTAACAACTAAATATCAATTTGATAATTACCAACATGTATTTATACATACATAAGTATTTAAAAAACCAATTTTTTCTCATATCATTTACGATTTTAATGGCGAGTCGAATGACGTCATTTACATAACGGAACTTTATTTGAAAAAAATCTCTTAAGATTGGCGTCAATTCCCAAAAAGCACAATTCTTATATTTAATGAAATCAAATACTTACATTTACAAACTTAGTAAAAATTCTTAATTGAAGTATTTTTAATTTAATCCACTAACATAAAATATATTCTATATTATGTGGTTATCGTTTAATTTTTTTATATTTAACACTCACAGAAATATTCAAACGTTAGCACATCAGACGACTCCCGCGGACATTTTTCAATTGAAGTATATTTTCTTTTGACATTCTCTATACTAGCTCATTCACAATAAATAAAAATTAAATGTAATGTGTGTGTAAAGAATACCTTACAAGAACTGCAACTCCATTGTGAACTAAAATTTGTTTTTTCTATAAAAAAGCTAATTGTCGTGAAATTTTACATAGTGTAATGAAAAATGCACTAGCATTAGCTGGTATCTCTCGTAAATGCTTTACTTTTTTCTTTATTAAAAAACCTTCAGGTACATTCCAAACGGAATGTTTCGAAAAACTTATCACAATGACCGTAAGAAAGAGTATAGTTTCATTTATAGTTTCATTTTAATGACTTGTTTTCTAGCGAGAAATATAAAATTTAGTTAAAAGTAAATTGAAATTTAGGTAAAGCAAATTGAAATTTGAAAAATTTTTTGTACCGCATTTATGTAAATATTTGTTTATATATTTATTGCACTTATTTATTGTTTTTGGTTAAAAGTTTTAAAATTTACTTATTTACTTATTAAACATCTTATAAAATTATCACAAAGGGAACACCTAGTTTAGCTAATTTTTATCTAAATTACTCTACTCGAAATTCCGGTAAATTTCAACATTCGCCGCCATACCAACATAATATACTATTTTCCTCAATTTACCATCAATTTATTTGAACTCGCTCACGGCCTTAGTAGTAAAGGGGTTACAACGAAGTTAAACTAGACACGTCAGCAGTGTTGTTGTTTCTTATTTTGTAAATAAACGATTTTATTTTGCAATATGCTTACAAAAGAATAGGCATATTATTCTGTGAAAATTAAAAAAAAAACATTGTACATTTTTGCATCCCTTAATATATTTTTTTACTTTTTATACATAAAATAATTTTTGCTCACAAAGTTTATTCGTATTAATATTAGTCCAATATGTTACATACTTAGGCCGTGTTTGAGTTCAAGTAAATTAATGGTAAATTGAGGGAATTAGTAAATTATGTTGGTATAGCAGCGAATGTTGATATTCACCAGAACACTCTACTCGAAGAGTAAATTAGATAAAAATTAGTTAAATTAGGTGTTCCCATTGTGATAATTTTATAAAATATTTAATAAATAAATAAACAGATTTCAAAACTTTTAACCAAAAACAATAAATAAGTGCAATAAATATATAAACAAATATATGCATAAGTGTAGTACAAAATTTTTTCAAATTTCAATTTACTTTACCTCAATTTAGTTGAACTCGCACACAGCCTTAGTAGTATATTAGGTACATACATTTTTAAAGTACTTGCACGGTAAGTTTTTTGTGCTTTCGCGAAACTAAATTTTATAATTCTCGCTAGGAAACAAGCCATTAAAATGAAACTATAAATAAAACTATACTCTTTTTTACGGTCATTGTGATAAGTTTTTCGAAACATTTCGTTTGGAATGTACCTGAAGGTTTTTTAATAAAGAAAAAAGTAAAGCATTTACGAGAGATACCAGCTAATGCTAGTGCATTTTTCATTATACTATGTAAAATTTCACGACAATTAGCTTTTTTATAGAAAAAACAAATTTTAGTTCACAATGGAGTTGCAGTTCTTGTAAGGTATTCTTTACACACACATTACATTTAATTTTTATTTATTGTGAATGAGCTAGTATAGAGAATGTCAAAAGAAAATATACTTCAATTGAAAAATGTCCGCGGGAGTCGTCTGATGTGCTAACGTTTGAATATTTCTGTGAGTGTTAAATATAAAAAAATTAAACGATAACCACATAATATAGAATATATTTTATGTTAGTGGATTAAATTAAAAATACTTCAATTAAGAATTTTTACTAAGTTTGTAAATGTAAGTATTTGATTTCATTAAATATAAGAATTGTGCTTTTTGGGAATTGACGCCAATCTTAAGAGATTTTTTTCAAATAAAGTTCCGTTATGTAAATGACGTCATTCGACTCGCCATTAAAATCGTAAATGATATGAGAAAAAATTGGTGTTTTAAATACTTATGTATGTATAAATACATGTTGGTAATTATCAAATTGATAATTAGTTGTTAATATTTCCATTGTAAATTAATAATAAAATAAGCACATATAGTTATTTGTTTGAAGTATAATGAGATTAAAAGAGATCAGTGTAAATATTTATGTAATTGAATTGGAAATATTTAAGCATTGTTACATTATGTACAGTATAATTTTTAAATATATAATTATTTATTTTTAACCTGTTTCAGATTTTGTATGCTCTTAGAAAATATGTTAATTGAAAGAGCAAGAGAAGTGACCCAATGGCGCACCAGAGTCGTAAACCATCTATACTTAAATATATGTGTACAATGTATGTATATATTATGTAGAAGAATAACTAATATACATGTAAGTTTGTGTCCATTAACAAATTATGTTTATATAAATTACTAGATTTAACTTTTCTCCAACCAAAATACGTTTTAAATTGGAATATTAGAACTGACTTCGTTTGTTATGGGATATTATCCAGATGGATTTAGTTATTGTAAATACAGATAATTTTATAATAATTGGCCCATTCGATTTCAATAATAAGAATTAAGCAAGTTAGACATAGTATTGGATGAGAAAAGTAGAAGTCAAACAGTTATATGAAGGCTGTGATCTATTTATTTCAAAGAACGGATAACAGGAGGATGGCGTTGTTTTACTTGGCTGTGTACAAAATTAAAGTTAAATTGTGTTAAACATAAAAATTTTAATTGTGCGGAGGTAAAATCGCAGAAATAATTAAAGGTAATAAAATCTCTATCTTTTAGAAATTACTAGAATAACTGCACGACAGTTTTTTTTTAAATATTTTTTTAATTTAAAAATTGTAAGATCCGAAATATATTCCAAATTTGTAATTTATATATTTTATTTCATATTGTCCTTAAAAATATGTCCAGTTGTTAAAAATGGTGTCAATAAAACAATATAGCTCTAAATTCTCTATTAGTGTACAAAATGTATTTGCGAATAATTATTCTCTATTTTATACCCTTTCTCATAGGAGTAATTAGTCTAATAAGATATATTTGCATGTCATGATAAGAAGTGTTGAATTAATTGATATATTATTAGGAGGCAGTGACAATACAATAAATGTAAAGTTTAACCACTGATTGTTATTAATTTTTCGAGACTTTTGCCCGTCATTTACATTTCTGCTAAAAAAAAATATGATTCAGATAATAAAGGAAGTATTTATTTCATTCAGTTTATATATTTATATATTTAATATAAGTCTGTCCACTTTTTCAGCGATCTGTTAAAAATGTGTTTACGCCTACCACATACTTCGAAATAACATATTAAGAATTGCGTCTTTTTCAGTGCGATTAAATGTCTCCTCAAATTTCAAATTTCCTGAGACATGGTTTTTAGGCCAAAGATAAATTTTTTGAATAAAGAATAGCAACGGTTGTGCCTGAGTCTACTTTTGAATGAAAATGATTATAACCGCTAAGATTGTTCTATTTGTGAACTATAAAAGCTGAAGATCGTTTAATTAATTGTCAACTGTAATAATAGTAATAGTAATAATGGTACTTGATAATAGCAATTGGCATTGACACCATATTGTTTTGATACCCAATATATAACGAATATATGCTGACAGCATTATTCTAAAAAACCAACGAAAGGCGATAATATACTATCAAAACCGATGATGTTGCACTAATTCTTATAAACAGGAGTATAATATTTACACGGATTTATAGGGATTATCCAAAACCCTATTTTATATATTATATTTTGTTTTGTACTCATTCAAGGCCGTTAATAGGTGAGATAGCTCGCGGGTGTTAGATGAATATTTTTATTGATAACCCTGATTCCTCTCGTAATATTATTTTTAAAGACTTGTTAATTTTTGTTTATTTTCTTTATTATATTACAATATTTTTATTTCCTTAAACTTACAATACTAAATAACTAAATTAAAAATGTTAAAATCTGAAATTATAAGAACTTTAGGTATTTTAGAAAATTAACCAATGTTACTGACTGGGCCACGTTGCTAGATTAGGAAATCAAAGTTACCGACTGGGCCACATTTCTAGGTTAGGAGATCACATTTCCGACCGAGCCACGTTGTTAGGTTTGGAGATCATTGTTACCGACTAGGCCTGTTGCTAGATAAGGAGGTCAACGTAACCGACTGGGCCACGTTGTTAGGTTTAGAGATCAACGTTATCGAGGGGCCACGTTGCTATGTTAAAGGAAATTGATTAAATGTCTGAAATGTCTGTCTGTTTCTTGTTTCTCCTTTTATAAATTTTTTTTCCTGTCGGGAGTTTTGCTGTTTCTTCTAGTACGTATGATGTGTAGTTCTTTTTGGATTTGTTATTGTCTACAAAACCATTCTAAAATGGTTTTGTAGTCTGTAAAATGGTTTTGCTGCTCTTGTTATTCAGTTGCAATAACACAGCAGATGATCTAGCAATGGCTCCACGTGTCCAGTAAGTTTGAATGTACGATTACTTCTACTATTACGCACATAATAGTATTAGTAAGTTTATTGTTGTGACGATGTTGTAATTTATTATAGGTGTCACAATATAGAAATGGTACATGAAATGTATAGAGTTTGATTTTTTTTATATAAAATAAACGTTTGAAACATTCCCATATATAAAATTAATTTCATTTTGTTAATGTTTGGCTGATTTATCTTTTATTACTAAGATTAGTTTTGTAATATATATTTCGTAATATCAATGTTTAACCAAATACTTTTTTTATGTTTCAGTTTATTTTTATTCCACCTGAAAATTCTGTAAAAACAGAAGAATCGTTTTTATTGAACACGACGTATTAATAAGAATAATTACAGTATTCTGCAGAAAATACATATTTTAATAAATAGTTCTACTGAGTCGGGATAGTCAATGTTGCTGCAGGTTTCCACAAGGCTACAACTCCAAAGCAGTTAAATTACTTAACCACAACATCACAGCTACAAATTTATATCCAGAAAAAAGAGTATAAATTTTTTAAGTGTGTTTAATATGTAACATATATATTATATTTACAAATTAAATTTTTTTTTTTATTTATATTTAAGATTTGATTTAAGTCTTCAGCAGTTCGCACATTTTTATACCACTAAAACTTTTATGGTACAGTGAGAAAATTTTGAATTTTTATTAAATCCCTCTATTCTGGATCAAAATATTATTTTTTGGTTAAATAAAGCAGATAGACTAAGTAAAAAAAACTAAAAAGAGAGGAACCTATTTCCAACTAGGAAAAGAGAAGGCAGTAGCGCTGTGGAGGATTGGTGTTTTGTCTTGTCCCGATCCTCAGCTACAACAAGAAGTCAGTATACCGGTAATATGATACGAAGTATATCAATTAAATTTTTTTTCTATTGTAATTGGATTGTTTTTTTTTTAATTGTTTTTTTTTTCTGGTTGTAGATGGATTTTGTCACACTTTTAGTGCACTCTATGTATCATATGCTGTGACTAATTTTAAAATTTTCATTTCACAAGTGGACAAATACTAACCAAAATGAATGTTATCAAAAAGTTGTGTACCACGTTAGGTCAGAAAATTTCAGTATTCCTATAATTTGCTTGTGACAACTAATATCGACTATTGGAAATTTATGGTAAGATATATAGATACTTTAATTAATTTCATTAATTATTCTTTTGTTTTAGAATCATGTTGAAAACAAGAACGTTTGCAAAGCTACAATTGTTTTGTAGATTAATAATTATTTTACGGGAATTCTATCCTGAAATATAAACGAACGGTTTTAAATCAGGAAAAGATGTATGTTCTTGCGGTGCAAATAAAAAAAATATAGAAATTAAAACTAATTACTTCATTACAATAACTGATAACATGAACAGATAAAGTATTTTCAATTGAATGTAATAATATACTAATCATCGTAATATGAGGAGTTGAAATCTGACTTAAAATACATGAACTTAACGTTCTAACAACACTTCCAAAAAAGCAAAATAAAAACTTTATTGAACAACAAAACGGAATTATAAGGTTGGGACAAGCATTTTTTTCTCGAAAAGGATATTTTTGGATACCACTGAACCACTGAATTCAAATATAAGATCCAATCCAAGGAATAAAATTAATATGAGAAAACAAAAAATAACTCTCAATATAAAGCAGATTTAAGTTTCCAAACATCGTTCTCTGTACGTTCACAACTATTTCAAGGTAAAAGTTATAATTAAATAATAAGTTATTTTATATTATATAATTTATAATATATATACAAAAGTAAATCACATCACTTTTTGAGCAAAGTTAAAAACAAGGAATTAATTACATATTAAGTTTTGATGGAAATGAGATTTTATTAACTTATTGAAAACAATTTATTCTAACTTTGTGGCATTAAACTAATATGTGAAAATTATATTGAGATTTTAGGTCAATACATATCTTTGAATTATATAAATTTATATATATATTAAAGAAATTTTAATATATATAAAATAGTGAGTAAATTAAAATATTTCATATTTTTAGTTTTAAAAATAATTAATTAAAAAAATGACAAATTTTGCGTGAATATATTTTAATTAGAAATGGTTTAAATAGTTTAACTTTTTAAATTTGATTATTAAATATTCTGTCAAATTTAAAAAAGAAAATTGAACGTTATTATAAAACTATTAGACTTCTATTTCAGTATAATTTCATTATAATCTATCCAGCTATTGTTGAGAATACTTGGCGAAAAATTTTTACTTTTTAATGCTTGTGACTATTCAAGTTGAGGGGTTTAAAAAGAAAGTCCATATTGTCTAATCTTATTTACTTCATAATCCGTTGCAAACTTAGCTAGCACTATTTCAGTTTTTATGATTCGACAGTTCGGTTATTCGATATTCCCACTGTTTTTGACAAAATTACAATATTATTAACAAATTATGTCGGTTCGCGAGCACTTATTTATTAACACTTGGCACTGTTTTAAAATTATTTAATTATACAAATTAAATGTTTTACAAAATAACTTCTTACTAGTTCTGTAACGGGATTTTTTGATCCTTGAGATCACCAAAGGGGAATTCATAAATTTTGGTGAACCGTATCACACTCCCTTTTGGACTACTGGTGTGGAACTAGGGGAACGATGTATGTTGCATACAACATTTGACCACTTTCTCGTTAAACGGCTCGTCGTCTTAATTCAACAAAAATTTTAATAATTCAAAAGTTCAATAACTTCATCGTATTCATAATAAATGCGAGTTTGCTGTTATAATTTTCGTTATCTACCCCATTCAGAACTGCAAATATCTTCTAGTATTATGCAGAAATCTAGTTCTACCATAATCCTCATCTTATAGACAATTTGATTGTGTGTTGAACTGATACAGTTTTAAAGAAGTTTTATAGTTATAGTTACAATTCTCTTATTACATCGAATTTAATATTGCCGTCAGCTGTTTCAAAGTCTGACTTTAAAAATGCATTTCTTATGGATTTTATTAAGTGTGGTACATCATATAAAAGATAGATTTTTGCGTTATTATAAATGAAGTATAGTCTTTAACTGAAACATTCAATAACTTATAGCAATTCCCATTATTCGTACCTTGATCACATGTTGTTGCATATATAGTGTACGCTCGAAAACGTGAACTAATTAAAACCAAAGGAGTTCACGTTATCAAATTGTTTAAGATTTCGAGTGGCGAACAAAAGTAAAGGAAATACACATTTACGCATTTAAATTCACATTTTATTGTTTCTTTTTCTAATATTTGAAACAGGGTTTTTTCCCTTAGACATCTAAGGACATTCATATCATTTTGATCGGCGCCTTTATGACTGCCACACTGAGATGCAGTCTTCGTCGGATTCGTCCTCATGTTCAATATCATCATTCGCATTTTCTTCACCAGATTTGAAGATTGTTTTTTTAAGAGCTGTATAAATAGAAATATTAGTACAGTCAAACCTCCCTATAATGAGGTCAAAGGTGCTGCAGAAAACTTTGCAGAGGATAAAGCAAGTTTTTTTTTAAATATATTTAATTCATGTTTATTCATATAAACATACATAACATTAAAAAGATTAATCATTAAATTAGATTAGATTTTAAACGGTTTGGGAACTTGTCACCACGTCACATTAATTATATTGTTAAGTTATCGCCTGTAATGTGTGTTCATTCGAATTGCAGGATTTTGTACAGTGAAAGAAGCTTCTTGACTTCAGAATCTATATGCTTTATTTCGTCAGTTGTATTAAAATTCTAGTATTTTATATAGAGCAGTTTTTCGAAACACCAAACACCTCAAATATTTCTGACTGACTTAAAATACTAATTAACATAATCAAATTATTTTCAATTATTCCATTGCTGCCATAATTGAAATCGTAACAATATATTGGTTTATATATTGTATTCAGAAAAATTATTTTTTATTAATTTCTATATAATTTATTATTTAATATAATTAAATTTTTATAATTTATTATTTTAACTTCGAAAAAAGTGTGATATTTTTTATTGGTTGGACATTTCAACTAATTCCTTGATTAGGAACTCTAGCAGGAACATCGTCTAATAGACTCAAAAATTTTTTCAGGAACATCGCTACGGGATTCCGTAAATGTATGTACTATTTGTAGCGCTTTACGCGTGTCTAAATATGCTGGGAATTTAACAAGTTTTCATTTTATTCATGATCATGAAGAAGACCAATCTTCATCTGAATCTATAAATATTAAAATTATAATGTTCGATTAATTAATCTATTATTTCTTTTGAGTTTTTTTTTTATATTCGATACTTAATAATTTTCAGTATTGCTTTTCAAAATATCTTCATCCGTAGTATAAGCGATGCTGACTGTATCATTGTCAACATTTATAAAATCGTCCAAAGATACACCGATTGTATCAACGATGCATTTCGACTATATATATATATATATATACTGCGGATATCAATGTCTCCAACATCACATTTGTACATAAATAAATTTATACAAGTTCCATTTTACATTATTCAATTTGTTTCCCGGGCGTTTCACATTGGAATCAATAGAATGAACAGATTATTTTGGATCCAATTTACTGAAAAAGCGTTCAAAGATTTCAGAATGTACACTATTTTATGGCCGAAAATATATAGTAGAAATGGTTAGGAAGGTAATCATTGTCACATTTAATATTGATGCATGTTGCTTATAACACAATTTTGTTAAATTGCGTCTAAAGTTTCGTAAATAACTTTTATTTTAACATGTCAGATCCTCCTTGTATTCTGTTATTAGTTAAGAAGATTACAAGCAATTATGACATATCCTCTTATGTTGAAATACGTGCGATTAGTAAAATGGGTTTGGAAGACTCAAATTCTCAAAGTCACAAGTCTATTTGCACAAATTTTTTTATTAGCAAAGTTAATTTGCGCAATAAAGTATTTGTCAGTTCGATTTGTTTGTTGAGTTAACCCCCTATTTTTTTAAAACCAGCAGTTCCATTAATTTATTTGGCCATCCTTTTAAACTGGTCGGATGGTTTCCTAAACACACACAATCAACGCAACTAGCTGAAGTGTTTTCACTTTTAAATATTCCGTTTCCTATATTTATTTGTATTTACCTTAAGATTCCATATCAACATGAAACATAAATAATGGCTGCATTATTATGCGAAATCGGACATTAACATATTTATGTTTCTTCCGTTAGGTCATAATTTTTCTATTTCGGATTAGATTTCGCTTAAAGAAGCAGAGCTATGTACATTTTTTATTACGACACGATAAGCTCGTTTTTGTTTTAATTAATGCGTATATAACGTAATCTTCAATTTCCAATATCCAATCAGAACTCTATATGACAAAACAGATTTGATCATCACTCTAATTTTTTGAGGAATCACCCTCTTTTTTTTGAGGAATTTCTGTATAATTTTTGAAATGTCGACAATATTTGGAATTACTATTGGTAGAGGTTTAAGAGATGGTACTTTTGCTTTTTTCTCATTATTATAATTATTATCTACTAATAATTATTATTATTATTATTGTTATGATAAAGAGCTAACAGTTATGGTTAATAATTGTGTAATATCAGACAAATATTTATTTTTATCTTTTTTGTCAGTTATCAGTATCGCTAACATCAATCATTGTGTTTTATTAAAGCCGAGCTGCATCACATTTCATGCTGTTGTAAATTTTTAGTGGGACTAGTGTTACAGAGATTATAAATTCTTTAAAGTTACTGGATCTGTTTAAGAATTTTTACTTATAACTACTGTGTCCAGAACACCTATCCAAATCCCTCTTTCATTTCATATAAACATTAGAATTGGCTTTTTTCTCCAGTTGCGAAATATTTAAAATGCTATCTGCACCCAGGATACAATTCACAGCAGACCTTAATGTAGACCTCATTATTGTTAACATTTCTCATTGTTACATCCATATCAAAGTAGAGTGCTAATACCCGTTCCATTAACAATGATTTCATTTTATGATTTTTCCTTTCCAACTTTTCAATTATATTTGCAGCTTTTTTTATTTTTCGGGGACGCTTGTCACCGCTTTTTTATTATTTATGTTTAAAGTTTCGTATGTCAAATCACGTACAGTCTATCAGTAGTACTTCTTGAAGTAGCTGTTGGTGAACAGAAAAAAATCCAAACCATTATAAAAATGACAACTTTTTTTAGAGTAACTAGCAAGTGGAGACTAAGACCGTGTGGGAATTTCGAGTAGGGTAAATTAGTAGGTATAAACATTATGAAAAATTTTTAAGATATTTAATAAATAAATTCAAAAACATTTAACAGAAAATTACTTTTATATGTTTCTTAATCGTTTATATGTTTTTAATAATTGTATCACCTTTATTTAATAAAAATTGAAATATTTAGCACAAAATTAATATGTACAAAATAATTTTTCTATTATGTTAAATAAATTTATTTTTATAAATTATATTTCTTACATTAACATCTATCTTAACAGTATATTCTTACAACAAAAAATTAATTTACAAAATTTGAAAATAAAATTGTTTTACAAAAATATATACGTTTTATTATATCATTCGGTAACTGGATTTAATGAAAACATATGATTAATATAAAATTATGACTAACATATATACATTATACATTATATAGTACATTATATTATTATTACGTTTTTCATTTTTATATAGAATATATGGATATTTTTGGATTGTCCATTACAAATATATAGTAATATTAAGTTAGCTACTTATATCAACTAGATTAATTAGATTCTGTGAAGAAATATATGTTGTTTGTACAGGGATATATGAATCTTATTTAATTAACGTAACAGGTATTCACAACACAGGTATCCGTTATTGGTGCAATATTTGCAATCTTTCCTTCTGAACGTTTTTATTTGTTTCTTGGCAAAACTTTTCAATTATGCATTTGCAAGCGGCTCGGATTAATACCATAAGAAAATGTTCATACAACAGTAATCTCTGTTTATAACATGAATGTTCTAAATTGTACCAAAATATGGATCATCAAGAATACAAAAATTTATTATTCCGTTCTTATAACAGTTGGTATCAAATTGTTTGTCAAAAGTTTTTAGGTGCTGCTTACACAATTAGTAGAAAAAATTTGAAGGAGCAAAAAGCGAGCAAGAATTACCATAGCATCCATAATTTCTGAAGTATAGAAGCCAATCAGAAAGCGCAATAATTACATTATCCGATTTGGTACAATTTTTTCTGCAATTTTCGCTATTTTTAGCATAGTTTTTCTAAAAAACTTGTGCAAAATATTTAATTGCATTATCAAAAAGTACAGGCATTCATTTCTATAATTGGATTTATTTCTTCCGAGCCATTTTCGTTATTTGCTTCATCCGCAATCTCTTTTTCATTGAAAGTTCCAGCATTCGCTTCCATCGAATTTTTATGGCCCACAGAAATTGTTGTCCAAGCATTTCATCATCACCTTCCTCACAAATAGAGCATTTGGTAGCATATATTAAATTATCAAAAATTATTCTTCCAATAATAAAGCAGAATTCATTAATGGATTTTTTGTTTGTACCTCACCCTGATTCATTTTATTAGTGCATAAATAAGACTAATCTTTAACTTCATTAAATATTTCGTCATAGAAACTTAAAGCTGCATGCATTTATGCTTTGAATTAAACAATTTATGCAATTGATTTTTGTTTTACGAGAAGTGTTGATAAATTTTAAATTTTCAATATAATTCTTTGCGTCTTGTAAGAATTTATACACTGCACATTCTTTTTGGAAGGCCTTTCGGTAGGGGTTGGCAGAATGCAATGATTTACTATTTAGGCAATCAAATATTTTATTGAATTTATCAAAATTATATGCAGTTCCTTCTGCGTCAGTGGTCAAATTATTTGTATTAAATAAATTCAATTCTAAGCCAGTGTGAATTCCGACAACTGTTCTGGCGCTGAGCACTTGAACAGCTAAGTTCACTTTCATTTTTTGAAATCTGTTCGGGGCTATATGCTAAGACCTTAGTCCTAAACACACTCGAATAGATGACTGCGAGCATTAAGTAAAAATATTATAGAGTCACAATGCCATAGAAATAAATTTTTGTTCTAGGTATCTATGGGTACCCAAATCACTCAAATCTCTGCCGACGTCGCTTCAGTCGTTTTTGCTTGATACCGAAGAAGATTTTGCAATATTCTCTGCTTCATAGGTTCAAGAAATTTTTATATTTCTTTTTTGTGTTTTTTTATCCTTTTGCTCTTTGAGGTGTTGTTATTGCTTCCTTGAATTATAATGTAAGTAGTAAAAAGAATTATGCTCTATTTTATATTCATTCATGCCTACTTGCTTTGTGTTTAAATATGAACATATGGACATTGATATTTTTGTATGTAATTTCGGGGGCAAGAGATATCAAAATTTTATTTGCAGCATTGAAACAATTTTTCATTATGATGGCATTTGAAGAAAGAGTTATAAAGCCTGTCAGGAAATGAACAGTGTTCTTTGAATCGGTAAACTTAACGGAATTGAAATAAAGGATGAATTTCTTTATATAGTTTATTACAATTCCGTCGACCTGCAACGCACAAGAGTATGGATTTTTGGAATACAGGGTACAGGAGTTCATGCAGTCAAATATTTTATCAATTTTTTCAATAAAATTGGTAGTTGCTACTGCCACTTCATTGCTGACATTGTTAAAACCTCCAGTTCCCACAATGGTTCTTATTGCGGCTTGTACTGTCTTACTAAATATTTGTGTAGCAAACTTAACCCTCATTTTTTCAAAATTCTTTGGTTCTATATGTTGCCTACTTAGTTTAGGACACATTTTTGTAGTTGCGTATCTTTCTCGCTCCCACAGTTCATTCAGTACTTTAAAGCTCACAATGCCGTCTGCCGTTGTTAGGTCACATGTCATAAGCCCATTACGGAGGCATTTAATCAAGTGCGGAAAATCATACATGCAAAATATTTTGTTATCTTCGAAATCAAAGAATGGCTTTTCAGGTACAATTTCAAAGGTAGAGAATGTTTTCCTATTTGCTGAACCTTGGTCGCAAGAAATAACTCTTACAATAGTACCAAGCTCATGTTTGAGAAGCCGCAAATTTTCCAATATTATATTACTTAAGCAGTCTCCATCCATGCCATTTTCAGTAATAAAATAATTTAAAATAAATGACCAATTTGAAAACATTCCCTTCACAATGAACAGGCATATGCTTTTACCAATTTTATCAGTTCTGAAAACTCCACATCTTCAAAACCATCAATTTTGTCCAATACCGAGTTATATCGTAGCTCTGGCCTTAATTTCATTTCATCAACAATAAGTATTGCGTTCTCTCGGTCAATCTGCCTATGCATGCTTATTTTTTTGGTTGCAGGTTGCAAATTCTTGATGGGCATCCAATTTATAATAGAATTTTCATGGGGTAACGTAAAGTTTAGTCTGTTCTTCATGAATAAATATGCTGAGCGAGACTTTAGGTACAAATTAAGAGCCAGTTCTCTTGATGCTTCATCGTACTCCCTATTTCGAGATCCTACAAGCATCTTGGACAACGTTTTCGACTCGCGACTAATACTGTTATTAGCCTCAATTGAATCAACAAGTGGACATTTATTTTTAATTCTTTGTTGCAATATTTTTATTTTCTTTTTTAAATTTGCATTTTCACAAGCGCTTCTGTAAAATTTCTTTCTGTAAAATTCGGCGCATTTACTTTTTGCACAATTGCAGCAGGATTCGGTCCTCTCAACACTTTCGTCATAATTAGGAATTATTTGAATTTGTGAAAAGTCATAGCCGTCCTCTTCATTTACCACGTTTAAGAAATAAATCGGTATCGCTGCTCTTTTAAGAAATTTACTCCTAACATCTGAGGAAGTAAAATGCTCATCACAAATTTTCATTTTTTTTTTGATACTTACTCAGAGGAATATTACATTTTTCTCCCCAAATTTGACCCAATGTGGTATCGTACGCCGGAAAAGAAAAAAATTTTACACCTTCGTCCAAACGGCGACTACGTTTGCAAGAAGAAATGCAGCAAATGTCTTTATTTTTCTTTGAAATTACGGACATAATTCTTTATTTAAAATAATTAGATATTTTGAATTCAAATAACTAAATATAAATATTTATGTTAATATATATGAAAGTTTATTTAAATTTTAATAATAAGTTATATCAGAAAAAGAACACAACGCGATCGTAGGCACAAAACAATTGATTTACTATTTAGTTATTGCATTTTCATATTTTATATTGTGCACAATCTTCTAAAAGAGTAATTAAAGAGTAACTTTATTCTCATTAATTCCCATAAAAGGCCGTGTACGAGTTGGAGTAAATTAACGTAAAGTAAACTGAAATTTCCTAGGGACTTTTTTCCTAGGGATGTTTCTCTTATTTGCATTATAAAGTGATATTAAATGCATGAAATTTTTACGTGCTGCTTGCTATTGCCAAGCATTAATTGCAAAAACAAATAATTACACCAAAAACTAATTTGACTCTTTTCTTCCTAAACAAGCAAATCTGTTTTTTGTTTTCATTTTTGTCCTTCATTCATTAATAGTAAAATTTTGAGAAAGAACAAGCATAAGCGCGACCGATCTAGCAGCAGCGCAGAAAGAAGTAAAATCTTCACTCCGCCCTCCCGTGCCTGTTGCTGAAAATTTAAAAATTGAGTCATTGTGACTCTATAATATTTTTACTCAATGCTGCGAGTCAATTCAGTACAGCTTTCTCAAAACTTCCCAATTGGCACAATTATCACCACCATCTTTTAAACGATATTTCAATAAATTATTACGAATCGATGTGAATGATATCAAAGAAACAAAATATTTTTTTTATCATTCCCAGTTTCAAAAATAAGGAAGAAATTATTTTTAGAAATACCGAGTTTTCTATAAAGGGCTTGGTTTGTTGGGCTTTGATCACAAACTAATCCTCTCACATTTAGTCCAGCAGATAGGCAACAAATATTTTTATATATCATTATTTTCAATGTGACATTTCTAACAATAAGTTTATATTTTGAAATAACAAAAATCGAAAAACATTAAAAATTAAAACTTAAAAAAAAACTACTCTTATGAATAAGTGATTAAGTATTAATTAAAATCTAAAATTGGACCGCACACGATATTACTCCGCGAAATAAAATCAAAATTAGTTCTATTAAAATCTCTGCAAGTAACACAATTTCATAATTTCTTGTGCTCCTACCAAAAATATACGCAAATATATATGCACCTATGTATATATGTATATATATCATTATCATTGCTATTAGAATCGAGTTAAACATTAGGAAAATGACAAATTTCAAATTTATGCATAAGAATTTTTTTGGATAACAGCTGTAATTTTGATTCAATACATTAATAACAAAAAAAAAAAATAGCATTGCATGTTATTATTTCATTTCATATCAATATATGGTAGCAAGATAATTCCATTTTTTTTTATTAAAATAAAGCAAAAACTCTTGTCTCTATACGCATATTGAAAACAAAAAGAAGAACATAAACGATGTTAAAAACAACAATATTCATGCAAGGTAATTTGTTTTTGCATAAAGTACCAACTCATTGTCAACATACGTTTGTAACAGAATGTTGCTAAAAATATCAATTTAAGCAATTCAACGAAACAGCTTTGGTCTTTTCAACATGTATCAAAAGCTTTACCAATTTTTTGGTTGCTGAACAAAAGTTCAATTATAGAGCTTGGAAAAATGAGTACATTTTTGCTATAGGCGATTTCATATCTACTTATACATTGTCTTTGGTTAAAGTAAGTAAAGTTTTTACTTATTTATATAGTTATTTAGTTAGTTTAGAGTTTATTTTATTAATTTATCACTATTACAGATATGCTTTTATAACACAGTGATCCTTATACAAAGTACATAAAATACATACAGTCAGAGTCATAAGTCTACAACCAGGCACTACAAAAAACTTTGTTTGAAAATATTTTTCAAAAAAACAAATTTATTGGAGACATATTTTATTGTTTTTTTATAACATTCAATTCACAATGTTTTTGCGAAGTTTCGTTGCATTTCTGCAAAAAACAGCCAAGATAACGGTACTTTTATCATAAAGAGTAGCAAAACAAGCGATCAAAAGTCTACAAGCACTTGGTATTTCTACAGTTCTAAGGCGAGTTAAATGTTAATTTGTAAAAATTTGGATTGCGTCTTATTGTGTTTGTGGTAATTAATTATAAAACTGCAAAAAATTGTATATTGCTTAAAATATTTACTGCAAACTAGCAATCGTGTCTCATCGGAAAGAAATAAGCGTCGTAGAAAGAAAAATCATCATAAACTTTTGGGAGGAAGAGAAGTCGAACCGGAAAATTGGACATTTGTTTGGAAGATCGCACTGTTCAGTCCATACCGTGATCAGAAATTGGAAAACTACCGGAATTATCACGTCAAAGACGCGTTCTGGTTACCTATCGAAACTCACTCACCGTGAAATCCGCTTAATATTAAATTCAGTAAAGAAAAACCTACGTTTGACGGCATTGGAAATTGTACGTAATATACAGGAAAGATTTGCAAAAAATATTTTCGTGGTTACTGCACGCAGAATTTTGAAATGGGCCGGTGTTCATGGTAGAATAGCACGAAGGATGCCTTACATATCTTTAATTAATCGAAACAAGCGCATTGCTTTTTAAAATAAATATGAAGATATGCAGGAGGAGTTTCAAAATAATGTGCATAACTCCAACGAATCCAATTTCTGTGTTTTTGGCATTCAAGGATGTAAATTAGTATGGCATAAGCGAGGTGAAGCATACAATAAACAAAGTCTTTTCTCAACTGTAAAACATGAAGGTGGTGCACTGGTGCTCTGGGGTTGTATGGCAGCTAAAGGTACGGGAAATGTTGAGTTTGTTGAAACAACAATGAATAGAGATATTTATCTAAACATTTTGAAGAGTTATATGCGACCAAGTGTTGACAAATTGGGACTAACAGATGGACAATGATCTTAAACATACAGCATAAATTGTGCGTCTTTGGTTGCTACATAACGCTCCAAAACTGCTAATATGCCTCCACAATCATTGGATTTAAATCCAATTGAAAATTTATGGGGACTTTTGGAAAGAAGAACTCGTAAACGTTCAATTTCGACCAAACAGCATCTGAAAGACATAATCCTAAAGGAATGGGGCGAAATAACAACTCAGGACACCAGCAAACTTGTAGCTTCGAAAAAAAACCGTGTAGTGTAAGTTCCTAAGCATTACGGTTATCTAACTAGCCACTAAATTGCATAAAAAATCAGAAATTTACACTAAAACATCGTCTTATACTTAGTGCTTGTAGACTTTTGATCGCTTGTTTTGCTACTCTTTACGATAAAAGTACCGGTATCTCGGCTGTTTTTTGCAGAAATGCAACGAAATTTCGCAAAAACATTGTGCATTGAATGTTATAAAAAAACAATAAAATATGTTTCCAATAAATTTATTTTTTTGAATAATATTTTCAAACAAAGTTTTTTGTAGTGCCTGCTTGTAGACTTATGACTCTGACTGTAGATAGCTTAATTAGATTATATGAGACAATAACTATTAAGTTGTCTGTATTAATTAAAATTTAACTACGATTAGAACATAGTGCAAAAATATACGTGATTATAATAACTAATATAATACTATAATGATGAAGAAATTTAAAATTCAAACAATTCAGATAAACAAAAAAAAGAAAAGATCGTAAAAAGAATATGAAAATGAAATAAATAATAAATTGTTGTGTCTACCTGTTGGTTGTTCCGTGTCCTCAGAAACCACTCATGGCACGGTGGCTAGCCCGGTATGCTTGCCGGTATTGGGGTGGGGTTCTTGGCAACTAAGGAATCGCTGTAGACAACAACAAAAAAAATTCGTGCCATGTTTTTTTTTTTTTTAGTTCGTATCCTAACTAACCAAATCTATCTATAATCCATTAATATTTCATTTATACATTTATTTATATTCATATAATAATATTCAAATAATGAGTATGATATTCACATAATAATCTAACTTCATTAATTATTTCAATGCTTAAAAACAAACAAAACTATTATTTATCTAATTCATTCTACTTGACCTAAATTACATCAATATATCCACGCAAATAAAAAAAAAAAAAATTATATATAACTAAAGCTATTATTATTTATTTGGGTTTCTTAAATTTAAAAAAATCCTCATCGAATAATATGGGGAGAGTCTTGCCCTTGATGGTCACTACTACTGCAGCTGCCTTAGGAAGTTCGGTATACGCCAGGCTTGCACCTAGGTCGCTGGTCCTACCTCTGGGCAACCCTACCGCTTTCATTTCAGTCATGATGGACTCTTCCACTCCCCAGTCGATGTTCTTAACAGCACCAGCTTGTATCGCCATGTTTTCTTCGAATGTGGGAAACACTGGTAATACATCCGGTAATGCTTGCGTGCTGTTCGTAAAATGTTTCATTTTTAAAATCACGTGAAAATAGGTGAATACAATTTCTTTTTTAAGGAATCCCTGTCTTAGGAAAAATGATTGGAACGCCGCACTAACACCACCCCTTTATATAGATTCAACAAAATCTCATAATGAAGTTATAAACAAAATAATCATAAATAAAAAAAAAATATATTCTTGTAACTTTTTTCTTTCTTTTTATTATATACTATTAATACAGAAATTGTTTTATGACGTTTATAATATAATTTCAAATTAGTAATAAAAATTTTACCAAATATTTCCTCATATATAGATATTTACGTTATTTCATATATGGATATTTACAATATTTCCTATATAGATATTTACAATGTTTCATATACATATATAGATATTTACAAAGAATTTCATATATACATATTTTTCTAATAAAATTTTACTAAATATTTACGCATGTATAAATATTTACATTATTCACTAATGTCTTCAATATATATATATATATTTTTTATCAAAAATAATATAATAAACCTACTGTGATTACCAGGTTTTTATTCATTCCTTTCTCAAAAACTATTTTTTTTCTTTGTTATACTTATTATGGTGACAATTGGTGTATATACAAAAAAACTTCCCTAATCAAAAACACCAACAAAAGAATAGAAAAGAGAAAAAAAAAAAATTATGGTACTGATAATAAACATGAAACCAAAAGAAAAAAAAATATTCAATTATAAAACACTCAGTTTTTAACTGAGAAAATTAGTTATCTCCTTACGTTTGCTATTTGTTCTCATAGCTTACCTTGCAGCCGCAGAAATGACGTCACTCCAGCCACCGCTGACCTAGCCATAAATTCAAAAATCCCAAATAAATAAACAAAGAAATAAAGATTTATACATCAGTGGTTGTAATGGATTTTTTTTTCTTTTCTCATATGTTGATATTTTTCTCTTTGATATTACAGATTGACCCAAAAACAAAACAAAATTATAGTTATCAAGTCATTCAAAACAGTTTTCTTCTTGTAAATGATAAAACAACTAAATAAAATATATATCTTTTTTTTTTTTTCTAATTTAATATAAGATTAATAATAACTATCAAATAAATTTAATAAAAAAAATAATTGAAATTATGCAGTTAAAGCTTTAAAGTTTTTTTTTTTTTATTCACCACCGTTGTATCCTAACGGTGGATCCAGTTGCCGTTACTGTCCTTCAGTTCCTGTTGTTTCCTTTTATGTCTGTTAGATATTGAGTGTGATGATTTTTATTCAAATTCTTATGATCAGTTATTGCACTTTTTCTTTCTTCTTCTTATACTAAGATTTTTAATGAATTGGTGCACTTTTAATAAAATTTAACAATAAAGACAAATTCTTGTTAAAAATTCTGCGTTTTTATGTGCTTTTAATAAAATTTAATAATAAAACAAATTCTTGTTAAAATTTTGCGTTTTTATGCACTTTTACTGATATTATTTTACATTTACTTCTGGATATTCTGTTAATTCTGTAATTCCTGATACATTAACAAGCGGTTTTTACTTATTTTTAAAATTTTCAAAAAATTATTGAATAAAATAACTTCGTCGACCTTTTCAAAAACCTTACAAAACAAAATATATGAACAGCTGATGTGAGTTGCCAAAATTACAATCAATTTACTCGAACTCGCACATTTTTATGAGGTAAATTGTTAAATAAGTGCAGTGCAAAAAATTCCTAGGAAATTTCAATTTACTTTATCTCAATTTACTTGAACTCACAGACGGCCTAAGCAATAAAATCTTTACAGTTATATATGGTAGATAAATTAAACAACCTTTTGCTTAAGTTCGTCATCTTAGACTGCTCTTATTATTCTTTTTAATTCTTAATTTTAGTCAACGGATTTGTCGAAAATGATGATGAGAATCTCTTTATTCAGCAGAACTCAGTGAACAAAGCATTCTCTCGAAAACTTGCTACTGCAAGTTGGCAGTTTATTCCGTCAGAATCCATTGTACCGAGTTGTACTTATGAGGTAGTCATAAGATATGTGTTGCACTGAGGTGCTACATATGACTGTATGAGAAAATTAAGCATTTGTGACATGCATGTTCTCATGTCGGCCAGTAGCCAAATTTACATACCTTCATTTTTGAGAAATCTTTTTTTGATTTTTCCTAGTAGAACAATTCTTTATGAAACGAATCATTTCTGGTGTTGTTACTTTTTTTTTTGATCCAATTCCTGAGCATCGGGCAACGTTAACAGTATCACGGCATCGAGTTATGGTACGAGACACAAATGATTTGTTCATATTTAGGTGTTGAAGGGCTCGAACGATAGCCACTTGTGTTTTTATAGCCAAATGTAAAGCAATCACATTATAATGTTTGAAATACATCACACACAACTTCTTTTCTACAACAAAAAGTCAAAATATCTTCGTAAGCTTGTAAACAAGACAATGAACAGTTAAATGAAATAATTTTGAGCTTTCTGTCATGATTGGCTTGACAGCTAGATCGGCTCGAAGTGTATGACCGTTTTCGTCAGCAACCCTGTAAATCAGGCGCACACAAAGTAGCAAACGATCGTAATGAACGCTCATATTATTTTTTGTCGATAATGGAGCTCTTATTGATGACCATCTATTTCATTGAAAAGTTTAGATACTGTATAGTTTCTTCATGCTTATCAGAATATCATACCATAGAATTTTTAATATCTTCTTTAAAGTAATGCTTCAAAATTTTTGCAGTCCCTCAAAAGTATATTTATGGGTGTCGCAATTGCTGTTATTTGGTCTACAAATACCTAGTTTCATCATATATTTAAATTCCTTCTTCGCTATTTGTGACTGATTGTCTCCTTATGACAATGTGATACTGTACCAGTGTGGCTTTTCGCACTGTTTTATTTGACGTGGTTGGTTCCGTTATTTTCTTGCAGTCGTTAAGTATGTTGTGTACTAAGCTAGCTACATCAACAGTACTTCATTTCACACAGTGCACCTCTATTGTGTCCCTTATGTGAAGGCCTATAATGCCATCGCAAATCCTTTTATTGTTCTCGTCTACTACGAGTCTAAAATAATTAAAAAATTTGCTCCTATTATTGGGTGATTCGCGTCTACGCAACTATAAATTGACTTAAATTAATTTTGTTCCATATGTATTAATTTTCGTTTCGTCGATGTTAAAAACATATATTATTTCTTTATGCACTTGGGAATCGTCTTCTACCGCGATTTTGATCATTGTTCCTTCTGCTTTTGCTTGTATGGTTAGATCTTTCAGCATAGTCTTTGATTTATTTTTCTCTTTTCTCTGCTTCCTGTACTTCGACTACCTTATCCGGTACCTTATCCCACTGTGCCGAATCAGCTTCAACAGTAATAGTATTGTTCTAACTGACAATTTCTGTTGCCATAACGATTTAATTACGTTATTCCTCCCATTGAGATACCACCATTTCGTTCATTTTTTTTAGTAGATGTGTTGGCTGCATATCGTCCAGCTCCAATTCTGTTATCAATTTGCCATTGAATTCGGTTATTAAAAAAGTGGTTTTTTTATTGTTTCATATTTTGATGTTTTTGGTGCGTCTCGAATTATATTGACTATGCATTCCAGGTATTTTGGTTCTAGTCCGGCTACCACGTGATCGAGTTTTATTTCGTCCTTTACTATTCTGGCATTTCTGAATTGCGATTTCATTTATGGAAAATGTAGGTCCGGCGGCTTACGTAAGAAAATTGACGATTTGGTTGATACTCGGTATACCTTGGTCAATCTGCTGGTCTAATATTACAGCTACTTGATAAATTTGTCAGTTTCTTTTAGTTTTTTTTATGTTTCCTTCTACTGAGTTTGTAATGTATTTATAATTATCAAATCTTATTTTAGTTCTTTAATCGACACGAATAACATTGGTTAATTGTTATTATAAATTATTACAAATGAAATTTATTATAATATTGAATTATTACTCAACTGCTATTCTTGTTTTTATTTTGCCTACTTGTTCGGTATCTAAACTACAAGTCTTTAGTTTAAACTTTGGTTGTTCAAAACTTGGTTAAAATTGAAATATGCCACCACGGCTTTTTGGTGATATGTACGTTCTGTTGAACGTAGAAACGTCGCCTTTGTGTTTCTATCTTTAAGACACACCAATCAGTAGTCTGGTAGTCTAATAAATATATAAGGTTGTTCCAAAGAGAGTACATTGCCAAATTGCGCATATCTAACACTTTTTAAATCGTCGTGTGTAATTTGGCGTAATATAATTTTACAAAAATTTTTCTACATATTATATAGCAAGATGCTTTAGCAAGATTATACAGCAAGAATAGAAATGACAACGAAAATGAAATAAAAATCAAATATTTGACTATATATATGTGGTTATTTCATAAAAAAGTGTGCAATATGTCTTGATATTTTAAATTACTTATTAAAGTTTTTATTCAATTTTAACTTTATTAACTTTTGAGCAAAAAACTCAAAGAAAAACCTTTACCTTTCTTTTCATTGCTTTATCTACCCTACTAAACTACTTTTTCTACAAACTTGCATCCTCTACTACTTTTTCTACATATACACATAGTAGTAAAAGTCTGGGTCCATCCACAAAATTTTTCTTATATTTCGCATAACTTATTTAATTTTTACTGAAATCGATTTTTGTTTTCTGATTTATTTTAACCACAAAAAAACAACAATGAAGTTTAAATATTAAAAATTAACAGTTATTCTTTAAAAAAAATTAAACACAATTATATGCAAAAGCAACAATTTTTGAAGCAGAAAAAGTCTGCGTCCACTTCTTGATATTTAAATAAAAATAATTCAAATTTGGTTATTCCATATAAATAAAATAATATTTCTTCAAATTTTTTATTATTTATTCTAGTTTACATTTAACTTTAGCTGCATCAACTTTTTTTTATAGTACACCCGACTCTTTTTTTACACGGTAGATACGTTCTTCAAAAATCCGTGTAAAAAAAAAACCGTGTAAAAAAAAATGAAAACTATAAAATTTTAGATACGCATACAAATTGTATGCTCATATGGCATTTTATTGAACATGTTTTGATGAACTGATGACAGTTTTTCGTATTTCATTCTCATTTCTCTTAATGGTCCTGATAGTAGCTTTGTTTAAGCCAAATTCCTTGCCCACAGATGTTGAATCTTCACCTTTTGCCAGACAGTCTAATATTTTTAATTTTACTTCTAAAGAAATGGCTTGCCTTTTACGAATCTTTGAAATTTTGGACATTTTGTTAACTGTAGTAAGGGCAGAAATTATATTTTTAAAGCTTAACTAAAAATTTATATAAAATACCTTTTTTGACTTATTAAAGTCAAAAATGTTCAAATCACGAACAATTGATAAAAAATTGCGAGCTAATAAACTTTAAACACTTTAATTAAGCAATATTTTATGTAAATATCATGCAAACAAAATGTGTAGGAAGAGTTATCGAATAAGGGGATTTCCCTGTTACTACTATGTATATTCATTTCATCAATGGTGCCAAGTGTCAAACAAGACAGTGATTTTGAGATTAAAAATTTTTTACAAAAAAAATTTTTTTTTTTACCCGTGTAACTTCAAATCCGTGTAAAAAGAAACCGTGTAAAAAAAGAGTTGGGTGTATTGTAAACAATTTTGGAAATTTGTTTATTAGATTTTTACAAGTGTCAAACAAGACAGTGATTTTGAGATTAAAAATTTTTTACAAAAAAAATTTTTTTTTTTACCCGTGTAACTTCAAATCCGTGTAAAAAGAAACCGTGTAAAAAAAGAGTTGGGTGTATTGTAAACAATTTTGGAAATTTGTTTATTAGATTTTTACATTTGATTGTGTGTTCGCGCAAAAAAACTAAAAAACTTCTCTTTTCTATTGTCATCTTTCATCTTTACTTTCTTTTTCATTGCTTTATCTACCCTACTGAACTACTTTATCTACAGACTTACTTTATCTACTTAAGTACTTTATCTACACTAGTCTATCTTACGTGTCGTCTGTCTCAGACGATTCAGCTTCGCTGAATCGTAGTCTCTCCAAGGTTTCATTTGCTCAGCAATGGTACACGTTAGATTTGGTCCCTCCTGTAAACCTACCTTTTTTACTTCATAGCGATTGTTTTTTTTTTTTTTTGTTTTTTAGTGACTTCATAAGGGGCCAAATGTTTTGGGAAAATCTTAAGCCAAGGTCCAAACTGCGTTCGAAGTATAGCAACTGCATCTTCAACATGACAACGGACTGCTTCTTTACATTTTTTGTCAAAATTTTTTCTTCGGCTTGCTGACCGATGTCGATATTTGTTAAAGTTTAATATTGCTTCTTTAAGGTATTATCGAACATTGTGACGATAATACGAACGGTGTACTTTTGGACTTACTAAAGTTTTTCTTTATCTGCACACAAATGACAAAGGATTTTCAAACACAATTAACAATTGTGTCGCGATTAACACAATTAACACTGTCAACGAAGTCAAACACTTGGGCTTACGTAGTTCGATGAGTTTTCTTAAATTATGTTATTTTCTAACCATTCTTGAATTTGGGACTGAACAAAGTCCATTTCCGTCTGTATTAATTTCGTAGTTTTTGAAGATCTGGTTTATCGTCTTGTAACTTGATATGTATAAAATTTCAGAGTTTTTTAGGAAGTGATTTTTTTTACTTAAAACATCCTATTTTCTACTTTTTTAAACGTATTAAATTTCTTATACAGTAGCTATAAAGTTACGAATCACTCTATTTGATTATTGTCTTATATTTCTTGGTATCATCTATCCAACTCAAACTTAATTGATATTTCATTTACAATAAACATGCAGTATGCTTTTTCATGTGCTTATTCTTTGTCTTTTGCTATTTTCGCTATTTTTCAGTATGCTGTTTCATTATTATGTTACGTATCGATATGCAAAATTTCTTCTACCTTTGTGTCTGCTTCCGTATAGAGGTGGAGAACTATCGATAGTCGAAATCATCGATAGTGAGCGATAGTTTTTTTCCAAGCCATCGATTACTATCGATAGTTTTCGATGTAATGACTAAAATTTAATCACTTAAAAATTTAATCATTACAACGCCTAACACATCATATACTGCACAAACACAACACGATGTACTAATAACTAACACAACACGGGGAGATGGTACACAAGTATCACTCACTTGAATAAATCAAATCTAAAGATACCTGAAAGAAGTGTTATGGAATATTAAAAACATTAAGTTGACAAACTCACCGAAGTCACCGTTGCAGCAAAACTCCAGCACTCGAAAAGATACTTATTATAAAATAATAATCTACATTCCATTTTTATTCGGCACCAGAATCTTAAACATGACTGGTTTTAACCGAAATTGTAAAATTTATAAAAGCGTATCAATAGAGCGATGCGCTACGTTGATTTGATTGCTTTCCTACAACAATAAATTTGTTGTAGTTTCACTATCCAAAGATTTTTGTTTAAAAATAACATATTGATGTTTTTTCTTTCAGCCATGTCCGGCGTTTTGAAACTACGTGTCCAGCTTTTACTGAACATGCTGTCGGACTTGACTGAAGTAACGAAGACACAGAAATATTTCATCATTACTATTTAATAGTAATTTAGTGTGGAAATGTTTATCTCCGTGATGTTTTTAGACAAAATGCGGATTCCAAAAGTGCGTTTGTTTTGTGAAGCATTGCTATGACAAAGTATCGTAGACTATCGATAGTCTAGCACTGCCATCGATGGCGAATCGATAGTGTCGATAGTGCCATCGATAGTTCTGCACCTCTACTTCCATAACAACTGCTCAAGTAATTTAATTAACATTTTTTTCTCTTTCATACACACTTTGTCGTAAATGGCCTTTTATTTTGCAAAAATGACAAATCGTATTTCTGTGCTTACATTCCTCTGTCATAAGTAGAACCTCCACATCTATGCACTATTTGTTTACCTTCGGGTACGTTCAGTGAAGGTTGCAAGTTGTGGTTATTCTTTTTTAAATCTCTTCGTTTAATACCATGTATTTTATTTACCATTTCTACAAAACTTTGATGTATGGTTCGGTGTAATTCCATTCCACTCTTTTCCGCTCCTTCGTGTGCCGTTGCTACACTAACGGCGTCTTCCCAGTTTAATGTTTTTCTTTCCAATAACCTATTTTGTATTCTTCGGTTATTTAAACCAAAAACAAATTGATTTCGCAGTGCAGTCACTAAGTATGTGCCGAAATTGCAATGCACTGTCAATTTACGCAGTTCCAACAGAAATTCTTCACAAGTTTTTCCTGTTTTTGTTTTCGCAAATGAAAACGGTAGTTTTCCAAAACTTCATTTGGCGTCGGGTTAAAATTTACATCTAAAATCTGTACGATTTGTTTAAATGTATTTTCCTCAAGAGTTTTTGGCATCAATTTATCACATATCATATTGTATGTTGACGCACCCATATAATGCAATAGGAATTGATGCCTCAAGTTATAACTTCCGGATTAAAAGCTTTAAAATTGAACGCTGTGGTCATAATTTGAAAACGTGGGACTTTTTCTTTAATTACTATCAGTCATCAATTCCTTTTCGTTTCTTAAATTTTACGCGTGTTTCTTTTTTCACTCGTCGCCAGTTATTAGAGTAGCCAATAAAATACGTGAACACTTTGCCTTTCATTCGCATACTAACTTTTATTTTACTTCTCATGTTTGACATTTCTTTCCATATTTGACACTTTATTGACAAACGTCAACTACAATAGCTATAACAAGTTTGATTTAGAACAATTGATTTATTATTTTTCTCGTATGCGTTCACAATTTTAGCTTTTTCATTTTTCTGGAATTTTTCTCCCTGCTATTTTAATGTTTGCAATTCTACGTGCAAAAACTGAATGGAATTTATACAAAGTAAATGAACGTGAAAAGTCCAACACTTTTTATGTGGGGAGTTGTTACGTTCAATAATCTTTGGATATTTTTTTTTTTGTGAGCGGAGTTAAGTTTTGGCACGGTGGCGAAGCCAGCTAGCTCGTCAGAAAAGGGATGGATTATTTACTCCGCTATAAAAAAAAATATGCAAAGATTGTTGAACATAACAAATGGCACCTAACGTGGGGAATTTGGCTACTCTGTTTTCGATACGGAAAATGAAGCTTTCAACAGACATTTCTTTGGTGGCCCCACGTTGGACGCCATTTGTTACGTTCAACAATCTTTGGATATTTTTTTTTTTTGTGAGCGGAGTTAAGGTTTGGCACGGTAGCGAGGCCAGCTAGCTCGTCAGAAAAGGGGTGGATTATTTACTCCGCTATAAAACATTCGAACCGTAACAAAAAATAAAAAAATCGTGCCAGAGAGTATTGTTTGAAAAAAAAATTGAGATAAATGTGATCAAAGTAGATCGAACAAAAAAAATAAGGAAAGTAAAAATAACAAAAAAATATAAAAAAAACTATTTCATTGTAATACTGTATCTACCAGTGTTATTCAGTATTGTCCCTGTCCTTGTCTGTCGGTTTGGACCTACCCACCCTCACTACTCTACCGTAGTTACCATTGAGCTGAAGTAAAAGGTTCTACTAAATTCCTTACAGCTCCCTAATTTTACTAGTCATCCCTGTCCTGTTTAACTCATTTTCATTTTACCTCAACCTAACATTGTCCTCTTTTCACTTTCACCTGTCACCTGTATCTCTTAACCTTAAGCCATATCTCTTAAGTTGATGACGTCACTGTAAATAGAACTAAACTACAGATTCCCTTTACTTTTTTTTTTACTCTTAAACACCTTTTCAGTATATAATTCACTGCTTATATACATACATATCTGTTACATTTATCTATATTTCTTTTTTTTTTTTTCTTCTTTCTTTCAAATGTAGGTTACGAAAATATTATTTAAATTAGAATATTCAAAAAAAATAATAAAAAAAACCATACTATAAACACATAAATTAGTTTTATAATTCCTTCAGTTTCAAATATTAATTAAATTAAATGTTCAAGATTTCATGCTAATAAAAATTATAAAAATTTTATTACAAAAAAAAATTATAAATAATAAATATACTAATATTATTTAAATGATATTAAAATAAAATTTTTTCATTTATTCACCACTTAGCTGTTGTTGTTGTTGTTGTTTTTTTTTAAATAAATCTTATATTCATTTTCTTGGCGCGTTAGTTTAATTTTTGCAGTTCACATTTCAATTATATAAATTAATTTATTTCTTTGAATAATATTTTTGTAATAATTTTTATATTAATTTATTTGTTCATTCAAACAGTATTTTTTACAATCTTCTTATTAATAGTATTTTTACTAATTGTTGTCGCTTACGCATCGTATTAAAAACTAAACTAAAAACTAATTTTACAATAATTTTAACTCTTTAACAAATATCCATTACGGGATATTGTTTTGCAGAAATAACCAACGGTAACTTGTTTTGATACAATTGTATCAAAACAATATCCCGTAAGAAATATTTGTTTTGATGCAATTGATCAATAGTTATAATGATCATTAACTTATATAATTCAAATTTCACCAGTACAAAATAAAAAAAACTTTTCAAACTTAGTTGCGGATATCGACCATCACTTTCCAAATCACTAGTTCAAGAAGGAGGAAATCAACCACTACTTTCCTTTTTATATCCCTTGTCCTTCCGTAATTTAACCCGTTGATCCACTCTTCCCGTACAATTTCCGAGGTCGTTCTTTGAACCTCCAGTTAATACTGTTTTGCTTTGCACATTCCGAACGTCCCACCTGCATTACCCACTTCTTTTCTTTATTACTTATTTTACCACTTACATTGCGCATTGCTCTGGCAGCATTGATCTTTGCAACTCCTAAAGCTTTTGCTGTCAACTTGACCAAAACAAAAAATGTACAGAAGCTTTTACACATTTATTTATTCTGCAATGTGCGAGCAATGCACTTTATTAGTATTTAATAATAAAAATAATAAAAAATTAGTTAATACTATATATATAATAAAAAAAATTATATATATAATTATAAAAAAAGAAAAATGTGATCTGGTGCTAGTGCTGTTGGTGGGGCACACGATCACAAGTGGAGGAAACAAGTGTTACTTGGAGTGTAGCTGGACGTCGCGGGTAAACCAAGGTAATATCTTGTTTGCACATTTAATACTTGTATATCTAATTCTCTTTTCGTGCAGCCCTACATAACAGAGTCCCTAATTTTCATTAATTTTGATTGTCTTAAGATTTTTTTAACTCTTCATTGTATATTTTGTCCGTTATTAATGAGTTCACATCGGGCCAAGAGGAATATTTTACAGAATTTAGCAGAAATTCTTTATCCGCTTTCGGGTAAGAAAGGGTTTAAGTTCTGAATAATAATAAAAATATTTGGTTCCAGAAATATTGTCCACTCAAGACAGGTGTCCGCTTAACAGGGGTGTCCTTTAGGAGAGTTTTCACTGTATGAATATCCGCATACCAAAGCTTCGAAAGACTGTTCAAATATCTGAATTTTTAAAACGAAATCCGAGAGCTATACACTATCATTTCGAGATGTTGGACTACGCTCTATTCATAAAATTTGGTGATTTATATAGGCTGATTCAAATTTGTGCTGTTTTAACAGATTGTAGCAATGTGGTCAAATTCACTGCAATTAAAACATCTTTTTCCTCTTCCTCTATCTGGACAATGCTGCATTGTGTGTGATACTGTCTCGCAGTTACTGCATCTTTTGTTGACGTGGTCTCTACTATAATTGCTTGCGTAACAGCTTGGACCTTGGCATCTTTCTACCTTCTCCTGATCAACATTGAACTTTTCGTAAAGTTTTAATTTAATTTTTAGTTGATCAATGTTACAAAATTGATAGAGTATGGCCTTTTTTAATCAACCATCCGGTATGCCTGATAAAATGTAGTCAATTAAATGCGTTTCTTCGACTATATGCCTGGAAGCAATTTTATTTATTTTGTAAAAGTATTCTATAAATGATTCGTTACTTAAGTTTGACGTATTGTCTAACTTTTTGTGAACATTTTCGAGTTCCTGGTAGCTAAATTCAGCTGTAAGACTTTGTTGTAACATATGTCAACTGTTGACGACTGTTTACGCTTCCACAGCCAACTATGCAGCCCCACGGAAGAACCTCTTACAATTTTGAAATTTTTGTACTTGGGTCCATTTACACACCAGAGAAATGTTCTTAAAATCAAGTAACGAATTCTCGATTTTTCGAATAGTTCGACTCTTCGACCTCTTTAAAGTTTATATTGTTATGCACTGGTTCCTTTGACATATTTGGTGTTTCACCGCGCTTCGTGACACTCTTGATTGTTTTATTCGCGTGCGCAACTTTTTTTTTTTTCTAATTGTTACTTTGGTATTTTCGTTATCGTTATTTTTTGACTCCGAGTTCCAACTTTTTGCTCTGAATTTTCCATTTATATTTCTAGACGATCTATTAAATTTACTTTTAAATTATACTCTAGCGGCTTTCTGTAGCTTGAAATGGTGTTCTTGAGCGGAATAAGTCACAAAGGCTATATTATTATGCGAAAATTATTTTATTGTATTGTCTTAATTTCTTAAGCCGGAAAACTTGAAACTTATTTTGGAAAAATTATTGTTTTTCTATATAATTTTCTAATGTCAATATTTTTGAATTCAGGTCCAGCTTGCTGCGTTGAATGAATGTTGACGGCTCCAGTATTCCCCTTTCGGTAAATCGCCTTGTGTACCTTACGATCATGCTTGTCAGTGGATTTGTCAATGGCTAACGGCTTAACTCCTTGTTCCTTAACATTATGCTCATGGAAGGCAGCTTTGAGGCAGTCCACCGAGATGTTGGCTTTTCTTCCTTTGATGTCCACAACAAAATACTTGTCAAATACTTGAAGGGATCTTCATATGGAGCTTGTAGTGGTTTACAAATCATAGAATTTTTGACAAAAATCTGAATAACAGTCTTGTCGTTTTTGTTGTTGTCAAGTGTGAGCTTGTTAAGGGCTGCTTGTTAAGTTGCCCCGCCCGGTAGGAATCGGCGGTAGAAGTAACACCTGAAGTAACGAACAGCGACTCTATCTGCGCAAACTGTAACTCTGGCCTAGCATGCTAGAAAGGAGGTATTTTAACTGCGATACAGGACACTTCTTCTCTAATTGGATAGCTTTGCTCAGTCGAATCTGCTTGACCGTGTTGTGAGGTGCGACTAGTTGAATTGTCTTGCTGGAATAACCTGGATCGGAATTCGTCATCGGAATTTGTTACCGGCATGTTCGTCTGCTATGTGTGTAGATCACGACGGGATCACCAATATATACCGGGTTTCTGTGCCTTGAAATGGTATTCTTGCTTCAGCGGAATAAAAGTCACAAAGACTACATTATTTTGCGGAAATTATTTTATTGTATTGTCTTAATTTCTTAAGCCGGAAAACTTGAAATTTAGTCTGGAAAAATTATTCTTTTTCTATATAAGCTTGCTGTGTTTAATGAATGTTGACGCTTACAATACCAATTAAGTAGGCCGTATTTTTTTAAAGGTTTCTGTGATTGTTTAGTACTTTTATATTGAAAAATATTTCAGTTTTTATGTACACTGCTTTTATTCTTAACAAATCATAAGATTCAAAAAATATTTTCACACTTCAAGATCAGATACTTTGATGTCAGCGCTACTTCCGACACTATGTGGTTATTCCAAAAAAAAAAGTAGACAATATTTCTTGATTTTTTTTTATAAGCTTTATTATAGATGAGTGTTGGGCTATTAGTAGGATTTTTTTGATTTGGATTTTTAATAAAATTTTTTTTATTGTTTTATTTATTTAATATATATTTCCGACGTTTCGGTTGTTTAAAACCATCATCAGGGAAAAAAATTTTTAAAACAACTGAATAGAATAAAATTTGTATATGAAAAACTTTTTTTGGCAAATGTTTTTAATAATTACAACGAAGAATATAAAATCAGTTTATTTTTAGAATGATTTTTGTAACAATGCACAATAAACAACAGAAATATTTTCTACATCTTGCCGCAAATTGTATGTGGGTCTAGTCATAATATGTAAGGACTCTAAGGTAAGACGTATCAATGGCCTTCACCGAAGCAAAATCTGGGTAATGATTTTCATCAAGAAAGTATGAGACCAAAGCTGATTGTTTATCAGGATTGATTTGTTTTAGACTATTTTTATGTTGACTTATTCTTTGGCCAATATAGCAGAGTTCACATTTTTGACCATTATTATCAGTCCCAGCGCATGGAATTTCATAGATACAATTAATAATGTTCGTTTCAATACGATCTTTCAGTTTGGTATATATAGTTGTTTGAATTTGTGCAAATGGTTTAAAAGATATTTTTAAATTGTCTACTTTCCTTTCGATAATTTTAGCAATTTTAACTGATAGGTCATTTATATATACCATCGATATTCTAATCATAGGGCTAGGTATACTTTGATCATGGTGTCTAGTTCTTGAAAGTTGAAAATGCTGCCTTACTCGATGTAGTTGGGGCAGGGGCAGTTGCTTTAGTGGTGGTCGCACAGCGTCATCACGTAAGAATACGTGTGTACTGCTTTTCAAATCTTTAAACACGAATGGCTTTTCAGTCATATGATGCGATGCTTGTAATGGCTTCAATTCGTTCATAGTTTTCCTTAACTCCTTAACAAACTCTGTTTGCGATACTTGCCTCAACTCACCATCAAACATCTCTCCTGGTAAACGTATATTTACCACATAAATTAATTCCGATGGTGTCCCTTGCAAATCTTCTTTAAATGCCGCTCTTAATCCCATTACCACAATCGGCAAGGCCCTCGTCCATTCAATACTTAATTTACATTTCAGTGCAGACTTTGGCGTGCGATGAAAACGCTCGACAAGTCCATTTGACTGTGGATGATATGCTGTAGCACCCCAATATTGTCAATGGAAATGTATTTAAGATGATTTAACATCAATTTACCTGTTTTCATAAGCTCTCTGTTTTTAGTAAATACTCCTTGGCGTATTTTATTCTCTTATTTTTATTTTTAATACTTATAAACGGCTTCTTTCTGGCTGTTCTTCCTTGGTAATCGAATTTATGTAATGTATAGCGAAAAATATTTAAGCATACATACTATATCTTCCAGAGCGGGATTTTAATGATAATTTAAGGTCTTTTGCGGTTTTGGAAGGATTTTTCTTTATTTCTTTTAATATCAAACGCTCGTCTCGATCATTTAATATTTTGCCTTGACTAACTCTACTTTTATTGGCAAACCTAAACTCATCACGGTACCTCTTGATAATGTATAGGACAGTAGATTTACTTATTTCAATTAAATTAGCAATTCCTCTTGTGCCATTTTAATACTATTTTATATTAATTACGTAATTCTTACATTTGTTGTGAAAATTCATACAAATTATTATTATTATTATTGAAGTAATTTATATCGACCCGATTGACATTTTTTATTCGACTGCTCTTTATTACAGGGTTGCTTAAATTATTATAAAACACTTTCGTATTAAAATACATGATTGCGATTAAGTGTAATTATAAATTAAATATTACTATTGGATATAGCAACTAATGTATAAGGTTAGGTTATGTTAAGAAATCGCGTGCTGACAGTTATCAGCACTTCCACTCGAGGCATATATTGCTCATTGTGATGACCTCATTGCGAGATACTAACCATTGTTATCTTCGTGTACTATTCTTGTTAAACAATTTGGTTTTCCCGAAGTAGTAAAGAAGATCCGATAAGTTTGCTTTCGTTACCTCTGCCAGGCCAGTGAAAAAAGATCCCAGAGACATTGAAGTCTCCTTGTCTGCACTTCTGGACAGAGACATTGGAAATGGTTGATGAATTCTTCAACTCGAACTCGCAATCCTTGGAGTATAGACACAATGGTACAGTGCTCCATTAGTACTCCAGTAAGGACACGAACTGCAGATTTGCTGAAGCCCAAAAGGTTTTTCAGTTTATTTTTGTTCAATCTAGGCCATAAGGCTCTAGCGAATTCACAGTCTTCGCGAATTCTTAATCACCACAATGGTGATCCTAAACACTTCAAATATCGGTGTTTGCACATAAACGCATAAAACGTATTGTGCACCATAGCACAACCATAAGTGTTGTAACATGGAATGGAAAGGAGTAGGGGTTTGATGGTTGCGCATAGCGATGTGAAATTTGGGGTAATGCTCATCCATGATTGACTTGCAATAAAGGCCAAGATCGACGTGGGACTCAAGATAATAAGTGATAATGGATTAAGGCTATGGAATAATTAGTGATGGTAGGTGGGGCAACGGGGCAGTATTTAGGGTCTAAACTGAGTAATATGCGGGATTCCAGAGGGACAGTAAAGGTGGTGAGATTGATAAAACCTCCAGGAATTGATATTGATACGCGGGATACTTGAAAAAAGCCGAGGAGCGAGAGGAGGTGGGGAATTCCTCATGAATGCCCTTATGTCAGGTGAAGATTGGAGTTGAAGGAGAATGTGGTGGTGCGAGCACGGATAAACTGGTGACTATGTTAGGGGATATAGTAATAGTAGTAGAATGGATAGTATTAACGGATGTTGTAGTAACAACAGTGCAAGGTGTGGCTGGAACTGTAGATTGTTGTATTGAAGTCGGCAGGGTTATTGCGTCGTGTGCTTGTTGGTGTTGAACTGCCTGAGATTGGACGACTAATATGTGGTATATAAATATAGAGGCTAATAAGAATACAGCTAACTTACTTGCAGAAGTAGTAAATGGTGTGGGGAAGTGGCTATTAACTGCTGTAGAATGTGGGTTATAGCCTGCAGAGGTAGTAATTGGCATTATGTGAGTAGAAAAGACAGTTAAATATGTAGTAGACATATTTAATGATGATGCTGGAAGTACTAATAAAAGAAACATAGGTGTATGTTATAAAAAGAGAGTAGAGGTGAGCAGGAAATATATAATATGTAGGCTTTGGTAATAAATGAATGGAATGGGTCGTAGAATGTATAAGCGGTATAGGAGAGTACGAGTGATAACAATTATATATAGTAGTTAGAGTATTTATGGTTAATGATATGAATGAAGATTATAGTTTTTTGGTTAATTACAAAAGAATATTTGGAATGGACAGATTGGTAGAGTATGTTGGAAGCGATAATAAATAGTGTTTAGAATTACAATAATGGTATAATGAACTAAGAGCTGATTTTTTAGTCCAATATAATGTCAGAGATAGATAGTAAATATAGTAGTATAACAATCACGGTTTTTTTTTTAATTAATGGATATGAAATAGATGAAGTAATGAATATGTATGTAACAACTAGCAAACTATGTGCATACAAGGTGAGATGAAAAAACTGCAACAAAGTAAAACGCCATAATTTTTTCATTTTTTTTAAATTTTATTGAATGAAAGCAAAAAATGTCGGAAATAACATCAAATTTGAGAATTTAGATTTAGATTTGTTCGAATTGGCCACCTTTGGCACGAACTATGGCCTTCAAACGGCCAATGAAACCATCACACGCTGCCCGAAAGTGGCTCTGCGGTATTTTGTCCCATTCTCGGCGAAGCGCTTGCTTGAGATGATCGACATTTTGGTATTTTTTAGTGCCAACCTTGCTTTCCAAAATACCCCAGGCACAATAGTCCAACGGTTTGGCATCCGGAGATTTTGGTGGGCATTGTGCGGTGGAAATGAAGCGAGGAACCTCATTTCTTAACCATTCTTGGGTAGCGCGTGCTGAGTGCGATGGTGCTGAGTCCTGTTGGAATGTCCAAGGTCTGCGGCCGAAATGTTTGCGTGCCCAGGGCTTCAGAACTCCCTCCAAAATATTTTCGCGATAGATTTGCGCATTTATTTTGACCCCACGGTCGATGAATACGAGCGGCGAGCGACCATCGGCTGTTATGGCGGCCCACACCATCACCATGGCCGGCTTTTGAGTTGTGGTGGCCAACCGAAGTTGCAAATTTTCAGCTGACCTCTCTGGCAAGTAAACACGATCATTTTGTTTGTTTACAAACTGCTGGATAACGAATGGTTTCTCATCGGAGAAAACCAAATTCGGCAGTTCACCACTTTCGGCCAAGCGAAGCAACTCTTTAGCTTTTTCGAGTCTAACTTTTTTTTGCGCATCAGTAAGAACTTGCACTTTTTGGAACTTCAATGGCTTTAGTCCAAGCTCATTTTTCAATATTTGCCGAATGGCATATTGCGATATGTACAGCTCACGAGCCATTTTTCGTCCACTGCGACGCGGATTTCGTTCGATTCGCTTCTTCACTTTTCGAACCATTTCTGCCGATGTTGCTGTTTTTTTTCGTCCACTTCCTTGACGTCGGGCTACGCTACCAGTACCATGGTAACGAGCGATGATACGAGACACAAAAGATTTATTCACTTTTAAATGCTGGAGGGCTCTAACGATAGCCACTTGTGGTTTTCCAGCCAAATGCAAAGCAATCACACTATCACGCTTGAATTCCATCACAAATAACTTTTTTTCTGAAAAATTCCCACCAAAATGCTTTTGTGCGCTTGTAAACAATATAATGAGCTGTCACTAGAATAAATCTGACAGCTGTGGGACGAGCGGTTTAGAAATGACAGCAGTCTGAAGTTGGTTGCAGTTTTTTCATCTCACCTTGTATAGTATGTGTAATTTGAATAATTAAGTGCATAATGTACAATGATAAATTTGATAAGATGAATGAATAGTAGATTATAGACCATTGGGCGAATAATAATATACAAAAATAGTGGAATATATTATAGAGTTAATTAAGTAAATATAAGAGATATGAATAGCAATGGATAGATCATAAATAAGAGTGGAGATGGGTATGTAAAATATATAGAAATATTATTAAATAATATTAATAAGATAAATAGAGTGAAGTGTAATAATAGTTATAAGGAATTTATTATGGTAAGTTATATAGGAGTGAGTAGTATTAATATATAAAAAAATACGAAGTCTGCAAATTCAGGATGGAAAATGTATGAGATCATAATTTACAAGTAAGGGTTAATGGCATGTATAAATATAATTAGATGTTGAATATAGAATATTAAGGGCTGGAGGTTAGGTTATGAATATTGAATACTGGGATTTAATGTTGAGTAGGTGTAATAAATAGTATAAATATGATATAAATAGAGTGAAAAATGGATATGATAGAATATGCATATACCTTTTATTTAGGGTTATATATTTTAAATTATTCTAGGGTTTATCCTTATAAGTGTTGGTTGTATGTACATTGTAATGATGTTAGATATAAATGCAAGAATAAAATTCTTACGTATTATATGCATACGCATGATGATCTTGTATTAGATTATAGTAGATTGTTATGATTTTATAGCTATTGTTTTATACAGTATTTGGTTTGAGTGTATTGATATTCTATTAGATAATAATTAGATGTGGATGAGCAATCTGTATGTGGACAATTTTCTGATATACATTTTCGCACATTTTCTAGTGTATATGTTAACATTTTTGGAATATTATAATAAGATTTTATAGGTATATAATAATAATCTTCTAGTTTATACAATAATATTTTGGTATATACTAATAAATTTTGTATGTATTTTTCTTGTATTTGGTAACATTTTTATGTATAAATGATTACGATTTTTGTATAATTAATACCATTTTTATAGCAATGCTCACATAAATAATTGACTACCACTTTGAAATGATTGAAGTATAGGTATCATAAATATTTTATAAGGGATTAGGATAATTCGTGCAGGTGAGGCTTATAATCGTGAAAATATAGCAATGTACAATATATTGATTTTGCGTATATATAGTCTATAGTTATAGTTTTATGTGTTTGTACCTGCATTTGACTTAGCGTGTGCAGAGACATCTGGTTCTGGTGATGATTCGGGTGCAGTGACACCTGGTAGCGAAAATGAATTAATTTTGATAAAAATATGAAAGTGAATTAAAGAGTGAGTGGCCTAACCTAATACACATATCTTCTCGCATGTATGCAGAGAGGTGATGTTGATATCCAACTTGTTGCTCTGATGTGGAATCCATGTTGTTGCTGTGGATCTGATCTTAAAACTCAATATGATACAGTTAATCTCATCGCTAGAGCACGATGAGGTGCTTTCATCAAGGACCTGGTTCCTAAGATTAGCAGACACTTCTTTAATGCGGTTATTTTTGTTTTTTAAAATATACTAACTTTTATTTCGAAAGTTTTTTTTTTGTGTATCTCTACACGTGTTTCGGCAAATTCGCTTTTGCCTTCATCAGGAGAATTCCTAATATTCTGGCACACTTCTTTAATAATTTCTTCCTCCTGAGTGTCATAGTATATTGATATTGTATTCTTTTTTAATTCTTATTAATTAAGATAAATTGTACTAAATTTCCCACACACTTACGTTTGATAAATAACAAATGTAGAATAAATTATTATATTTGTGTTGAAATAAAATAATGAAATGTCAAACAAATACATAAAATAATAAAAAAAAAAATTTTCTTTTTCAAAAATATATAAAATATTTCGAAAACCTCTTTATAAAATATTTATGTCAAAAAAAAATAAAAAATTTTTTGTTAAAGCAATAAAGATATTTTTGCTGGATAGGGACACTCTAATCACTTTAGCAGTATGAAATATACTTTACGACCTATTCTCATACCTACCAAATATACATAAAAAGTTTCATGACAAACTCCTCGCCGTTAAGGAGGAGTTTAAACACAAACACCGTGACACGAGATTTTTATATATAAGATTATAGCATAGGATATATAGGTTGATAAATATTATGGCTTGGTTTGGTTATGTTCTGTTAGATATTAAATTTATATTTTGCGATATTATGTTTTATGCTGCGACATCTCATCAACAAATTCATCATCTAATAAAAAATGTATTAAATAATTGCAATTTACAATATGTAAATACAATTTCTTACCGTTTTGCCAGTTCCTCATTTTTTTTTTTTTTCATTTTTCATTAATTTATCATTTTATTTGTGTTACGCTCTTAGTTTGTACTTTACTTGTGTTTTACTCGAGGTGAAACAGACCTTAACCTTTATGTGCTCGGAATATTTTTCCTACGTTGCCGGTCGGAAGTCTACATTTGTAGCAAGCAAGTATGTTATGAAGAAATCTAGACCAACATATTAAAAAAACACTTTTAGGCAGATTATTTTACTTTTACAGACAATTGTACATATTTATTATGAAAATTATTATACAAAATTTGGGTAAAAAAGATTTTAAGTAGCTTTTGAGGAACAACATTCACCCAAAGAATATGTAACTGTTTGTACGTCACACACTGGTTTGTATGCACCAACTGCAAATATTTCGCGTAGTTTTCCTGGCTTTTTAGTTTGTTCTACTCAAAATTTATTCAAGTATCGAATACGGTGTACAAAATTCGCTCGAATTGGACCAACAGTAGTGTCATGAAACACATTGTGAGCAGTAGTGCGACCTACTTGATTAGGTATAGTTTTGAACCAGACAGTATTATCTCTTGACACAAATGTATCAAGATGCTGCATAACGACCGATGTCTCTTTGACATTCATCACATAATCAAAATTTATTTCGAGTAATATACCTTATTCTTGCTCATATTTCTGAATCACCTTCTTCACCAAGTATCATTTCATTCTCGGCGTCAGATTCTTTAGAATATAAACCAATCGCAACACTTACAGCACCAACAAAAACATTGCTTGAGCTGGAACTTGTATGATGGTCAAGTGGTACATGATCATCAAACCATTCATCGCTAAAAACTAGTGCTCCTCTTCCTCCTCATCAATCTCGCTCAGTAATTTGTCAATATATTGTCGCCATTCTTTTTTCATAAGCCACTTCCAAAAAAAGGAAAACCTGCAAACACACTTACTGTTTAACAACTCATAGTGGCCGAGTTGAAGCACGTTCAATCATATTTTCCAATATTCTCATTTTATTTTACTGCTCTATGTTTCAAATAAACTATTTCATTACCAAATTAACCAATCAAAAGCGGATCGAAAGCATTACATTGTAATCAGATTGAGCATAAGCAGAAAATTGATTACAGCAGTATGAACTGCGCTTCCTAATCCTCCTACTGTTGCGATCTAAACCATAAAATCATGCATATAAGTACAAATATGCAGCAGAAGTATGTACAAGTAAACAGAGAATAAAATAAATTACAAAGGAACATGTTTCTGCATGTTGAAACTAAAAAATATTGAGTTACATAGGTATTTAATATGAATTTTAATATAAATTATATGGTGACTACAAATGTAGACTACCGGCCAGGAGGTGATCATTTTGAAAAGTTGGGTCTAGGGCTTAAATAAATTATTGTTTTGATGTTGTTAAGTTTAAAATTGACTTAAAATTGATTTTTAGGAAACTACTAAAAATCTCGCACCCTGTCGTTGTGCAAAATTCGTTTTTATAAGACTTTTTCGCACAAAATGCTACAAATGTAGACTACCGAGCACATAAAGGTTAAATATATCGCTCATTGGCTACCACTTTTGCTAGCTAATGCTTCGTGTCTAGCGGTTTTTTTTTTGGTTCTCAGTTTTATTTTCACTCTTACGACAAGCGTAAAGAAGTAATTTTTTTTGTTCAAGCTCTCAATTACACGGAAATACTTATTATTGCATGCTATCTCTTTCTTACTGCTTTTAAAGCAAGATATAATTTCATCATTTTTATACTGTTCTCCTTTTTCTTCTTGTTTTTTGCTTTTTCGGCATAGGAGGTGTCAGAGAATGTCTAAAAGTCCTCCAAAATCATATTACATTTAATTTTAATTTTGACATTTCATTAGACAACGTCAATTACGATGGCTGTTACATTTCCCTCGCCCTATTTTACAAATATATTTTTCTGGGTAAAATACAATGATTCAGCGTTTACAAAGTTATTTACAATAAAAATATCCTTTACATACAAACTTATCGAAACCTAAGAGGTTTCTGGCACACTCTTTGTGAACGTCTTATGGGAATCGGAGTTACTGACATTTCAGTCTCGTTTATTTTAGTGTTCTCTTTGTTTGCAAAAGTCGGAATTGTACTCGGTTTGACTTAAGTTATCCTTTTTTCTCCCCACTAACACAGTTTGTGTTGAAATTGGCAAGTTGCTTCCAACTCTTCGCAATTGATCTGTATGTCTCTTCCGCACTCGATTATCGTCCAGTTGAACGTCATAATGTAGGATCTTGTAAATGATTTCAAGATCCTACCAAAACGCCATTTATTTATTGACAAATAATCGCGTGCAGCCACTCGTTCCCCATTGCTAAATATTTTAGATGAAATTGTTCGCTCGATTTCCTTGATTTTATTTTCTGGCAACAACAGGTCTATCCGTGTTTGAATTTGTCGACCAAACATAAGCATAGCCGGAAATTTATCAGTTGCAAGATGAATCGCTCGTCGATAAACTATTAATATTTCTGATATATCATCTTGCTTACTTGCTGCTGTAGAGTTTGCAGTTTTAAGTTTCACACAAATCGCTCTGCTTGCCCCTTAGTAGCTGGATGATAAGGAGCACCTTGTTTATGTATTATACCATTGCTTTTGAAAAAGTGTTGAAACATTGTATCATTATCATTAACAGGTCTTATACTGTGAACAATTTTTAACGCGTGTACATCATCTGTATGTTCCTTCCATATTTCTGGTTCTAGGTTTAATAAATCTGTAGATATATTGAATCGCTTAAAAGAGTTATTGGTATTGGCTATCGCAAAATCCTCTACTGATTTCAATAAAAAATCGTTTACATTCTTTGTCTTTAAAAGAATTCGTTTTCTTTTGTCTTTTTTAATATCATTATCGTCACATTCATTGTTATCACCACTATCTACTACAACATTCATTGATATAATTTTTTTTTAACTTATCTGCTATTTTTTTTTCTTTAATTATAATTGGAATATTGTCATCAAAAAATAATAGACCAATGCATTCATCGGATAAATACCATAAATGGTTACACATCTTTCTAATAGTAGCCTCAGATATTGTCTTATCAATACATCTATAATCATACATTTCTTTTATAAAACAAAAATCTATAACACATTTGAACCAAGATTTTGAACAAATAGATTTCTTTTAGCTTTTGCTTTTCGAAAGACGACAATGTTAACTCATTTCGAAATAAGTATATCTTTAAGCAGTAAAGAGCTTTGGACATGGTCGCGAAATATTGCTGATGAACTTTCTTTCAAAGAGATAATGATTAGTTCCAATAGTTCTTTATAGTTATCTCTGCAAATTGATTTTAGCAGTTCTTTGTAACAAAAAGTCGTTATTTCATCCTTAACACCTTAGAGAAAGTTCCAAAATATCGTTATTTTGGAAAACATTTTAATAGTTAGTTTTATCAATTGTATTCCATTTCAACTGAAATCTTTTAAATAAATAAATCTTCATTTTTTCCTGAAGTAACTGGAAATTTGGTTTGAAATACAGCTCTGAGAATAAGGTCGTATATATGGTGTATATATACAAAGTTAAAAGATATAACAAAGTTTTTTGCAATCTATTTTCTAATAACACAGCAGTTCCCGAAAATCGACCAGCATTACATGGTGTAGTGTCAAAAGAGCAAACCACAACTTGATGCTATATATTCCAATCAGTCAAAACTTCATACACAGTATCAGCAATTTCTTTTCCTGTTGAAGATGTCATTTTTGGGATACCTAGCAAGTGTTGACCATATTCATGACTAACCAAAATGGGTAATCTATCAGTTGTGTGACAATTTTCCTTCCTGTTATATCTGAAAGAATTTTTCCGTCCCAGTGTACAATACCACTCTGCATCTAGTAAATTTATAATAATAAAAATAATGAATGTATTATAAAGATAATAGTGTACTGACAATTTTTCACACCTTAAAACTTGATTTAATTTCCGTAGCTCGTCCTTTCTGGCTAACTTGCGTTTGTGTTGTATTGTGGTGCGATTGAGTATACACTCATCGACAGGAATGTTCAATGCTTTTAGTAATAATTTAGTTAATTTAAAAATCATCAAATTTAGGGATTTGTATCTAATTTTGAAGCTTATATGCTTAAGATTAATATTCATTTGGTACCAATAGTCATAGGTGAAAAACATGCGCGATGGGAACGAAGAAATTTGAAAAAGTATAAAAATGGAATTTGTCCGAAATTTAAGGTCGATGAGCGACCTTTAAACATTATCCGATTACTCTAAAGTTTTACACTTAGTTTTCTGCAGGCCTTTTAGAGAGTCATCCGTGATAATTTAATATTCGCTTCCTACAGTATGTCATATCTTGTAGTGCAGCTCGGATTTGTTATTACATGTTAAACCATTCTATGGAATGCGAAATGTTTTGTTGTCAGATTGTAATAGGTCAAGCTCTAAATAACAATGATGATCAACTAATTATTAAATATCAAGATAATTTAACAATTCTATTTATTAATGAAATTTCAGCTTATTAATTGAAAGTAGGAGGACTAGCTATATTTCAAGAACTTAATAAAAATCATTATAAAATTAATGATGCTATAAAATTTATTAATTCTTTAATATTTTAATATTTAATTAAAGTATTCTATTATATTATTCTGCTTAAGTATTTAAGTATTCTATCACTTAGTACATTTCCATTAAACTGTAACACACCGTACAAATGTAAAAACTAAACTGACTTCTCACCAGTAGCGTATTTACATTTTTTAGGCCCATAAGCAAATTTTAACTAAGGGGTTCCTACTAACAAGTTTTTATACCTTTTACACGAAAAAGTGTAAAAAGGGTATATTAGGTTTGTCAAGATTTTCATAACGCATTAAAGAAAACGTCGGAAATACCATAAAGTATATATTTGTATATGTATTATTATCCATACCTTCAAATCTTCTTTTTATTTGATTTATGGTAATATCAATTACAAAATTAAACACTTCAATTTTAAAAATGTCTTCTCTTGTTTCGAATCTGTGGTCTGTGGCTAGCTCATCATAATGTTTTTTTTTTTTTGGTTGTCTTTTTTTCTCAAAATTTGGGCTTATACCCCAGTATTTTGATGACTCTATTGCTTCATTTTTTGTTTCATTATACATTGATCTGATTTTAGATATTTTACTATAAACACGATTTAAAATGCTTTTGGCTTCATATAAATCTACATTATTTTTTTGTAACACTTTTGAGGCAAAATTTATCTCTCTTAATATTTTTTGCATGAACACAGTTATAAAAAAAAATTCAAAATTTTCAATTTTTTAATATTTTGAGCTTCATTTCTATCTTTTTTTTTTGTATTAACATAATTTAAGTCAAAGACCTAATTAAATCGTTATATCATACTTTGATGACTACTAATGATAGTAGTCGTCTCGACCATCGGGTTGGATTCAGTTTCTTTAAGGTTATTTGTGATTCTCCTGTAAATTTGGAAAGTAGGTCCCATCTTTTTACGCTGCTGCCAAAAAATGTATAAATTTCTCGAATTGTTGCAAAAGAATTTGCCACTTCTTTACATCCTTCTACTGCATCTTTAACGATTAGATTTAAATTGTGGCTGGCACAATGAATATATTCAGCATTTCGCTGAATTCAGTGAGAAGTCAGTTTAGTTTTTGTGATCTCCTGCATATAAATTTTCAGATAGTTCTTCAATATATACCTAATAGAACAATATATATATATATATATATATATATATATATAAAATATATATATATATATATATAATATAATATATAATAATATAAAAGAAGGGTATTTGTAAGAAGAGAACAGTAAAACAAAAAGTTAAAGAACATGTATATATATATATATATATATATATATATTATATATATATATATAAGCGGCATTGTTCTTTAAGTTTTTGTTTTACTGCTTTCTCTTCTTACAAATCTCAAATATACCCTTCTTTTGGTTCTCATTTATATTCTTCATAATTTCCTTTTCCTGCTTCTTATTCTTCTCATTTTCCTTCTTCTTCTTTTGCTTCTTCTCCTTCTTTTCCTTCTTCTCCTTTTTTTCCTTCTTCTCCTTCTTTTCCTTCTTTTCCTTCTTCTCCTTCTTTTCCTTCTTCTCCTACTCCTTTTCCTTCTTCTCCTTCTTTTGTTTCTTCTCCGTCTTTTCCTTGCAAACAGCAATATCTGTTTTTCGAGGACGTGCGGCTTCTTTATCTACACATGCCGCCTTATTGGTTTAACGACGGTTTAGAGTTCTTCCACCCTTACGGCCTAGTGCTACATAACGACCAGGGTATTTAATTGTTTTTGTGTACGCGCAACTTGCCCGCTTATACTGCACTCGACTGACCTCCTTTCATATACGAGGTTTCGCCTAAGTGTTACAGTCAGAGGCTTCTTATTTTGACGGCTCATTATATCTGCTGGCACATACAATAGAATTCAAGAAAACAATACTATACTTCAATTCCTTTGATTTTTACGTTTATGAATCACATTCGGAATAAAAATTTTTATTTGGTATATCCCACTTTTGAGTTTTAATATTTTATTATTTAATTTAAGTATTCTATTTAATTATTCTGCTTAAGTATTTAAGTATTCTATCACTTAGTACATTTCCATTAAACTAGTACATTACATTAAACTGTAACACATCGTACAAATGTAAAAACTAAACTGACTTCTCACAACATATTTCTACTGTAAAACGATTGCTAGATCGACAAAACGCCCAGTATTTTCTTTTCTTGGAAGAGGATGGTTCTTCGCTACTGTTGCTATCATGGTTGGGTGCTTCCGAAGGCATAGTAGCTGCAATACTGCATCGCAAACTTTTAGACATAGAGAGCACCTTCATAAACTCCGTTCGATTCAACGGCTTTTTGCTTGGGGAAATCATATTGTGGCAGTAAATGACATGTGAGTTTATAAACGAAATATTAAGCATGCCAAAAAATATTGCCATGGGCCACCTATTCGCTTTTCTGGAACACGGCATGAGTGAACACATCTGGTCGAATGTGTCGACACCTTCCTTTGTCTGGTTGTAGTGTAGTATAATGTCAGGCTTTCCAGAAGTTTGGTTTGTTGTGCTTGGTTCATTGCAGGTAGATTGCAAATATACCATCTTTGATGGTTTAGGCTTATTTGAGGCTTAAGTTAAGGGGCCATCAAAGCAAAACATTGTTGTGCCAACTGGTCGTGAGCGCGATTTTTCATTTGCTCAGGTGTTTCTAGCTTGTTGGATCTTATTGTTTCAACAATGGTCAACTTATATGGCTCTTTTAGTAAACTCTTTACTACTTCTTAACTCTTTTACGAAATATTCACCTAATGGCATCGTTGAAGTGGTTTTTGTCTTGCCCAAATATGGGATATGGGATTATGCCATACTTATTCGGCTTCCTAGGTATATACATTTTAAAAGGACAACGCCCACGAAAAGCTAACAGCTATTCGTCGATTGTATTGTAGCTTTCTGGAGTATAATTATCGTTTCACTGTTTTATTAAGAGATCCAACACCTTTAAAAAGTTGAACCTATCACGACTTATTCAGGCAGTTTGTTATCGTGTAAAACTGAGCACTTAAATTGATCGTACCGTTTTGCACTTAGGGAGACTATTTTAGACGGAACACTAGTATATTTTTCAACTCTGCCAAGTCAAACGCCATTTCAAAATCGATGAAAAGCAGATAAAGGGGGGATCGCATCTCTATCCATTATTCTATGATTATTATATTATATGATTATATATAACACAGGATCTTCCGCTTCTGAAACCCGTTTGTTCTGTTCGTAGTAGTACTTCAACTACTTTTACCATTCTTTCCAGTATAACTTTCATAAATATTTTCATCACAGAACTTAGAACCGTAATGCCACGCCAGTTGTTACAGTCACTTAGGTCTCCTTTCTTGGGTCGTTTGATTACAATGCCATGAAGCCAGTCGGATGGATAAGTTTCTGTTTCCTAAATGGTTTTGAAAAGTGGGTATAACATATCCGTTGTTAATTGCAAATCAAGTTTCAGCGCTTAAGTCGGAATACTGTCAAAATCTGTAGCTTTTTCGTTTTACAGCGATTTTATTGCATTGCTTTTTTCTCTTTTTGAGGGAGGCTCAACTCATTTACTTTGTCATTTTACGTTATCAGGATACCTTCGCGTTCTAGGTTCAATATTTGAATACAATGTTGACGCCATCCGTTTTGCTGATGATTTACGTTTGTCAGTAGCTCACCATAGCAATTCTTGAAAGGGAAGGTTCTTTTGACGCTCTCGCCTGTTAGTTTCTTTGTTATATTAAAGAGATTCTTCATATTATTTGATGCTGCTGCTTTATTTTCCGCTTTATTTGCCATATTGTCAGAGAATTCTTTTTTTTTTCGTCCCGAATTGCCCCTTTGACACGTTTGTCTAGGTGTGTATATTCCGTTTGCGCTCTCTTTCAATCATTAGGCTTTTTCATGACATTTATCTCATTTTTGAGTTTTGCTCGTTGTTCTATCATTATCCAAGTTTGTGCTGTGATGAAGTCGTCTTAGGTATTATTTGACGCTTTACCTTAGGTTTCCATACAGGTTTCATTAATAGGCATTTTTATTTTGTTTCATTTATGTTTATGTTTTTTTTATTTATTTATTTTATAATTATTTACTTCTATTTGATCATTGTAAAGGTGCTATTTTTCGGCATTTTTCAACCTTCTATCATGTTTGTTATGTACCATCACTTTTGATTTTTTATCGATAGCACCCATAAATTGCAATATTCTTTTAATATATTTATCACATTTTGTAACATTATTAGAAAATCTGCAAATAGCACAATATTAGCATACAACAGCAATTTAGGGCACACCACAATACCACCAGGAAGAAATTAACTTAAGTCATCAACGAACAATGCGGGGTTCATAAACTCTGCGATTTGTGCTTGATTATGTCGATGCGTTTTCGATATTTGGCACGGAATGCACACTTTAGCCCAGGTATTATAGTCTTTCTTAAAGTCAGGCTAAACGAATTTTTCAGCTATCAGCTTCTTAGTAGCTTTAATTCTGGGATCATTGATGTTATATCTGGCGTGGCATCACAATATACGACAGCGTTCGTTCCAGGAATGTTAAATGATTTTAGCTGTAACACGGAATCTGGGCTAAGAAACGATTTAAGCTCTTCGTCTTCGTTCTGCTGTCGAGCTAATTCTGCATATTCAATTATGTTGTTTACATGAATAGCGTTGATTCGTGACATAGCATCTGCGACAAGATTTAAATTTCCTGGCAAATACCTTATGTCTGACGTAAACTGCCCGATATAGTTTAGCTGACGAGCTTGTGTGGGAGATGCTTTTTCTAAGCTATGTTCGAACGCATATAATAGAGGTTTGTGGTCGGTCAGAATCGAGACCTGACGTCCTTCTTACATATGCTTGAAGTGTTTAACGGCTCTGTAAGCACTTAATAATTTCCTGTCATAGGTGCTATACTGTTGGTCGGCGGCATGAGGTAGGAATCTTTAGAAGAAATTCACCATACCCAAGAAACGTTTGAGGTCTCATTTTCTATCTGGCAAATTTTTTAACACCGTCTTTGCTAACCGTAAAGCCCAGAAATTCTACTTCCAGTTTTCCAAATACACACTTCGATGGCTGTATGATTATGCCATTCTCTTGTAGTTTGGCGAAAACTTTTCTTAGATGCGAACGACGTTCGTCAGCGTTTCTCGAAGATACAATATGTCATCTAGATATGCCCAGCAAAAATTAAACTCCCTCAAAATCTGATCCATGAAGCGCTGAAAATTTTGACTCGCATTTCTGAGACCAAAAGTCATGAACATAAATTCGAACATGCCAAATGGAGTCGTTATGGCAGTCTTTGGTATATTAAACTTTTCAACTGGATTTTGATGGTACGCTCTACGTAAATCAATTATAGACAATATTTCGCATCCGCTGAGGCGGTATAGGATATCGATCTGGTTCTGTGACACTATTTAACTTACGATAATCATCACACGGACGCCACTCGCCATTCTTCTTCTTAACCATATGTAACGGACTTGCCCATGGACTTCGCGATGATCGACAGATACCAGCATCTAATAAGAATTGGATTTCTGCTTTCGCTGCATCATACTTATCCGGAGCTAGACGGCGTAGCTTTGCAAAAACCGGAGAACCGGAGTTACAATATGATGAGTAATATCTGGCATCATTTTAGACACTTGCAGGGCGAACTATGCTGTAAAATTTACGTAAAATTTCGTGAAACGGATCATTGCTGTTGAATGTGGATAATTTACACACCGGATCATTGATATTTATCAGCATGCACGAACTGGTTAGCTTAGTTCGCTCGTCAATTAGTTTTCGCCTGTGTAAATTAACAGAAATATCAAAATGTGAAAGAAAATCTGCGCCTACTATGGATTGCGATACGTTGGCTATTATAAACGTCCATGTAAATGCCCTTCTTAAACCTATAATTAATGTGATAGTTTTGTCGCCATATGTTTGAAAATGTTAAAAAATTACATTGCTGCGGTGGAAACACCATCTTCTGGAGGATCTGCAAAGAGAAGCAAAACAGACAACATTTTACAGGAGTTAGAATTAATGAGGGAGGAGGATAAGAAAAATGAGAGTAACTGGCAGCATATTGAAGAGCAGCGAAAAGATTTGCTGGAGAGATTGGTCAATAAATGTGAAAATTACCAGCAATCTTTATTAGAAGTCTTAAACAAAAAATAATAATAAATAATTGTAGTATAGTAAACATACCACAGTTAGCATACCATAGTAAGTTTAGAATAGTAATATTAATATTATTATATTAGTATTTAATATAGTAGTTAATAATATTAATCAAATATGTTACAATTACAGTATAGTAAGTAATATTAATATAGTAATATTAAGGAGAAACAGTAATTAGTGATATTAATAAATGAAGATTACCTTATATATTCGGATGTTAGATCGTTGTCAGTTAATATAGAGGTCCATTCTGGTTGGGGTATGACGTTATTGGCTTCCCATTCCCTTAATTGATTTTTCCAATTGAGGTTAATTTTGTAATTTCTCTCATTTAAAAAGTTGTGTAGGACACAAACACTTTTTATAATTAAGTTAACATTATCGATGTGGTTGTCTAGTTCCTTTCCAATTATTCTGAATCTTGCTTTGAGGTGCCCAAAAGCGTTCTCCACTACCCTTCTGCACTTTGAAAGAACATAATTGAAATGCTTTTCTGTTGGACTAACAAATTCACGATAGGGTTTCATTAAAATTTCAAAAAAGCGGAATGCAGAATCTCCTAACAATTAGTGATGGCACGTAAACATCATTTATTTCAGAACAAAATTGTTTCCTAATCGGTTTCATATGTAGTTGTTTCAATTTGGAGTTCTCAAATATTTGAAAATCGTTGCAACAACCAGGGCAACCAATGTTAATATACATAAAGTGACATCTTTAATATAGACGAAGTTATTTAGTGAATGCATGGTTTCAATTTATAAATTTTAAATCCCTACTTATAGTCTACAGCTGCCAGAAGTACTACAGAATACCAACCCTTGTAGTTGTAATAATCAATGGCTTCTGACATTCGAGGTCACACTTCAATGTGACAATCGTCTGAAATGACTGATTAAAAATGAGTTATTTGAGACCAGTGTAAACGTCATATTACGAATCGCTTATTACTAAGCTACATATAATATTTTGAATTTATATGTTACTTGAATGTCAGCTGACCTTTCTGCATTTGTAATTTTTTGAATTCCAACGTATTTATTCGTCTTAGTTTTATTTTTTTGTTTGGCATATTCGTTTTTGGCTGAATATATTTTCTAACAGTTTCTTGTCTGTTTAATTTCTTAAATAATGTGTTTTTCTCGAATCTCGATTTCTTCCACTTTAATCTACCCATACAGTGTTTTAATTCTTTTACAGCGTCACACAGTTAAACGAGTTTATAAAGTTTTTTATCATCACATAGTCACTCAACCTATATTTTATTGGATATTTCCTTTTTGCATTGTAATGTCTTTCGTTATATTCTTGTTCTTTCTTTTGAGTCTCTTTTGCCTTTTTTCTAACTTCTTTGATATCTCTATATTTTGTCTGTACTTCCACTATTATATTTTCTTTTAAACTGTCTACAACTTCTCCTTTCTGGTGTATACCATATATCATCACGTTAGGGTGTTCGTCTATCATTCTATGCCGTGTATTGTTCATTGCAAATTCTATAGTTTCTAAAATTCTATAGTTTCTTTGCAATCATCGGTCCTAAATTTCTATTTATTCTTTCTACCTGTCCGTTAGCCTAAAGTGACCCAGTTGCTATCTTTATATGTTGAACATTGTTCTCTTCCAGAAAATCTTTAAATTCACCCGATGTGAAACTACTGCCTCTATCAGAAACTAAGTATTTTGGCCTGCTGTATGATCTGAAGTAATTTCTAAGTGCACCTACAATCTCTCTTGTTGCCGTTGTTTTAGTTGCATTCAACCTTACGAATTTTGTAAAAGCATCAACAACTACGAGTACATATATTTTGTTATGGCCTTTTGCATCAATTAGTTCGTACTGATCAATGTGTACCATTTCAAACGGAGTATCACCTTTCGGTATACTATTTAAGAATTCCTCCTGCTTGCCACTCTTAGGCGAAAATGCTATATACTGTAAGCAATTTTTTATATGTTCTTAGACCTTTTCTTTAACATTTGGGAACCAGTAACTCTTTAATACAAGATCAACAACTTTATCTACCCTTACGGGATCCATTTCGTTATACTATTTGTATAGTACATAACCCTCCATTCCCTCTGGTACATAAAACAACAAGGTATTGCTATTTTATATATATAGACTACTCTTCATAAATTTTATGTTCTGTTTTTTGTAACATTCCTTTAAGGTTTTTAATTTTTGCATTTCTGTTTTCACATATTATTAAATTTTCCTTAAAAGTGTTTGTCTATTACCATTATATTAGTTTCCCTGTTAAGTGCATCCACATGCTGCATCCGTTTCCTGCCCGATGTTCTACAGTGTAGTCATAATTTTCTAACTCTAAAGCCCATCTAGCAATTTTAGGATTTAGCTCTTTTTTGTTTAATGTCATCGTCAATGAATTGCAGTCGGTCACTCATTTCTAAGTCATAGCTGTGGTACTTCGACTCGGAATCTGTGGTCCTTTTTAAAAAATCAAATTTGGATGTCATTTATTATCTTTTTTTTTTTTTGTACCCTAAAATTGCTCCGAAACCTAAACCACTGGCATCACAGTGCAATTCCGTCTCATCTCTGGGATCATACAAAGCTAATAATGGTGTATTTACTAATTTTTCCTTGAGCATTTCAAATGGTCTAAGTTCATCATCTTTGAACAAAATTTTTTTTTTTCGTCAGGTCGTACAAGAGTTTTGCTATTACAGAGAAATCCTTGATGAAACGCCGAAAATATGAGCAGAGCCCTAAGAAACTTTATACTAACTGAACTTTGTTGGGAATCAGAAAATCTCTAATTGCATTCAACCCTTTTTTGTTCGATCTTATACCTTCTTCACTAATTGAATATCCTAGATACTGAACTCTCTCTTGTAAGAAATATCAAAATGTTCTCTAACATTTTCCGTAGCTATCATTATGTCGTCCAAATAAATTATTACTTTTTCTTCGACCACCATATCAGCAAATATTTTATTTATGAATTTCTGAAAAACAGATGGTGCATTTTTTTAATTCGAACGGCATTCTTAAAAACTCATATTGACCCATAGGAGTAATAAACGGCGTATACTTAATTGACTCTTCGTTCATATAAACATGAAAAAAAACCATTCTCCAAATGTAACTTTATAAACAGTTTTTTATTTGCTAGCCTGTCTAACAAATCGTCAATTAAAGGAATCTTGTTTGCAACGCACAAATTATTTTCGTCATCATTTGTGCCGAACTCAATTTCTAAAATTTCACGTTCAAAATTATCATGACTTTCACACACGTCCATTAAATCTGTAGTTATATTTTTTCCCTCTGTATTTAAAATCATTTTAATATTTGCCTTATTCAAAAAATCTCTTCCTAACAAAACTGAGTATCCCATCGTTTCACTGTCCACCACAATCAGTTCGACTTGAATCACTTTTTGCATTACTTTAACAAAACAAGAAAATTTTCCAAAATATTTTAATTTACTTTTATTTAATCCAAAGTATGTAACATTTTCAATAGGTTTTAAATTAATATTGCTGGGAACTAGACACTTCCTAATCAAGGTGACTGAGCTTCCTGTATCGACGAGGCTATCTAAAGTAATGTAACTAGTAATATTTTTGAACAGACTAAACTTAAAATATCTTACATAATCATTATCAAATTTTTCATCCTTCATTTTGTTTTTATTCTGCCAGCAGTCTCGAATTTGATTTTTGTCACTGCCGCACCCAAAACATGCGCCCAACTCCCGCTTTGGTTTGACGCAATTAGCCGCGAAGTGATCAAAACTGTTGCAATTGAAACACCTCAGCCTCTGTTCATTTTTTTCTGCTGCTATTCCACGTGTTATTTATTACTAAACTGTTAAACTTTTTCGTACTTGCTTGCAGCTTTATTTGCTGCTTACAAAATAGCAAATACAAATACAATCTCTTACATCTATATATAATCTCTTACATCTATTTAGAATCTCTTACATCTATTTATAATCTCTTACATCTATTTACAATCTCTTACATCTATTTACAATCTCTTGCATCTATTTACAATCTCTTACATCTATTTACAACCTCTTACATCTCTTTAGAATCTCTTACATCTAATTAGAATCTCTTATATATATATACAATCTCTTACATCTATTTACAACCTCTTACATCTATTTAAAATCTCTTACATCTATTTACAATCTCTTACATCTATTTACAATCTCTTAAGTGGCCCTTAGACATCAACGCGCGTTGACAAACACACGAAGTCTTCTCTCTCCATTACACATTAAATTTACCAACAATTTTTTTAACACGCCTCCAGCAAACAATGCAAAATTTGTTCACTCATCAGTATTAAAGCAATCCCTGAAGTGTCGACAGCGGCTGCTATGCGTAATTTCCTTACGAAAAATGATGTTTTACATTTAATTTATAATTTTAATTTATATATTTTTATTTATTTTTATGATTTCAATTTATATATTTATTTTTATATATATTATATTTTATTTAATTTAATTTTTTTTTTGGTATTTTTTAATAACAAATTTTCCGTAGGTGCACAATGCAATTAATATTTAAAACAAAATTTTTATTGTAATTTAATGTTTGGTTATTTTTTTTTAGCCCAAGGTTATTAATATTTTAATTCTTCTTAATAAAATGTTTTGGAAATTAAAAAATTTTACCTAGGTAGAAAATACAAATATTTAAAATTAAATTCATTCATATTTGCAAAGCATCGCATCCTAACGACAAATCATGCGTGCATTTAAACGATGTTTACGCTTCCATTTCTCAAAATAAATAAAATTTTGCATGCCGACCAAATCCGACTGTATATGCAAAAACACGAGCATGTTTGAAGAAATATCAAAATGTTTTGATTTTCGTCAACACATTTCTTAAAATTTCAAATGTTACTATTACACAAACAAATTTCGCATTTCACAAAGTAGGAGAAAAGTAGGAGAAAAAAATTCTCTTGTGAGAGCGATTTTTTAGTATATTTGTTGTTTTATCTTGGGCGTGTTTTAAAAATTGTTAAAAAATTGTTTGTGTAATGGCAAGCGCGCGTTGACAACGAACGTTGC
>NC_051846.1:92878482-92886055 GCF_002237135.1 Teleopsis dalmanni | reverse complement strand
AAAAAATAAAAAAAAAAAAAAAATAAAAAAAAAAAATGTAAAATGCAAAATATATCAATTGCAGTTTTGTCTTTAATGGAGCGTTTCGCCTTTGGTGGGGTAAAGATGAGTGCGAAAAAACATGTGTGTTTGATATTAAAAGAAAAGGCTGAAATTCTCAATTTTTTTTACAAAAAAGGTCGAGTGTGACGCTTTTAGCGGAAAAATATAATATTGCTAAATCAACGATTTTTGACATTAAAGCAAAAAGACGAGTGACTTTAAAATACATTTACAACACATTTTCTGGACCTGGGAAAAGAAAAATCCTGCGCATTTCAGAACTGCCCAAAATGAAGAAATCTTTTTATCGTTGGTTTAATTGAATGCGAAGTAAGAACTGACTAGTAAGTGCTCTAATACTGTAAGAAAAGTCCAAATGACTGCATTCAAAATTTAGGTGATTTTTACGCTAGTGCAGGATGGCTTCAAGGAATCAAAAAAAGATACGGTATTCGAATTCTTCAAATATCTGGTGAAGAAAATGCGGATGATGATATGGAACATGAGAACGAATCCTACGAAGTCTGCATCTCAGAGGCACCGGAGAAAACTATACCAAGTGAAGCATTTTAAATTTTAAACAAAGCAATACAGTGTCCCAGTCTTGAAGGCGTCGATCGAAATGATATGAATGTCCTTAAACGTCTAAAGGAAAAAACCCTGTTTCAATTACTAGAAAAAGAAACAATAAAATGTGAATTTAAATATGCAAAAGCGTATTTCCTTTACTTTTGTTTGCCACTCGAAAACTTAATCAATTTGATAACGTAAACTCCTCCTTTCGAGCGTACACTATATATGCAACAACATGTGATCAAGGTACAAATAATGGGAATGTGACTGTTATTGAATGTTTCAGTTAAAGACTATACTTCATTTATAATAACGCAAAAATCTATCTTTTATATGATGTACCACACTTAATAAAATCCATAAGAAATGCATTTATAAAGTCAGACTTTGAAACAGCTGACGGCAATATTAAATTCGATGTTATAAGAGATTTGTAACTATAACTATAAAACTTCTTTAAAACTGTATCAGTTCAACACACAATCAAATTGTTTATAAGATGAGGATTATGTTAGAACTAGATTTCTGCATAATACTAGAAGGTATTTGCAGTTCTGAAAGGGGTAGATAACGAAAATTATAACAGCAAAGGGCTAATGTGCTAACTTCGAAGGGCATTTGAAGAGACAATAAAGCGTATTTCGTTGAAGAAGCGGACTCATTCCACTCAGATAGAAAACCTATAGAATTGATTTCAGAGATGTTTATACACATCAAAAATTATAAGCTTAATAACGATTTTGGAAGCTTATGTGCAGCAACAGATTTATTTTTTAATATTTGCAAGATACATATAAGTTTTTTTAATAAAAGTACTAAAAATACAAGAAAAATAATAATGCGAAAATACATAGAAAGTCACTGATAATGCATCCTGGTTTAATGAAGCACATCCATGCTATTTACACCGGATTGAATTGTAGAAAATGTTGATTACGATATTGCTTCGGAAATATTGTGAATGGACACTTTTCACACAAAGTTTCACATAATGCAAAAACTCAGATTTTGAGACGTAAATAAATTAATATTGTGTTTTTACATCCCACCCCAACCTCTTCCCCTCTCCAACTCCACCGACCACTACCTTCTCATTTTCCTGCCATATAAACGTCTTGTATATCCTTTCATTTTATCTGCTTACAGGTTCCAGCTGGTTACAACAACAACAACCCTTTGAACAACAGGTCTTTTTTTATATACTATTTATCAAATTCAAAAATATTTATGAAATATATTTTGATTTTATCACTAAAATGCTTTTTGATCGTTTGTACATTTTACAGTAAATTAACCACTCGGGTTCCAAGAACGGTCAGGTCTACGTCCCGGAGCCACTCGTCACCTACGACGACCAAGTACCGTTCAACACCTCCCAAAAGGACCCCGCAAGCAGGTCCCGGCGGGTTACAACAACAACAACAACAACAACTATCATTTATTAAAGAGGGTTACATATATGATTGAACATTTAGTCAAGCTTTTACCAGCTTAACTTGACTCACGTATGTGTTTGAATTGAATATCATATGCGTTTTGACTTGATCTAACATTGTTCTATGAGAATTTTTATAGATTTATTATAATTCCAACTCTATATATACGGTATCACAATGGGCTAATAGGCCTAAGTGGATCCACTAGGGATCACCGGTATAACCCAACCTAACCTTTTATAATTCCACCAGCAAAATAAAGTGGATATTATATTTGCATGAGAGTGGTACTTCTTTGTATTCTAGTTTCTTTAATCATACCGTGCAGTGAGCTTACTTGTGACATTCTCTAAAATATTCGAAAGAATGGGACGTAGACAATTGTTACCGGTATGAGAATAAAATAATATTGTATCTGAACATCACTTTGACTTTAGACACAGTATTTCAGAACAGTGTCATCGAATCGAATTGAAATAGTCAATATATCTTAAGTTAAGCCGAATATCTCTTCTGTGATTGGACTCTAGCTTAAATAGATTGTAATTAATTAAAAATATAAATTTCGTATTACATTATGACGAGTGACATAAAACGTGGAAGTTATAAATGTTTGATTTATTTAAATGTTCGCCTGCTCGCTTGCTTGATGAACTTGCATTTATTATAAATACGATGAAGTTATTGAACTTTTAAATTATTAAAATTTTTGTTGAATTAAGATAACGAGCCGTTTAACGAGAAAGTGCTCAAATGTTGTATGAAACATACATCGTTCCTCTAGTTCCATACCAGTAGTCCAAAAGGGAGTGTGATACGGTTTACCAAAATTTGTCAACTCCCCTTTGGATGATCTCAAGGATCAAAAAATTCCGTTAAAGAACTAGTAAGAAGTTATTTTGTAAAACATTTCATATTTATAATTAAAGAATTTTAAAACAGTACCAAGTGTTAATAAATAAGTGCACGCGAACCGACATAATTTGTTAATAATATTGTAATTTTGTCAAAAACAGTGCGAATATCGATAACCGAAGTGCCGAATCATAAAAACTGAAATAGTGCTAGCTAAGTTTGCAACGGATTATGAAGTAAATAAGATTAGACAATATGGACTTTCTTTTTAAACCCCTCACAAGCATTAAAAATTTTTCGCCAAGTATTCTCAACAATAGCTGGATATATTATAATAAAATTATACTGAAATAGAAGTCTTATAGTTTTATAATAATGTTAAATTTTTTTTTAAATATGACAGAATATTTAATAAGCAAATTTAAAAAGTTAAACTATTTAAACGATTTCTAATTAAAATATATTCACGCAAAATTGGTCATTTTTTTAATTAATTATTTTTAAAACTGAAAATATGAAATATTTTAATTTACTCACTATTTTATATATATTAAAATTTCTTTAATATATATATAAATTTATATAAATCAAAGATATGTATTGACCTAAAATCTCAATATAATTTTCACATATTAGTTTAATGCCACAAAGTTAGAATAAATTGTTTTCAATAAGTTAATAAAATCTCATTTCCATCAAAACTTAATATGTAATTAATTCCTTGTTTTTAACTTTGCTCAAAAAGTGATGTGATTTACTTTTGTATATATATTGTAAATTATATAATATAAAATAACTTATTATGTAATAATAACTTTTACCTTGAAATAGTTGTGAACGTACAGAGAACGATGTTTGGAAACTTAAATCTGCTTTATATTGAGAGTTATTTTTTGTTTTCTCATATTAATTTTATTCCTTGGATTGGATCTTATATTTGAATTCAGTGGTTCAGTGGTATCCAAAAATATCCTTTTCGAGAAAAAAATGCTTGTCCCCACCTTATAATTCGGTTTTGTTGTTCAATAATGTTTTTATTTTGCTTTTTTGGAAGTGTTGTTAGAACGTTAAGTTCATGTATTTTAAGTCAGATTTCAACTCCTCATATTACGATGATTAGTATATAATTACATTCAATTGGAAATACTTTATCTGTTCATGTTTATTAATCCTCAGTTCATGTCATCAGTTATTGTAATGAAGTATTTAGTTCAGCGTTTTAACTTTATATTTTTGTATTTACACCGCAAGAACATATATCTTTTCCTGATTTAAAACCGTTCGTTTATATTTCTGGATAGAATTCCCGTAAAATAATTATTAATCTACAAAACAATTGTAGCTTTGCAAACGTTCTTGTTTTGAATATGATTCTAAAACAAAAGAATAATTAATAAAATTAATTAAAGTATCTATATATCTTACCATAAATTTCCAATAGTCGATATTAGTTGTCACAAGCAAATTATAGGAATACTGAAAGTTTTCTGACCTAACGTGGTACACAACTTTTTGATAACATTCATTTTGGTTAGTATTTCTCCACTTGTGAAATGAAAATTTTAAAATTAGTCACAGCATATGATACATAGAGTGCACTAAAAGTGTGACAAAATCCATCTACAACCAGAAAAAAAAACAATTAAAAAAAAACAATCCAATTACAATAGAAAAAAAATTTAATTGATATACTTCGTATCATATTACCGGTATACTGACTTCTTGTTGTAGCTGAGGATCGGGACAAGACAAAACACCAATCCTCCACAGCGCTACTGCCTTCTCTTTTCCTAGTTGGAAATAGGTTCCTCTCTTTTTGGTTTTTTTTACATAGTCTATCTGCTTATATAACCAAAAAATAATATTTTGATCCAGAATAGAGGGATTTAATAAAAATTCAAAATTTTCTCAATGTGCCATAAAAGTTTTAGTGGTATAAAAATGTGCGAACTGCTGAAGACTTAAATCAAATCTTAAATATAAATAAAAAAAGAATTTAATTTGTAAAGATAATATATATGTTACATATTAAACACACTTTGAAAATTAATACTCTTTTTTCAGGATATAAATTTATAGCTGTGATGTTGTGTTTAAGAATTTTAACTGCTTTGTATGTTAGTTGTAGGCTTGTGGAATCCTGCAGCAACATTGACTATCCCGACTCAGTAGAACTATTTATTAAAATATGTATTTTCTGCAGAATACTGTAATTATTCTTATTAATACGTCGTGTTCAATAAAAACTATTCTTCTGTTTTTACAGAATTTTCAGGTGGAATAAAAATAAACTGAAACATAAAAAAAGTATTTGGTTAAACATTGATATTATGAAATATATATTAAAAAACTAATCTTAGTAATAAGAGATAAATCGGCCAAGCATTAACAAAATGAAACCAATTTTATATATGGGAATGTTTCAAACATTCATTTTATATAAAAAAAAATCAAACTCCATACATTTCATGTACAATTTCTATATTGTGACGACTATAACAAACTACAACATCGTCACAACAATAAACTTACTATTACTATTATGTGCGTAATACTAGAAGTAATCGTACACTCAAACTTACTGGACACGTGGAGCCATTGCTAGATCATCTCCTGTGTTATTGCAACGGAAAAACAAGAGCAGCAAAACCATTTTACAGACATTAGAATGATTTTGTAGACAATAACAAATCCAAGAGGAACTACATATCATACAATCTAGAAGAAACAGCAAAAGTCCCGATAGAAAAAAAAAATGTATAAAAGGAGAAACAAGAAACAAGCAGACATTTAATCAATTTTTTTTAACATAGCAGCGTGGCCCCTCGGTAACGTTGATCTCTAAACCTAACAACGTGGCCCAGTCGGTTGCGTTGACCTCCTAATCTAGCAACAGGCCTAGTCGGTAACAATGATTTCCAAACCTAACAACGTGGTCCAGTCGGAAATGTTGATTTCCTAACCTAGCAATGTGGTTCAGTGGTAACATTGATTTCCTAACCTAGCCGCGTGGCTCAGACGGAAACGTCGCCTTCCGTTGCTTTTTTAGAATAATGCTGTCAGCATATATTCATTATATATTGGATATAAAAACAACACGGTGTCAATGCTAATATAGAAACCAATTGCTATTATCAATTACCATTATTACTATTATCATTATTACAGTCGACAATATTTAAAACGATCTTCAGCTTTTATAGTTCACAAATAGAACAATCTTAGCGGTTATAATCATTTTCATTCAAAAGTAGACTCAGACACAACCGTTGCTATTCTTTATTCAAAAAATTTATCTTTGGCCTAAAAACCATATCTCAGGAAATTTGAAATTTGAGGAGACATTTGATCGCACTGAAAAAGACGCAATTCTTAATATGTTATTTCGAAGTATGTGGTAGGCGTAAACACATTTTTATTTAACAGATCGGTGAAAAAGTGGACAGACTTATATTAAATATATAAATATAAACTGAATGAAATAAATACTTCCTTTATTATCTGAATCATATTTTTTTTTAGCAGAAATGTAAATGACGGGCAAAAGTCTCGAAAAATTAATAACAATCAATGGTTAAACTTCACATTTATTGTATTGTCACTGCCTCCTAATAATATATCAATTAATTCAACACTTCTTATCATGACATGCAAATATATCTTATTAGACTAATTACTCCTATGAGAAAGGGTATAAAATAGAGAATAATTATTCGCAAATACATTTTGTACACTAATAGAGAATTTAGAGCTATATTGTTTTATTGACACCATTTTTAACAACTGGACATATTTTTAAGGACAATATGAAATAAAATATATAAATTACAAATTTGGAATATATTTCGGATCTTACAATTTTTAAATTAAAAAAATATTTAAAAAAAAACTGTCGTGCAGTTATTCTAGTAATTTCTAAAAGATAGAGATTTTATTACCTTTAATTATTTCTGCGATTTTACCTCCGCACAATTAAAATTTTTATGTTTAACACAATTTAACTTTAATTTTGTACACAGCCAAGTAAAACAACGCCATCCTCCTGTTATCCGTTCTTTGAAATAAATAGATCACAGCCTTCATATAACTGTTTGACTTCTACTTTTCTCATCCAATACTATGTCTAACTTGCTTAATTCTTATTATTGAAATCGAATGGGCCAATTATTATAAAATTATCTGTATTTACAATAACTAAATCCATCTGGATAATATCCCATAACAAACGAAGTCAGTTCTAATATTCCAATTTAAAACGTATTTTGGTTGGAGAAAAGTTAAATCTAGTAATTTATATAAACATAATTTGTTAATGGACACAAACTTACATGTATATTAGTTATTCTTCTACATAATATATACATACATTGTACACATATATTTAAGTATAGATGGTTTACGACTCTGGTGCGCCATTGGGTCACTTCTCTTGCTCTTTCAATTAACATATTTTCTAAGAGTATACAAAATCTGAAACAAGTTAAAAATAAATAATTATATATTTAAAAATTATACTGCACATATTGTAACAATACTTCAATATTTGCAATTCAATTACATAAATATTTACACTGATCTCTTTTAATCTCATTATACTTCAAACAAATAACTATATGTGCTTATTTTATGATTAATTTACAATGGAAATATTAACAACTAAATATCAA
>NC_051846.1:92837167-92878382 GCF_002237135.1 Teleopsis dalmanni | reverse complement strand
TCTATTTATGCAAAGAAATATTTTATATATTTTGTGTGCGTTTGGTTGCCTGCGCAAAAGTAAAGAAAGTTGGATGTGCGTAGAGATTTGCAATAATTGCAAGAACAAAGTACGTAAATTAGGTTTAATTTTCTATTATTTTCAATGCAAAAGTTGTTTAAACAGGTAGATCTAATGCAAAAGGTTAACTTAAAAAAACGGTTTGCGCAGAATTTCCTTCTTTATCGATAGTTTTTTATGATGTAACAAAATAAATTGCTTCACATATTTACCTTTTCCTGGAAAATAATTTTATGCATGATATGGTAAAAATATCTATTTATGACAAGAGAGATTTTTAGAAATTTCTTAAGAATTCCTTCAGAATTCCTACTTTACAAAGTTTCTTGTAAATTATTTGCAACACCAGCAAGTAGTGCATCTTCAGAAAGGGTTTTTTCAGTTGCTCGGAACTTAATATCAGAAAAAAGAACATTGATTTCATCTAATCAAAGATCTATCAATCAAATCATGTTTTACACAACAATCTTGAAAAAGAGGAATTAAGTCAGACGATGCTCAACATTTAATTTGCATATTAAATTAAATTTGTGAACTGTAAAAACTGTAAAAAAACTTATTATAATTTTTTTAAATAAATTTTTGTTCAAAATTTTTTTTATATTTAATTAATATATTAAGTCATATTATATATGTAATCAACAAATTACTATTATCAACATTTTAAATAATATTTAATTAATAAAAAAACTTGAATAAATAAATTTGTGTCTTACTATTTAAAAACACATAATTTTTGTATGAACTGAAAATCAAATGCTTAGAGTACTTCCAACTACTTCAACTACTTTTAGAATGTTTAGAGTTAGAGTACTCTAAACAAACGAAACAAATATTTATTCTATTCCATTTTGTTTTTATGCCTATACATTCGTATTTGTTCGTTGAGAGTGAGAGTATGCTACCATTCTAAACACAATAGAATGCTTTGAAACTGAAATCAAATGCGCGCGTGCAGTACTCTAGTTTTGATGCAGCACTTTAATGTCTAATGGCCACTTAAGTCTCTGTCTTCAATTTACTATTGATATTCTGCTATACTGCTTTAATGGTTCTTATCATGGATACTCCCTTGATATTTATGTTTTGTACTGTACCGTTTTTAGTTGTGTACCATACCATATTTGAATATTTTATGCATTCCTACTTCTATTCTGTGGAATTTTCGTCTTGTTTTTTTTTTGTATTTGTGTCCGTGCTAACCACCATCTGCATAGTCGGCCAATATTATTTCGTACTATTCCACATTTTACAGCGTGTCGTGTAGTCTATTGTACACTATTATTCTGTTATATTTGGTATTTGTATCGTTTATTTTGAAACACTTTGACATTCATTAAAACATGCTATCCTGTTATTTATTCCGTCGTATCGTAAACTGGTTGCTGTATTGCTATATCGCATCACTTTCTTTATTTGGTGACAATTTGCACTTCATTGAAGCTGTATGCGCATCTCATAACAAGGATATGCACAATTAACATAATGAACATAATTATTTATTTAATTTTTATTATTTTCCTGACATAATGTAAAAACCTCAGAGTATACTAGGGTTCAATACAAGATTTACAAAAGAAGAAAAAAAAATTGACTAGAAAATTAGAAGCAAGAAACAAAGAATTTCAACTAGTTATATTCCAATGTACATTTATTTACCAATAAATTATTAATACCAATGTTTATTAGGTGTAATAAATAATAAAAAAAAAACTATAACATATACCAAGTATTATATTATATAATATTATTAATTATGATATTAGACACAAACAAACAAATTAATTATTTTTGTTAGAATCGATAGCGATATACAAAAAAAGAACTTCTGGACAATTGATGTGCATTTACAACTAATATCTTTTATATATATATTTATGAAACCGAGTTTTAGGTTTTTTTAAACAAATTAAGAGCAAATAAATATATATCTAACTTATTAAGACAAGAAATAAAAGAATTGAACTCAATTGAATTAATTAAATATAATGCAAAATTTCTACGATTTGAGTTTCAAACTAATACGTCTTATATGTATATGTATACATATTTCTGATTTTTTAAACAAATTAGAATAAAAATTATATCTAACTTATTAAATCAAATAAAAAAATTGAACTTAGTCGTATTTATACGATCTGAATTTCATAATAAAAACAATAAATAAAGGTTAAATTTTTTTTTCTTGTTTATATATTTGATCATTCTAATTAAAATTAAAATAAATTTTAGAATTTAACGTTCGATGATTATCTGTCGTTCTGGTTTAGCTGTTTTAGGATTTGCAGCGGGATTTCATCAATACAGCTGCCATTTAACGGTCCGTTGTTTTAGCAGTAAATTTGATATTTGTAGTTCAGCGTTATGTCCTCAATTTATGTCTTAATAATTGGAAATCGAGCAAACTGTTTAGTTACTGCTAGATTCGGTTAAGTGTAGTTCAAAACAGCACTCCGTTCTATCCAACGGACTTTAGCTTTTTATATCACATTCTTATAACTGGTAAATCCTTAGTTTTTCCTATTACCTTATTTCGCGGTCTGTTAGCAAACTTTCACTTCATCGTTATTAGAATATTTCATTTTCAGATTTGTGGGAGTTTTTGTTGACTTCACCGTTGGTTTCTATTCTTCCTTTCAACTTACGTGCGATGCTTAAGCTGCACTCTCAGCTTTCTTGTGCATCTGTTTGTGGAGAATTATATTTTGACGCCATGAATGATAGGTTTTTTAATAAATATCTATTAATTTATTATAATATAATAAAATATATATTTACCATAAATATTTAATAAGTGAGTAATTGAGGTATGTAAATTCAATTTCAGATCACATCGAGGTATTACAGTAGCGTGCAAGCGGAATGGGTTTTGGTAAGTAGGCTTATAATGGTATGTATTAAATATTAATAAATATTTCATTTCATTTCATTATTTTTTTTATGTTCCACTAACATTATTTTCCCTTTTTTACAATAACAGAGCTCCGTTGGAATCAATCTTGTGGGCCAGCAGTGATGAGTAGTGCTGTTCATATTCAAATTTTTTAAAAAACGAAGTTCTCCGATTATTCGAATAATCGGATTTCAACGAAGTCTTTGAAGTTGAAAATAAAATCGGATTTTTTGTAAATCTGAAGTCTTCGAATATCCGGATTTGCGGTTTTTATTTGCAGTGAAATTATTCGAAGACTTCGTAAAGTAAGAGCACACTTTGGTATTTTATGCAGAAAATTATATGCGTGATGAGTCGAGGTAATATCAGTGAAATATTTACAATTCGATAATTTTAATATCTTGCCTATTCTAGGTACTTATAGCTGTAAGATAAATTTTATATCGACTAAAAAATTGATCATTACAATACTTTATCCGTTTCCTTATTATTTCTCATTTTTATTAATTTACACAATTGTGGATTCTATTATATCACATTATTCTTGCAATATTCTGCTTTATTGTAATATATTATTAGATTGCATCTTTTAAAAGGATTCGAATAGCAAACAAAAGACAAGCACAAAAATTTAGTTAATTTATTGAGATTTGACTGATCATACAACGTTGTTTCATGTATCGCCAAGTGCTTAGAAAATATTCGATTTTCTTTTTTTGAAAATGGCACCAAAAAGGCTCTTTATACATAAGCAAAATTATGCTTAACAAATGTCTGCAAAAAGAATAGCTTTGATAAAAATTAGGTAATCTCAAAAGTTAACTTTCAATTCGTTGAACTTATGTTTCCAACTAAAGCTGTGGTTTATAAGCTCGTAAATTAAAAAATGACAAAAAACCTGAGACTTGTGCTCTGAAAGTTAGTACAGCTTTGACTACTTGTGGCACGAGTTGTAATCCTGGCACTTGCAGTTCAAACAATTATATATGGACTATTAGCGAATTAAAAAGAAATTATAATATTTTCTAAGACCACTGATGATAAGTATTTTGTAAAAACTCGATTCAGCGTTATATGCTCAGCCTGATTTCAATAAATTAACTAAATTTTTGTGCTTGTTTTTTCTTTGCTATTAGAATCTTTTTAAATTTTACCCGAAAAAAAAAGCAAACAATACAGTACACTCTCCTGTATGGTCGACGTTCCGGATCATACGCATATATCCATTATTAGTCACCTGTTACAACTTTATATACGTATATCGTAGCACTGCCATTGTACTTCTTGATCATTTATGTGCACCAATCGACGCGACCATCTTATGAGATTTTATCAAAGGATAAGGGATCCAACACAAACTAACAAACTTATGTCATGATCATGCAATATTTTATATATGTTGGTAGAACGAATCTCTTGTATTCCCTCGATTTCACAGTTTGTCTGTCACATGACGATCTTGCATTATCAGTTTCTGCACAACATTTATGTATTCTGGCACTGGAACTGTTTTTCAAGCAGTGTTGCCAAGGCTCAAAAAACATATATGTCTCCCTATTATTATATGTTTTATTATTTATTTATTAGTATGTTTCTTTATTATTGCATATTTTATTATTTATTTATTTACCATTTATCTTCTTGTTATCATTTATACTGATTGTTTCTATATATGTTTGTCCACACATTAATATATATTAATCTATTACTATACTTTTATTCGTTGTGTATTATTTACTTTTGGTGATTTTAAGTAAATATAATTTATTATTTCGTATAGCTTAATTATTGCTAAATTATTCACTATACGTTTGTTTATTTATTTCTTATTTGTAAATTATTTTTATTTATTTTTGTATTTTTAATAAAAAATAAGTATTCTATTTTATTTATAATAAACGTCATATTTTTATGTGTTATATACATTTGTTAATGTTTATTCCATTTTCTTTAATATTGTATATATTACATTATCACCCATAATCTATTTTAAATTTTTATTTTATATATTCACTTTTTATTATTGAAGTTACTCAATATCAATACCTATTATTGTTATTTATTATAAATTATTGTTTATATTTTATATAGTTTATTTTTGGCTTGAGTTATTGAAATATTTTCACTTCACCTATTCTTAGTTTATTTATAATGATATTCATTTCAATTTTTTGCTATATATTTGTTTGTTATTTAATATATTTATTTTATAATCTATAATATTTATTATTTTAAATGATTTATTTGTTTATTATTTTTAAATTATTATTATTTCTTATTGGTATCTTATGCTGTTTTTTATTACCGTTACTATTTTATTTATCCTTTATTACTAACTTATTTATTAACTTAATTAGTTATTTATTATTGTTTAAATATTATGTTATGTTTGGTTACTGTCTACTTATTTAATTGTTCTTATATATCAATTATTGTTTGTTGTTATTTTTGCCTGTCTATTAACCTGCATTTTTATTTTTATTTTCAATACTATCTACTATTTTATATGCAATCATTATTTATTAATTTCCATTATTATTCTCTTTGCATATTATTTGTTTATCCTTATCATTAATTTATTTATTTATAAATATTGTGTAGTATTTTATTATTTTTAATAAATTTATATTAATATTAATTTCCATAATTTATGAAAAGGAATATATACCTTACGTATATAGTAAGTTATATATATTATTATAGTTACTTATTTTATAGTATTTAATTTCCTCATTTTATAATTATTATTTATAATTTTTTCCTTTAAGTTTCTAGAAGTAATAGTCAAGCATCAACATCCTACATCATATCATCACACGTTATTATGTTTATTCCAGGTAACGCATGAGACGTGCATAGGAGCATTCCATATTACCCGTATTTATACGGTGCCATAAAGACGCATAAGCCCGACAAGCTCATCCGACCAATTGGCTCACCTCTCCACACAAGTGGATAATGTGAATCATCTCACCAATAATTTATTGCAGCTTCTACCATGTCAAGGGTATGTTCTGATGACTACGGATAAAAGGATATGTATCCCCGGAATAGCATTATCAGATTGTGGTCATGTTTACAAAATTTACTAGTAGAGCCGAGATTCCATTAAATGTCATTAAAAATTGGAACCATTATTTAAATTTTTGTTAAATTCATAATAATAACAATAAAAAAATTACTGATAATAATACAACTTTTTTTTTTATATATATAACTGCCAAGATTAGACATCTAGTGTTCGTGTTTACAGTTGTAGAAATTACGATAATTTAAATCGATATTAAGAATAACATGTGTATGGAATATTAACAATAAATAATAAAAACATATTTAATTTGAATAATATAAAATAGGAATAGATGAGACAAATAAGTGATTAAAATTGTTTTATGTATGTGTATTTTAAATAGCTACTTATGGGTTGTTAAATTGACAGTTCTGGTGGAAATAAGCGCTTCAAGCGTCTATTATATGTGGCTTCGTCATTTGGTAGCTGCCTCATTGCTGGGATAGGGTGGGAGAGTAATTTATTTGTGTGATTTTTACTATTTTTGATCCAAAAATCGCAAGGCTTTTGGCGCTTTAGGCGGCGTATTGACTCAGTTGTCGCTACTACATGCGCCTTAATATTTATATGGTAACTCTAGTACTTTTAAATAAATTAAGTTCAAAAACCGGAAGGCTTTTGGCGCTTTAGACAGACGGTGTATAGGCTCAGTGGTTGCTAGTAAATGTGCCTCAGCATTTATGTGGCAGCTAAGTCTATCTTGGTGTAATTTGACTTTGGTATGAATTTCTTCCTGCACTGTTGACACTCCGAGGTCACGATGCAAGTCGTGGTACAAACGTACCACGGCGCGTTTGTTACACTCCGTAGCAAAAAATTTTGAAATCTTTGAATGATGAAAATTTGTGTTCTGCTTACGCAACCCTACAACTGGATTCCATATGTCCAGATTGGCTGCAGCATTTGTTTGTATAATACAAGTTTATTGAAAAGTGATAGTTTTGATTTTCTGCGGATTAACTATTTCAACGATTTGAATTTAAGATCTAATTCGGTTATTTTCTTTTTTATGTGCTCTCTCTATCTTAGTTTAGCCTCCAAAGTCATACCCAAGTATTTCGCATTATTCGCGTGAGGGATTTGTGCTTCATCGATGTAGACAGGTGTAAAACTGACGTTTCGATTTGTGAAATTTACATGTATTGATTTTTCTTTATTCAAGTTGATGTTCCATTTCCTTGTCCAACCAATTATGTTGTCCATACTATTTTGCAAATTAGGGAGTTTGGGGCAGTTCTGGATGAACCAAAGTTTAAATATGCCTGACGTATGCTTATGATCGTTGTCCTGATCAAAGCGAAATTTTTGTCAGTGAACAAAAGCTTGAAAAAACTAAAATCATAAATGGAAATGTATTTAAGATGATTTCCTTTCAAATTACCTGCTTCCAAAAGCTTTCTGTTTTTAGTAAGTACTCCTTGGCGTAGTTTATTATTTTATTTTTATATTTAATACTTATAAACGGCTTCTTTATGGTAATTCTTCCGCGATAATCGGACTAATGTAATCTATTGTGAATAGTATTTAAGCATACATCTTTCTCAGAGCGGGATTTTAATGAAAATTTAAGGTCTTTTGCGGTTTTGAAAGGATTTTTCTTTATTTCTTTCAATATCGAACGCTCTTCTCGATCATTTAATATTTCGCCTTGAGCTGCTCTGATCTTATTGGTCAGCTTAAACTCATCATGGGACCTCTTGATAATGTCTTCGATACGCGATTGACTTATTTCAACTAAATTGGCAATTTCTCTAACGATTTTACCTTCAAAATTCAATTTATTTATTAATTGCCTAATTTCGATAGTATATTGCTTTCCATTTGATGCTATTGTAATACTATTTATTATTACTTAATTATTAAATTTGTTGTGAGAATTATTACAGATTATTACTATCATTATATAAAAATATAATTATTATTTGTAAAATAACAGCATTTTTAGCGTGGCTTCTTCATTTTGTCAGATTATTCGTTGAGCGCAAAAAATTGTGTTGTTTTTGTTGATTAAAACAAACAAAAATTGTGGTAAGTATGTTAAGTATTAATTAAAACAAAAAAAATAATATTTTAAGCATATATTTTTAAAGTTTAGAGCATATATATATCGAACAAATGCTTGTCCGATTATGCGATGGAGTCACTGTATATGATGTTGGAATTTTCTATTTGAAAATAAAATGAACTATTAAGAACAGTTTGAGAATGATTGGTCTCGAGTTATAGCACTTTTGAATGATGGTTTGTGTACAAACTAATCAAAGATAAAGTTTTATATTTGCTGTCTCTGTTAGCTGGATATTTTTTTATTTATCTAGTATAATAACCTTTTCCAGCACTATTTGTAAATATCTGTCTCTGTCATGATTGTTTATATTTATGTAGTTCCACAAGTCTTATTTTTAAGTTATGTTCAACAATTATGCAAATTTTTATAAAAATGTCAAATTATGGTTTTTCATCACAATATATAAATGCACAACTGATTTGTTGACTTCGGCACTATTTTAATAGGATTTGCATATATACTGTTTTTTTTTGTGCTTCCCTTTATTTATACAATTGTCAATTTAGCATTTAGTATACATTTTCACATAATGGTAATTCAAATAATAATTCAATAAACAAGATTAAGAATTACATGAGTGAACTATTATTAATAATCGATAAAAAAATAAAAAATAAAATTTCTTTAAATTAAATAGTAGAAGATAATTAAATTAATAGATAGATGATAGAATAAATGAGTCCATTAAATAGAAATTACTATGAATATAGTGGATAGATAACTATGGATTATTATAATTTTGATAGTTCTGATGGATATAAGCGTCATTTTTGGGTTAGGATGGGCAAGTATTCTGTCTGTGTGCTTTTTACTATTTCTTCGGATAACGTCTGCAACGAAGGGTATCTTTAAATCGCGATGAATGTCATAGTTTAAGATGTACCAGTCAGCGTTGATGATAGTCCTAAGAATTTTTGATTGTAGTCTTTGTAGTATTTGTATGTTGGATTTGCATGCTGTGCCCCATATTTCGTCTCCATATCTCCATATTAGTGAGATTACCGTTTTATATACTAGGAGTATCCCAGTAGCAGAAATAAGGAGTAAAAAGGCCTTTTTAAAGGCCTTTTTCTGCAGTAAGTAGTACTTACACACTTGAATTTTTTACTATTTCTTTTTTGTTCTGGATGAGCCAATATCGGAGGCCTTACACACTCGCTGTGTAGAAAAGGCCTTTAAAAAACACAGCAACACAAATTCTGAGGAAGGCCTTACACACTCGCTGCGTAGAAAAGGCCTTTATAAAGCACTTAAAAAAATGCATATATTTGTAATTAATTATATTTATTAAAATTCCAATATCTTTTATATTATAATAAAATTTATTTAAATTAATATTATTAACATGATTATAAATGAAATAATATTAACATTTTTTAAACTAATAATATTATGAAACTATCTATAAATATACCTAAAATTTATTTAAACTTAAATTAACATTATTAAACTAATAATATTGTAAAACTATTTATAACTATATCTAGTTAATGTCTTTTGTTGATTTTTTTTTGATGCAAGCCTTTCTATAATATCTGTTATATTTTATAACTTGCTGTTTTTTGTAACCTTGAAACCCTTTTTTATGAGATTCCTATAATTTTCTTCACTTAGGACTTCAGTATCTGCAGCTTCTGTAATATAATGCAATATTAGACAATGTATATGTTGATTTTAAAATGAAACAAAAATACTAACTGAAAAAAATATGCACTAATGACAACTTTAAATATAATTCCATACAGATATAAAAGTATACTTACAATTGTTTTGTTACAATTTTTACGTACAATTTTCCACTGTTTTGCACTATTATTTAATATTTATAGTTCAGTTGTCTTTTCATTTATTTTAATTAGTTTATTTAATTATTTAATTAGTTTATATATTTTTATTACTTTTAATAAGCACTATTTATAAATTATTTCACTCTCGATCAGTTTACTTTCGAATTCATGGACTAATTTTGTTAGAATTTCATAACTTGCAATAATTTAACTTAACAAAGAAGAGACAGTAGTCTAGACTACAACGAAATAAAGCAAAGGTAAGCCAAAACGAAAAAAAAAACAGATATACTTAAAAACAAAACTTGCAAATATGATTTGAACACCGCTTGCGTATACGCAATGCGCATCAACTCCTTTAGTGACGCCTTCTTATTAAAGGCCTTTTTAAAGTACTTTAACAAAAGGCATGTGAATTTCATTACACCTTCTGATGGAGTGCTTTTAAAAGGCCTTTTTTTGACAAGGCCTTGAGTATTCTGCTACTGGGATATTTTTCAGTGTTGGTTTTGATTTCGAGCAGAGTAGCCAGTACAATTGTCCAAAGCGACGCTTAATTTCATTGCTTTTAGCTTTAATATGGTCTTTCCAAGTTAATTTGCCTTTGTGTGTGTGAAGACTTCGCCATTGTTAATTTTTATGCGTTTTAGGTCATTTTTTATTCGTGTAGATAACATGAACTAATGTGATTTAGCACTTAATAATTTCGTTGTTTTCGAACTTTGTATGTATGTAGGTTTCGAGTTTAATATTTACTAATGACGGAATCTCAGTGTAAGTACTTGGAATATAATAAACGAAAGTAATAAATATAAGAACAACATTAAGATCAAGCAATACAAATAAGTAATATAAATAATTATTAAAAGTAATTGTAAAAATATAAACTAAATTTAACAAACGTCCCACTAACGTACATATTATTAACATTCTTAAAAAAAAATACCAAAATAAACCAGACATTAAATAAATGAAACGCCACAAAAAAATTGTAGAATAATAAATAAATAATAAATTATAGAACGATAAATGTGCTCTCAACATAACCAACACACTTGAAGAGCATATAAACCTCATCCTAGAGTATTTCCAGAAATGGAAAACAAAATCAATAATGAAAAAACTAAGGTTCTGTTTATTATGCATAAGTGTAAACAGAACCCGTCCAGAATGAGAGTGGGAGATATGGTAATAAACTGGGAGGATAGCATTAAATAACTCGGCAGCACGTTGAAGAAACGATTCATATGGCTTGAACATGTTCAACTGAAAAGAATTGGCTGTGTTAAAATTCTTCATCACCTACAACCGCTATTCAATGATAATGAATGATGAAAATCTCAATGCTAAGAACAGGAAGCTGATATATAACCAAATAATTCGTCCGTCACTTCTATATGGATGTGTGGCGTTCAGCAAAGCCTCAAACACTACTAATCGCCGGCTAGAAATTGCACAAAGCTAGGCTTCGAGAAGACTTTTCAAGGCACCATAGTTCATTAGGACAAATGACATCCTCAGGGACCTTAAGATTGATCCGATCAAAAAATATATAAAGGATAGAGCCTTGAAGTGATTTACGAAAAGTGATAGACTTGCCAATACCGCGTTATTGAATCTCAAAATGGTTACAGACACTTCAGGCATGAAATCATGAACAATAATCCAGCCAAGGCGCAGAGAGGGTCTATGAAGAATCCTCAAAGTTAATAGAGAGTAAAAGTGCTCAAGTGCACTGACTCAACTGGTTTCAACATATATTATAAACCTGCTATTACTTCCTCTATTGCAGTATTAAAGCAAGTACTACAAGTACATACTGCAGTTACAAGTATTATTGCAACTGCAGAGCCACGTATGGCCCTTGTGTGGCGCTTTTCCTACTGTAAAAATTACCACTGTACGCAGTGAACCAGTTTTGCCTTTCATGGTGCTTTTTTTGGCGCCAAGCGCAGTCCAGTTGACACATGCATGATGAGTTATTTTAAACATTTAACGTTTTATAATGTTTTATAAATCCTTGCTAACTCAGAATGGTTACAGGCTCTTCGGGAATGTATGCAGATCTGAGTTCTGAATTATTGCTTAGTCCATAATCCAGTCAAGGCGTAGAGAGGGGTTATGAAGAAACCTCACAGTTAATAGAGAGTAAAAGTACTCAAATGCACTGACTCAACTAGCCTCAACATAATAATATAAAACAAATGTTAATTACACATAAACTTCTTCCAACCCTGTAAGGAACAAAATGAAATTAAAGTTTAAATTAAGGAAAAATAGTTGCACTGTCGTCACACAATTTGGTTCGGTTTGGCGGCAAAAACAGTCCGCAAAAACAGTCCGAAAAGACTGTTGGAAAATAACAATAGTTATTTACAATTATCTATATATTCTATTTTTTAGGTCTTGCTTAAATATCTGGTTCGTGAAAACATTACTGTTATTGAATATAGGAACTCAGAAACCAACATAAATAAGATCAAGCAAAATGCATGGATAAATTTGTAAGAGAAGTTCACATGCACATAACTTACATATATAAGTATCAGAGAACCGCAAGGAATACTCAACACTTGAATTATACTCGAATCATTGCATATATTTCATTTACAAGCATTCTGACTCCTTTTTTCGTTGATTTGATTTCACCTGATTCATACAAATAGCTGACAGCAGTCATAATTATTTATACTCTGCTCATATGATACTCATAAACACCAACTTTCGACACGAAAATGATGCAAGTGATTTATGAATCATTTATGAGTATAACGTCACATACGAAAAACTCTGTGACAAATAATTAAGCATTAAAAACTATATAAAAAAAACTATATAGAAACTATATAAAAAACTATATAAAAACTTATACAAGAGCAACTAATTATGAGTTGCAATATAATAATAATATAAGTTTTCAATATAACTATTCCTAAAAGTAATCAAAGAAGATCATAACTATGTATTGAAATATTAGTATTCCAGGAATTATTTTCCTCAAAATTGCTTAACAATAATAGAACATTAAACCATGGAGATGAATTTAGCCATAAAATTTAAATACATATTTATATTTCTAAAAATTACAATTAATACGTACAACACATATCAAAAGCATAAAACTAAACAAAGAAACACAGCACTCATCGAGTCATTCATACTCACTTGAGTATATGCTATGATTCATGAATCATACGTATTATTATGAAGCTGATTCATTAGCACCGACAATCGTTAACGAAAATACTTATTAAATACTGAATGCGTATAAGTAGTGTGTGCGAAAAACATACGCATTTAGATTTGGTTTTTTGCGAGTGCACTCTGAATGTTAAAATTATGAATCGTTGCTGTACTCTGATAAGTATGTATAGAGTCTTTTATTAGTTTTTATAAAATGCTTTCTTTTCAGCTTTAATGATATGTGTTGTACAAGGCCATCAGTGGCGCAACTGAAGGCACAATGGTCAATATTAAAAATGAATGCAAAATAAGAGAAATCTTTTAGCAAAGAACTTTGGACTTGAGGTATGAATTACTTTAGCATAAAAACGAAAATTAGAAGATTTATTTATGAACAGTAAATTGTTATTTAATTTGCAATTTTATTAAAAGTTTTTATAGAATATTATGTTTCTTTCGATTTGCTAAATTATCTTCACATTTTACTTCTTCAAAGTAAGATAAGAACCAATGTTCATAGCCGCTGAAAAAGTGTCGTTAACCCATTTTGGACCACCGTGTGGTACATCACATGGCTAGTTTTGAATATTTTTTAATATTCAAAGAATATTTTATATTTTTTAGGTAAAAAGAAAGTAAGAGTAATCTTTTAAGTAAATATTAAACTTTACTCATTTACTTAAACTTGTATTAATTTACTATTTACTATAGAAATTTCAGGGCTAAAATTGCCTGGTACTTAATGGGTTGAGTAATTTCAATTGAATAATAAAATATATATTTACTTATATTAAATATTTTTGAGACATATTCATTATTAGTAATTGCAAGATTAAGTAAAACTGCAAGTGCGACAATAACTGTTTCAATTGATATAGTCATCCCATCAAGTAGACAACGACATCTTTGCTTCCACACAGCAGAGCATTTCTCAATTGGAATTAGAGTGGCAATATATGGGCAGCATTGTATCGTTCTTCTTTTGCGTTTTACGGTTTCAGTATTGAAGTGAAGAGATATGATTGAAGCTTGCAACCTGAATGGCCAACCAATCGTCCTTTGAATATTTCTGCCTTAAAGTATACTTTCAGAATTAATTTGTCGAAAATCCGGCAGACGTGAGTATACCTCTCAATTTTGCAACTATATTGCGAATTTCAAATTTGCACCACAAACCAGCTAAAAGTACTAAAAATACGTATTTATGCGTTTAGTGAATAATATCCTTTGCGATTAGTATAGTTTTGGGAAATATCTCCACCAACTTTGTTTTATTTTTATGTGCATACAATCAACTGCACCAATCACATCTGGAAAAATTTTTATACGTTTCAAGCTTTTCATAATTGCTTCCGCATTTATCGAAGATCTCTGCATTTTAATAATAGTTGTGGCATGATTTGCTAAGGCTCTGGCCATTCTAACGCAAATACGCCAGACTGTATCTTGGCTAAGGTCGTGTAAATCACCTGCATCGTCTTACACCTTCTTTTATATTGAAAGCTTTTAGTGTAAAATAGTATTTGGAAAATATAAGTTACTGTTTTACAACTCCGAGCTCGCAGAGCCACCACAACTTGTAGTCTTGCGGAAGTTCTAGCGCCTCTTTCATCAAGCGTTAAATCGTCCTTCGTCAAATTAATTATTTTTCTACGCCTTTTTTTTGAAAATCGGTACCAAAGCTGAAATGCTTCATCATGCAGCAAAAAAGGATCTAAACGTTGTTTATATATTATTGAATAGCGGCCATTTCATTTTGGCTATATCATTTTATCTACATAATAATTTCGTATTTAATTATAAAAAAAATTCAATTAAGTACTTACCAATCTGGTTAATTAAGATTTTGGCATACATATTTAATTGTAATTGATTCAATTAAAATTATTACACAATCAAAGATTTTGTTTATAATGCTACGAGTATTATAGAAGCTTTAAACCCATTCTAAATTTTGATATTTTACAATAGCATTTTAACACTATTTTAACTTTAAAACTGTATTATAAACTTATAAAGAATTTCTGAGTATGATATATAATATTTAGATTATTAAGTAAGAATATATAGCTTTTATTTTAAAAATACATTTCAGTTAATACATTAATTTTTTAATAATAAATATTTGTAATCTCATAATATAGAAAATTCACAGTCCCAACAATAGAATATATTGTGTTTCATAGGAAGCCGCTGTTGCCATTTAGACATGATTGTATCCTCATCTAGATCTGATATTGGAGTCGGTGCGTAATGTGGTGTAGAGTGTAAACTTGTCAAAAATTCCTATACTGATACTAATCTGCTAACAGTGGTGGATGTTGTGCTAGTTGAGAGCGCAGCTAATACTACTGGATGTAGTTAAAATTCTTGAAACAAATTATGAAAATAAAATATATTGTAGAAATGATTTGATTTGTATTAAAAATACCTTAAAAAAATGAATTCGCGCATATAGAGACCCTTTGGATGCTGTTGCAATTTAAAAAGCATTTAAAGCAATATAAATTCTAGGATCCAAATAAATAGCTGCCGCAAAGAGATTATATAGGTGTTTCAATTTATTTTCCGGAAAATTTTGTACTTGAAAATCAATATCTATTAGGATATATAAACAAATTGCTGAAACAAAGCTTTGCAGACTGTAATTTTAAAGTCGCTATATAGAATAATTTTAAAAAGGAAATAAGAATTCCGTTTAAAATGTCTAGTTGTTTTCATTTAAGAAAAAAAAATATATTATTTTACATATGCAAAAAGTGGACATTATTTATATTTACACGTTCATAAATGTAAAATTTTTGTTTTATTAATAATTGAAATTTTGTAAAAGAAATCGCTTTTAAAAAAACGAAATTATAATTAACACATTAAAATTAATCAAGAAAAAAAGTAAGTTTTTTTTAACTTCGGATACTTCGTCTGCTATCTGATTAATCGGATAAAACCGAATACGAGTACTACTATTGTGAACAACACACTAACATTCGCATTGACGAGCACCTTTTTATACTCGCTGGTAGGTACCTCACCCGGCTCCATGACCTCCCACCGGACGTCCCTATTCCTATTACCCTTCCTGAAGATCTTGTTCTACCCTTGCGCTTTAAACCTCCCCAATATCTATCCCACTACCTCGATGAGTGGGACCGTAACCTCCACTAAATTCCCCATTCACCCCACGCTCTTCTTCCCATTCACTTCACCTCATTCTCTATAACCCAGTTTCCCTAATGTACGCCCTTGCTTTCTGGCTTAGATAAATCTAGCACGCTAAATACTAAGTCTAGTTTTTCTCCTCACTCTCCTGATTACTGGAATAAAGTTTTCACAATGCTGTGGAAACCTTTTCCATTCATTCCTAAGAGGTGGTTTAGTGGGTTCAAGTCTCACACGGTGGCTTTGCGATGCCTCCACCTACTGTCAAAAAAAAAAACACTATTATTCTTATTTATTGATCTCGAGATGATACGAGATCTGATGGCATAAATTGTAAGTAGTATAGATTTTGTTCTTTATTACTTTATGTTGTCACTTCCTCATATAATTAAATGTAAATTCTGATCAAGTTAACAGTCTTCTCTGTAGTAATTGTTAAGATTTAATATAAATTTATACCATATTCATGTAAAACTTTCATTATAATGTACCTAAGCATTCGTAAGGCCTTGTGTAAGGCCTATATTTCGTAAAGCCCAAGGGGTTTTATCGCAGTTTCTTTGTTTTAACATGCTGTGTATTTAATACAACGACACTTAAATTGCGTGTCGAGGCTATGTCAATTTTTGTTGAAATAAATGTTCGTTTCAAGTCTTCAATAATTTTGTAATTGTAATAATTTTTATATTAATTTATTTAAATTTATTCAAGTTAAAAAGTATCACTGTGAGACTTAAAAATGAATATCAAAGTAACGTTCCTTTTTCTTACCAAAATTGCATGTAGGTATGACTACTATATTTAAAATTATGTCTTCACAACTTTTTCTTCTATTGCAGATACACCAATTATTCGATTCATGTATGTCCACGAAAACCATATAGTATTTTTATATTAATAAGTATGGAATATATAAATGGAATATGAACTAACTATCACAACACAAAGACAACTGTATTTGTGTATATGTTTTTATAAGTTATAAAAAACTTTTCAGTCAATAATTTTTTTACAAATATATTATTAATTATTTTATTTTATTTATTTATTATGTATTTTATTTTTTATTATTTTTTATATCCTATTGTTTTGCATTTTTTAATATTCACATATTAATTTATAAGTTCATCACCGTGAAAAATCATTATAAAGTCCACTATCTTCGTGAAAAAAATAAGAGAATGTGCTAAAAGTTTTATGGACCGACCGTCCTAAACATAATTTTAAACCTTATAACGGTTCGTTTATTAATGTGACGTATTTTTATTCTTACTGGATAGTTTTTACGATATTGTTACCAGTGGGCTCTTAACCCTGACACGCTTCTTGGCTCTGGTCCTAAATCTACACCAACATATTGTTAGTACCTTTGAACTTAATCCATTAAAAAAAACTCTGTGTGTAAACTCTGAAACTCTAAACTCTTTATGTAAATTGCAACTTCTGAATCAAATGGTTTTAGGCAAATTTTATTTAATTTTGTATTTTAACACATTTAAATGCTTATTAATAATACATGAAAATTAATTAATTCAATAAATGTGTAGTGTGTATTTTTAATATAAATAAAAGCTAAGTATTTATGTGTAAGTACTCTTTTCTGTTTATTGTATACATTAAATAATTTTTTGAATATTATAAGGTAAACGATATACATTATGAGAAATATTTTCTATTTACTATTTTTTAAAAAAATTATCATTTTGAATAATCTGTCTACATTTTATATAATTCCAACATTACATTTAACGAAATCTTATATATTAAATTTAAAACATTTACATAAAGTGATACAAGTTTTTTTTTACTTTGTTTAAATTATAATTAATTACAATTACAATATTAAATACATAATTAGTATTATAAAAATTACAATGCACATTTAATTTTTGCTGCATTTTGTGGCATAAATTTTTTAATCGATTCACCGTAAGAATAATTTAATAAAATATTATTAATGTTTATTATTGAATAACTTTAGAAGAAAAATAAAATTTCATTTTAATTTCATTTTAATTTCATTTTCATTTTTATTTCAATCAAATAATATTGGCTTTTTACTTTTTAATGAATGAGAGTTGTCAACAAATGTAGTACAAATTGTAAGGATCAAATTTAAAGGAAAATTTAACCCCACAAGTTGAATTGATAGTAATAGTAAATATAACTGGATGACCCTGTAAATTGCATATTTCTAATTTAATTATTTTCTTTAATAAATACCCATTAGTTCTAATGGTTGACTCTGTAAATGGCATATTCCTAATTTAATTAATTTCCTTATTAAAACCCATTATTTTTAATGGATGACCCTGTAAGTCTCAAGTTTTGGGTTAAATTTGTTGTAACTCTTTCTGTTGTTTATCTGCACAAATAAATCAAAGAAAATATTGTGTAGTTATTAAACATATGTTATGCAGTTATTACACTACTGTTGTAATACTGTTGGCAATCTTTTTAGATATTGAGAGGGCTTTCAACAATGTTACCAATAAAGCTATCCATGACTATGTAAATTCGGCGGGATAGATTTAGTCTCTACTCTTCTACACTAGGGTTCTTGCGAGGAATGTGGTAGCAAAACGACAGAAAATCGCTAATTGGGGTATGTGGAACTTATCTAATGGCCTGCCACTGCAACTGACCAACAATCGCAAAATAATTTACTACTACCAGACCAAGTATTTTGTTTTATTGCTGCAAGTCGACCCACCACGAGTGAAAAGTATACCACCCCGAACGGAACATTTCACCACTAAGAACGATCTTCAATTTATTTCACCAAATTTGGTTCTGTTTTGGTTTTTTGACAGGAGAATTCGCGCCAAAAACTGAAAAACGTTGTCAAACCAAACTAAGTTATAAAAGGTAGTGAATAACTTTCCTTAAAAAAATAATTATATTTGTTAAATACAATTATTATTTCATTTATTAATATTTGAAGATGGTACGGAATTGCGTAATGGGATGTAAGTTGTTTAAGGGAATATATGATTTTCCTAAAAATGACGAAAGAAGGTAAAAAAACAATAATTTATTAATTGTGGATTTAAAATATATGTTTTATGTTTAATGTGAAGTTAATTTGCTAGGTGTACATAACTATAATCGCTTTTTTAAAGTCAACGATGAAGATATATTCCTCTTTTATGATGCTCACCATTTGGTAAAGAGTAAAAAAAATTGCTTAATAAGTAGTATAAATAAAATTATTTTTAGCAATAAGGAAGTTAAATGGGAAGATATTGTCCATTTTTTAAGTAGATTCCACACCAAGTATTAGATGTGCATCCCGTTTAACAATAGAGCACATTAGTCCAAATTCTTTTCAAAACATGCGTGTGCGATTTGCAACTCCAGTTTTTAGCAATACTGTTGCTTGTAGCGTGAATGCCCTGTATAGTTCTGGTCTATTGAATTTGGACACTTTCACCGCAAGCACTGCTAAATTTTGTCTGCTTTTTAATAATCTCTACGATGCTTTTAATTCAAGCAGTAGGTATTGCTTAGGTTTGAAAAAAGGCTTTAGTGGTTCCATAGACCAAATGGACTTTTTGAAAAAAGTTGAAATTGCTTTAAAAACAATAATTACCAAAGACGCCCAAGATAGAAATATTGTTAATAATTTTTCCCTTATTAAACGATGGCTCCTTAATATTAACAGCAATCATTGTACGTGACAATATTTATTCTCGAAAGGTTTTAAAGTCATAAAGACTAGAAAACTTAGTTGAAAGTTTTATTCTTATTTTATTTTAAATGAATAATTTAATTTCAAAAGAGTTTCATATGTTAATCTGAAACTATCCGGCTGTAAGATAGCATTGTCCGGGTATAGTGAAGGGTAGAGATCGACACTCCTTTTTCCGCAACTCAAGGGCTTAAAATTATGAAACAAGAAAAATTAATTAAAAATACAAAAACAAGTTCAAAAAAATCGAGCTCTTCGGGAACTTCAGGTCTTAACAAGGTACCACCACAACTTCTGATAATAATAAGAGGGTACCATCTAATAATGAAGAATCTTCAGGCGTTCTGGTCTCTCGGTAAAATCTGGCACTCCTTCGTGTAGAATTAGATGAGTTATAAAGAACGGCAAGCGGCGACTAGACTGCTCGAGAGATAAAATTATTTTTCGGTTACATCCGAATCACTAAAGGCTAGGCTAGCCTGGGGAAAACAGATCCTTAATACTCCCAAGAGATAGAAAAAGGAACCTGTATTGAAGCGTGACCGCTCATTAGATGAGTTAGCTGCGAAGCAAATTTCGTGGCAATGGCACCACTACTAAGTCCTTTTGCAACACGTTGAATGTTCTAAAAGAACATTGGTAAAGAAATATTTGAAGGCCTTGAAAAACACTTGTTAAAAAATAGTTTAATTTCTAAAAAAATAAAATATTTAATACCAAAATAACTGAATATGATATTCGGGTAATTGGCGCGCAGACGCATGTTCAAATTTGAACATTCTGCATGGGGCCAGAACTCCTGCCGAGAATACTACATTAATTTTCCTGTTTCCTTTAACAAAAACGTTCTGAAGCCATCCCGTAGGTTGGTATTTATTCTTGTTGATGCCGTAGCGTTGTTCTGCCAATTTGTCCTATACACCCCTTGTCGAGTGATAGTATTCTTTTTCTACCTAAAGGTAGTATTTCCTGCATCTCATTTAGACAATAGATATGAACTGATGCATTCTTTTTGTAGCTGTACAACCAGCTAGATTTTGATTTTAATTCAATCCAGACTTCTGATTTCATTTTTTCTTTATAGACACATCTGCAGCTAGTTTTAAAGTTGCCAATTCACAAGAATTGTCGTTTCCATTCTTCCATGCCCAATTTCCCTAACAGATGTAATCACTTTCGGCCTTTTTGCACAAGTTTACTTCTGCCTGAGACATAAGATGATGACTGTCCAAATTGTAGTTATAAATAACGAACTCTTCTTTTAATGCTAGTACTAACGATTTTGTTCCCTTAATAAATGGAACTGGTAATATATTAAAAATCGTTCCAGATTTTTCAGTCAATTTTTTTTTCTATTAAGGAGCACATTTTCGTAAAGAATAAATATTTGAAATTTTTTTTTTTTGCCGGGCTTTAGGTCGTTGTTTTTAATTTTTAATTTTTATATAATAACTTGTATTTTATATAATATAAATAAAAACAAACTTTGAATTAAATAAAACATCACAAATTTAATTTATGTAATAAATTATTTTATTAACATATATTTCGGCCTACTTCGTAGGCCATCTGGTCTACAACACTGGTTGTTATTCATTTTTAAAAAATTAATTTCCCCTTTTCATATCCTTTTGTTGAATCATTATTTGACTTTTGACATTTAAAAATTTTTTTTATATGTAATTGTATTTGTTAAATTTCAATAACACTGAAGATGGCCTACGAAGTAGGCCGAAATATATGTTAATAAAATAGTTTATTACATAAATTAAATTTGTGATGTTTTATTTAATTTAAAGTTTGTTTTCATTTATTTTATATAAAATACAAGTTATTATATAAAAATTAAAAATTAAAAACCACGACCTAAAGCCCTAAAAAAAAAAAAAAAAAAAAAAAATTCAAATATAAATATTGAGGTCGACACCAATACGAACATAGTAAAGAATAAATTAAAAAAAAAAAATAAATAAAATGTCGTGTAGCGCGAGTGAAGTCGAAAAATTAACTTCAGAAAACTATGCAACATAGTCTCTCCAAATGCATAGTTTGCTAATCACACTAGACTATTGGAGTGCGATAGAACAAATTAAAGAAAAGGAAAGTGTGGAATCAAGTGTTACTGACCGGAAGGCATTGGCTACAATATTGTTGTGCGTGAAAATATCGGAGTTGGTACATATAAAAAATTATAAAATTTCGAAAGAAGCGTGGCAAGTACTGAGTGATATTTACAAAACAGGAGGCCCTTCACGAAAGGTGGCTTTATTTAAAAGTTTAGTTCGGTTTAAAATTGATAAAAATCATAAATTCGCTTCGCGCTTAATCGGTTTAGTACGATAATAAAAGATCTTAATGAAATTGGGATAATTACATCTGACGATTTGCTTTCGATCATGCTTCTATGTAGTCTTCCAGATGACATGGCTAATTTTGTTGTTGCGGTAGACACGAGACTCATTGCCAATAGGCGAGGCGAAGGTAAAGCAAAAATATAATGTTGAGAAAGAGATCCTACTAGCAATAAATTCCCGCGGTGAAGACTTGAGTAAAAGCTCATATTCAGGTAAAAGAAATGTATAAAAATCAAAAGATAATGTCAAACGTTATGCATGCGGCAAATGGGACCATATTCGGGCACAATGCAGAACAAAAAAAAGCTCGCAAAAATACGCGTTTAATATTACTGAGATTAAAAAACAAAACAAAACAAATAATTAAAAAATATTCGTAGCGATAACGGCGGTGAGTATAACCAGTGTAAAGATGTTATTATATACAGAAGAGTGTAATGATGTTAGGTTGTAATATTATTAAGGATGGTAGGATCGCCATGTAAAGATGTGTGGTGTCAGGATTGCCATGTATTTTTGCAAGGTTCATCATCCAATAAATTAATATGTATTCACTTGACAGGATTGCTAAGGGATTGTAATTAAGACCCCCAGAAGAAAGGTTTCGACCTAGCAAGGATTTAGTATTAATCTGAGCTCTTCAGCCGCCTTTAAGTATTTTCTAAGCTCTTCAGCCGCCTTAATGGTATTTCTAGCAGATATGCCGCATATAACCAGAGATTCAAATAAAATAATTTATTCTTGTTGCCTTTGCAAAAGAATCTAAAAGAATCTGATTTATATGTAAAATCTTACTCTATTTATACAAAATATTCTTATGTACTAAACTTACTATTTAATTCCTATATATTCTTGAGTAACCAATCAATACATTGGTTACTCTCAATTTTTGATAAAGTATATAATTTTTACATGTAAGATATTCATAGTATCTATTATACTATTCTAACATATGTTATCTATTTCTTATGCATTTTTACTTGTATATATTATTATAAGTGTTATCCATAAGGTTTTACATTTCTCTAAAGGAATTTGTGTTACTACCGTACAATGACCACATATGATAAAACGTTTGGCTCGCGCATCATGTTACGAGTGCACAATCATAACGGCGTGAGTCAAACAAAATTTGAAAGTGTAATATGATCAAAGTCAAAACAACAAAGCGACAAATGTGCATTCAATAAATTATGTCACAATTGTTTTGTTACTTTATGCAATGACTTGTCATATCAAACAATGATGTAGGTCATGGGCACCACACCAGAAACATATATTCATAAAGATACCAAATCTCGCTCACCAAAAATTAAGCAAAAATGCTTGCCAGCTGCAGAGATCAGCATATCGAACTCAAACATTAATATAAGTAATAAAGCATTTTGTCTCTATGAAAAATAAATGCAAATTCTATTGTATCAAACCAATTTTTGGTTGTTTTATTTTAATTGATATCTTCATATAGTTTATGTGCATCGAACACGTGTGGTAAGTCATCGGTTTTTTTCTTATAATCTAACAAGCAAAACAAATGCAATAAAATTTGCTGCTTTTTGCTATTGTTTGTTTGAATTGACTATGTATGTTTATGTGTAAGTTAGGAGTAGGTTTATACAATTTGAACAGAGAAATCATATTCCTGCCCGCGCGGGCGACCCCCACATTTGGTAAACAATGAGGTGTGCATGTAACAAAAACAATTTTGAGGCATCACCGCAATTTCTGCGCTGGTGGACTATTGTCTGCGCGGTGTATAAGACTTTTTTGCATGATATAGAAAAATTGTTTCATATGTTTATGTATCATAAAGTAAGTATGCGTATGTCCATGACAAAATTAACTATAATCACAGACAAATAATATACATATGTCCTGCGAATGCAGAACAAAAAAATTATTCCCTTTGATTTCATGGTAGCCAGCTCGAGTAGCCAGCTAAAAGCACAATCAGCTTTGAATTGTAGAACAATTAAGACAAACAAAATCTGTGTATAACACAATGATCTTAAGTGTTCGAAACACACGATAGAGCTGTTGAATGTGCGTATGAGGAGGTGTGTGATATAGTATAGAAATTGTTGCTTTATTTTTTATTCATATTGCTAGTTTGGGTGCTTGTGTGATTTATATGTTGACAATTTTCTATTTTGCGAACGAGACGAAAGGGCAATCAGTGAAGTGCAATTTTTTGTTTCTATATTTACAAAATTTTGTTTCTTTTGGGTTAAGAGGATATAGAGAGGAAAGGGTTACTTACCTAATATTGGAATTAAATTTAGTTTCAGAAGTAACGGTACCATTTTTTGATATGTTGCTGTTGATGCTAAATAATTTTAATTAATTGAGCAATTCAAATATTAGAAGCTGAAGCTGAACTAACTAGCTACAATTCCATACTTCGTTACTTATTAATAAAGTGCATAAGTTTACAGTATTACATTTTAATCCACACTTGAAGTTTTATTCATTTTGTATCAATATTGAAACAAGTAATTCTACATATTTTTAAACAAAAAGGTATTTATCAAAAAAGGGCTGTGATGCACATTTTTGGTACATATATATGTATGTATATACATATGTGTTAACTTATTAATTTTAATAAGTCAATTAATTAATTTCCCTTCTTAGGTGTTTATATACATATTACGTAAATATAGATACATATGTACATACAGTGTTGTGCATAACAAAAGCAACCAAAATTTGCCCATCAAATAAATAAGTTTTTTGTCTACTTTTTACTTTTCATTCAAAAACTTAAATACACAGTTTTATTTGTTATTGTATTAGCTATTATAAAAAAACAACAAAATCTACAATTCTTCATAACGGGTTAAATAATTCACAAAAATAATGAGATATTGCGAAATGCGGCTGTGTAGAACAATAGCAACTTTATTTATTATATTAAATTTTTGTATTATTTTTCTAAATTTTGTATAAAGTCCTTTGCTTTTTATTACTTGGGCACTTCTACCATATACCATATGACCATATGTGATATTAAATTGTTAATAAAACTATTTGGAATTTTATACCATTCATCTTTCATGACCTCAAACATTTGGAAACTTTTCGACCCCCAAAGCGACGTTTGAGAATACCAAAATGTTCTCAATTGAATTAATATCAGGTGTTTGGGCTGGCTAATCTAAAATTGGAACTCCATTTTTCAAAATCCATTCTCTTATCAGCTTTAAGGTGTGTTTTGGGTCGTTATCGTACTGATATACTCGTTGGAGTGACATTTCTCATCCGCAATGGGGTACCATATGGCTTTCTAAAATTTTTTTGTACACATGTTGGGCTATTATTTGATGAATTTCATGAAAAGGTCTTAGTCTAAGTCTTGAGAAGAACGCTCAAATTATTACTGACCCACGCCCATGCTTCACAGTGGCTTGGCAGTTACGCGGATACAAACGTTTTTCTTTTTCGCGACGTACTGTGCACTTCCCATCAGAATTAAAGATGTTAAATTTTGATTTATTGCTGAAAAAAATTATTTTCCATTTAGTAAGAGTCCAATTTAAGTGATTCCACGCGAAATTTGATCTAAATGAAGTATATTAATTTTAATTAAAAAGCAAAATAAAAATCTGCCTCTTTTGCTAATGCTTTTTAGTCAACATTGGTTTTTTGACTGGTCTGTAACTTTTGAAACCGGCTTCGAGAGTAAGCCTGCGTACAGTACTAGAGTCAACACCTTGTTTAAGCTCGGCTACGACCTTTTTCAACGACATGAATGGTTGTTTTTTTTTGTAATTCTTATGATGTTTCGATCAATTCTATGAGTAGTCTTACGAGAGGCTTCACCCAAATAAACCGTTTTAACGGTATTTTGTCTAATTATATTTTTTTATAAGCTGCGAAACAATAAACTAATTAATTTTAAATATTTTGGCTATTTCATTTGAGCACTGCCATTTAAATATTTTTCAATTCTTGCTTCTTTAAACTTCAAAGTATACGTGTCACGAGTCATGATAAAAACGTACTTCCATTACCTGATTTAATATTGAACTATTCCGTGTTTATGTTATTTGCTTAAAAACATAAATCACAGCATAAAAATGCAAAAAATCAAAAAAATATCTTGCTAGAATGTACTTTGGTCATAGATCTATCATTGATCTTGTCTCAGTTGTTATTGTTCTGCACAGCCGCATTTCGCAATATCTCATTATTTTTGTGAATTATTTAACCCGTTATGAAGAATTGTAGATTTTGTTGTTTTTTTATAATAGCTAATACAATAACAAATAAAACTGTGTATTTAAGTTTTTGAATGAAAAGTAAAAAGTAGACAAAAAACTTATTTATTTGATGGGCAAATTTTGGTTGCTTTTGTTATGCACAACACTGTATGTACATATGTATCTATATTTACGTAATATGTATATAAACACCTAAGAAGGGAAATTAATTAATTGACTTATTAAAATTAATAAGTTAACACATATGTATATACATACATATATATGTACCAAAAATGTGCATCACAGCCCTTTTTTGATAAATACCTTTTTGTTTAAAAATATGTAGAATTACTTGTTTCAATATTGATACAAAATGAATAAAACTTCAAGTGTGGATTAAAATGTAATACTGTAAACTTATGCACTTTATTAATAAGTAACGAAGTATGGAATTGTAGCTAGTTAGTTCAGCTTCAGCTTCTAATATTTGAATTGCTCAATTAATTAAAATTATTTAGCATCAACAGCAACATATCAAAAAATGGTACCGTTACTTCTGAAACTAAATTTAATTCCAATATTAGGTAAGTAACCCTTTCCTCTCTATATCCTCTTAACCCAAAAGAAACAAAATTTTGTAAATATAGAAACAAAAAATTGCACTTCACTGATTGCCCTTTCGTCTCGTTCGCAAAATAGAAAATTGTCAACATATAAATCACACAAGCACCCAAACTAGCAATATGAATAAAAAATAAAGCAACAATTTCTATACTATATCACACACCTCCTCATACGCACATTCAACAGCTCTATCGTGTGTTTCGAACACTTAAGATCATTGTGTTATACACAGCTTTTGTTTGTCTTAATTGTTCTACAATTCAAAGCTGATTGTGCTTTTAGCTGGCTACTCGAGCTGGCTACCATGAAATCAAAGGGAATAATTTGTTCTGCATTCGCAATATGTATATTATTTGTCTGTGTATATTATTTGTCAATCAAAACATTTCGTTCGTAAAGTCATATCAATTTCTCATAATGTCAAAATTAAATCGGATGTGCGTTATTAAAAGTTGTAAAAACTTTAATAAAAATAATACAGGATTGAAATATTTTAGATTTCCTTAAAATAAAGTGAATTTAAAAAAGTGGTGCGGTAACATAGGCATTTCTATATTAAACGTTCAATGTTGTAAACTAATCTGTGAGCTTCATTTCGAAAATGAACATATTGGAAGCAAAAAGCTTTTGAAAAATGCAATTCCAACATTAAATTTTGGTTAATACATTTTTTAAACTTTAGTTGTTTCTTAATTAATGGCACTCAAAATTTTTATATGTTCTTCAACATATGTGTAGATCATCCAATTACTCATAGCGTTATATCAACATCAAAAATACGTTATACCAAATGTTGTCTGCAGAATTGTGAAAGTACATCTGCGACAACTTCAATATATCGTTTTCCTTAGAATGATGAAAGAAAAAAGTTTTGGTTTTCTTTATGCAATATTGAAAACGCTAAAAAAGAAGTCCTTATTTGTAGTAAACATTTCAAGAAAAACGATATTGTTAATAAAAAATTAAGAGCAGAAGCGGTACCTTCTATGGATTTGCCTGCAGGAGGTGAGGTGCCGTATGAAATTGAATCTGCTTCAACGGATGATGACATTACGATGACAGAATTTAAGCAGTACTCAAAATTTGCAGGTAATCGATGCTATGAAACTAGTGAAAAAGAAAATGTATCATTAGCTAATTGTTATATTTTTGCCGAAAAGGAAAAATGGTATCAGAGAAAAATATCGGAATATGAGAAAGAAATATTGTTATTAAAAAAATAAAAATTTGAATCTCAAAAATGATATTACAAAATTGTCTAATATTGGTATTGTCCCTGTAAATGATGGATCAAATTATGCAAAAGTTTTTGCTAAAATGATTGTAAGCCAAGCATATATATACACAGATGAAGAAAAGGAAGTTGTCAGCAATATAATCAACAAATCGACAACCTGTTATAATTTTATGCGACACGAACTAAGATTCAAGCTTCCGTGTTTAGAGTCCTGTCGACAATGGAAAATATTGAAAAAGCGTACCACTGGTATTGATCCAGAAGTTGTGCGAAATTTAAAATCATGGTAATTTTTGATGAAATAACCATAAGAGCAGAACTGCAATACGATCAATATAGTGATAAAATATCAGGATTTGTAGATAAAGGGAATGGTGATCGGGAATCCGTTATTGCAAACAAGTGCTTATGTGTAATGATTAAAGGCATATGCAATAAATGGAAGTACTTTTTGTCACATTACATCATTAAAGATTCAGCAGGAGGTAATTTTGCAATTCAGAAATATTTTCAAAAGATATATTTTAAATTTTTTAATTTCAACAGTAATAATATTAAAAAAATTTTGTTTGAAAATCTTGAGTGTTGCCAACAATTAGGATTAAGAGTTAAGTTAATTATATGTGATCAAGGACAAAGCAATATTCAACTATTTCGTTCATTAGATTTAAGTGAGCAAAAGCCATATTTTATATTCGGTGACCAAAAAATATTTGGGATGTTTGACTATTGTCATTTATTAAAATCAGTTCGAAATATTTTTCTCAAACATGACATCATGACTTCCGATGACATGGCATCCTTTAAAATCTTAGAAAAAATGTATTCAGTTGACTAAACCAACATTAATTTTAAGTTCTGTCCGAAACTCAAATTTGAGCATTTATACCCCAATAACTTTCAAAAAATGAGCGTCCGAAAAGCTGCTCAACTTTTAAGTAGATCAGTTGCAGCTGGTATTAATTTCGTACAGCAATCCGGAATATTTAAAAGTGACCCTTTTTTAAAAAATACAGCACAGCCAATAAAATTATTCATCAGAAAAGTTAATGACATTTTTGACGAAATTAATTGCAAAATTTTAAATGATTTAGATCCCCTTAAACGTTCTCTATTCCGTGATTCTAATGAAAAAATCGATCGCATTCGAAATTTCATAATGTAACTTAAGTCTTTCGAATGTGATAATATGTCATACATTAAGTGTATAAATGGATTTATCTTAACCTTGACATCGATAATTGAGATTGTAAATGAAATTTTTCCTGAAAACTCAGAAGTGCAAATTATTTTTATTGGAAAAATGAATCAAGATGCGATTGAAAATTTATTTTGTAAGGTTAGACCTATGTCAGGTTTGAACGTCCATCCTTCAGCACATGAACTGCAATACATATTTGCAAAAATTGTAACTATAAAATTATTGCAATCCCAACTTTCAATAAAGAATAAAAATTGTGAGGACGATAACGATATAATGCTGGAATGGCAGTCAGCGCATTCACTTGGTGTTAAAGATCAGCAACAGCATGATTCTATTATTGATAATATGACTGTTCCTAGTGAAGAAAATCAGGATAGAAATTTTAGCTAGATTTGGGTAACCGAAGACAATAGTTTCAGACAATGGTACTCAATTTGTGAGTCATCAATTTCAACAGTTTTTAGCGGAAAATGGTATTAATCATACATGAAGCATATATGAAGTTTGTGGATACTTTAAAGCAAGCAATCAAAAAGTTAAATGGGAAGGGTGTAACTGCTGAAAATCTTCAAATGTTTCTAAAAGTTTACCGATTAACTCCGAACAAGCAAAATGAGGACAGTAAATCGCCAGCTGAAGTTTTACTAAGAAGAAATATCCGTGTTAAACTTGACTTGATTAAACTAACGCTGGTGTCTTTACCAGACCAAAATGCCAAGCTTAAAAACAAGTGCGATACACAACTCAAAACGAAAGCGCAGTTCGACAAAAGGCACTGTGCAAAGCCAAAGTTTTACGAAAGACACGAGCTCGTTTATGTCAATATACATATATAAAAACAAACACTTTGAATGGACAAAAGGAAAAATAATCGAACGCATAGGTAACGTCATTTACAATGTTCGCTTACAAAATGGCAAACTCATTCGTGCACATGCCAACCAAATTCGTAACCGAAAAGATCAAGAAAATGAGTTATCATCAGAAATACGTACTTCCGAAGATATCGCCAACGAAAAGTGTTTAGCTAATGCATTTGGCCTCTACGAAACAACACCTAAAGATGTGGTCGAAATAACTAACAAAAACAATGTTTCGACTCCAGCTCAATCTTTCAACGAAGTATCCGAGATTGCAATTCCTCAAACTGAGAAGCACAATGAGGCAGTTGTTTCGTATACTCGACCAAGGCGTACTAGACATCCTATTGACTGATTTAGTACCTAGAATCACCACATTGGAGATTCAATCTCAAAAGGGAAGGTGTTGGCAACCTTGGCCAGTGATGACAGATGACGTATAAAGAATAATCCACAAGTTAGTTTTGTTACTTGTGAAATAATAATAACTAGGAGTTTTGATAAATAAAGATCAAAATTATACAGATATAATAGTCATAATCGAAGAAAGTGAAAAATTCAGTAAAGACGCTAGAAACCATGATCAATCTAACAAGAGGGAAAGCTTGGATGATGAGGCTGACAGAAGTAATTCAAGAGATGAGATTCGTCCTAAAATCAATAAGCTGCAACGTTATGTTGAAACTGGTTACTCAGCAATTGTATTTGAACCAAAAACTTATAAGAAGCAATACAATCAAAAGAGGCGCAGCAATGGAAGTGTGCGATTCGTTGATTAAAAACCGTACTTGGATTGTAGTTAATCCACCCAAAGAACAAAAAGTGATTGATAATCGTTGGGTGTTCAAAATTAAAGAGAATACTGATGGAACGGTCGAACGTTTCAAAGCAAGATTAGTAGTTAGTGGTTTCACACAACTATATGGAGTGGTGGATTATGAGGAAACTTTCAAAAGTTTATATGGGCTTGAACAGGCGTCGCGCTGTTGGAATCAAAAGTTTACGTTATTTATTCGTTAATTTGATTTCACTGTAAGTAGTTTTGATCCATGTGTGTTTATTCGTCGCAATAAAAAGGGATGACCGTTTTGGCTCTTTACCTCGACGATGGAATGATAGTCACGAACAGTGCTGAAGTAATTGATTTAATAATTTCATATTTACAGAAGCAATTCGAAGTAAAAGTGTTCGAAGCGAAATATTACCTTGGTCTTCAAATTGGGAGGTTAATTGACGGTTCAGTTCATATTCATCAAGAATCGTATGCAATGAAGATAATAAAACAATTTAACATGGCTGACAGTAAGACGGTGTCAATACCATTGGATTGTAATCAAAATCTTGATGATTTTGTAAGTGATCAACATGATACAACGTTCGCATATACTGAAGCTGTTGAAAGTCGTATATATTTGTCGGTTGGTACAAGACCCGATATAAGTTATGCAGTTGGTGTCGTTAGTCGATATTTAGAGCGACCGAGTGCAGCAGATGTAAAAGCAGTTAAGCGTATTTTAAGATACATTAAAGGAACAGTAAAGGCAAGTATTCTTTACAAAGCTAGTCAAAATTTTGTTTTTGTTGGTTATAGTCACGTAGATTATGCGGGCGATAGTGAAACAAGAAGATCAACAAGTGGATATGTTTATCTTTTGGGTTTTGGTGTCATCAGTTGGGCGTCAACAAGACAAAAATCAGTATCGACATTGTAAAGACGGAAATTTTGTCCACTAAATTTCCGCTTACATACACTAAAGTTACACAAAGTTCTTAAATTTGACTTAAACAAAAAGAGGAAAAAAATTTAAATAGCAAGTAGTTATTATTTTAAACTTTTATTATTTTTTTTATATAAAAAAAAAAATATATACAAAAAAATATTACACTGAAATATTTAATAAATTACATTGAGATATTTAATTAATTACACTGAAATATTTAATGAATTACACCAAAGAAAATAAAAAAAAAAAAACACCGTACGCTTATAAAGGAACAAAATTTGAACTTTGTTTTCTTAATCTAAGATTTAAGCTGAAAATAAAAAAAAAAAAAGGAAATAAGTAAACATATGAACAAGGTACGTACCTCACATCACAAAGTAGTGAGTAACAAGTGCATTGACCTGCGAACGACGAAAATTTACAGCAATCAACATGAGTCCCGTTAGTCCTGGTAATATATATATTAAGCATCCAAGGATAGACATCATTTAGTTGTAAACTATAACAAGATGAGCGATCTAGAAAAAAAGTTCGAAATTAGTGCAGAAAATGCCGCGTAAAAATATTAAAATTAAACCAGTTAAGGTCACGCGTTAAATACTTGCCTATTCCTGCTGGCAATGATAAGCAGCCAGTTAATGGGGCCGGACGAAGGCACAAGAAGACACCTAATCAACGCGCCAAGGTATCCGGCCAGCATCATGAACGCGTCGTCACCAGCAGCACCGCCATACCACGAGTTACGCCAGAAAATCGCAAACAACTGCCAAAGGCCTATGGTTGGAGGAAAAAAACCTACGGTGTCAAACCCAACCAGGTTACGAACCCGACAACACCACCAAATGCTGCGCCAATATCTCCGGCAAATAATTCAGAAGACGTGCTGGTGTTAGACGGTGATTGGCGTGCCATGGAAAGAGAAATGTCCCAGACGTCGCAACCATGCAGAAAAGAAATTTGTATCACTTGGCCCCCGGAGTTAGAGGAGACAATACGGGACGCTCTGAGCAAACATGCTAAGGGAAAACGCTATTTCCATCTACGCACCGTCAACAACATCGTTTATTTGGTGCGCATAAGTAAACAAGGCCAAGTTTCGGTGCGACGCCTTTGCTAAAAATTAAACAAATTTATTGTTAGAATTTAATAAAGAAATATAATAATAAAATGTTGAATACTTCCCTTTACCAAAGCCGAGTTCTCCTTATTTGTTTTTTATATTTAATAATTTATTGTTATTTTTTTTTAATATTATGTTGCACGTTTTTTTTTATATACACGCGGCTGTCAAAGCGAAATATGACAAGATCAGAAGCACAGCGGCTACACGGCCAAGAATAAAAGCACAGCGGTTTACGCTGCAAAACACAGCAGGTAAACGAACGGAAGAATTTAAAATACGCTAGACGAAAGCTCCGGCGTAGGAGTATTTAAGACAGCGAAATTATGAAGCAGGGCGAGTCTATGAACATTCGTCAAGGTGGTATTACGCCGAAAAATTATAATAATAATTATATGTCTATGAAAACATATATGCAGAAATATATAAGTCCTGCGTTGGTGTTACGACAACGGCCATAATTATATGTCTATGAAACATATATCAGAAATATATAAGTCCTGCGTTGGTGTTACGACAACGGCCATAATTATATGTCTATGAAACATATATATATATCTTCTTTTAATAATACATATCGAGTTGTACAATATCTTTCTTTTTCTAGAATAGATTTGTAATCAAGTTTCCTTTCCATTTTTAAATTGTACAATTAAAGTAACTTACAGAGGAGTAACAGGAGTCGGTCTTAGACAACCGAGGAGGAAATTCGGAAAACCACTGCAAGTGAAGATCTCATCGACAAGTACGATAGGAAATACAACAGGAGCCTGAGCTAAAGAAGATGCACATTTCTTGTTCTTATTGTTATTGAATAAAAATCACATTTTAATTGAAATAACTTTATCATATGTTGGAATAATTATTGGAATATTGTCTTTTAAAGTAAATAAACTATACAATTCAATCTAGTAAACGAACGTTTCCTTTTCTTTCTTTTTTTTTTTTTAAATAAAACACCTACGTCCCGCGAATATAAATTCATTGTAATGACTCTGGACGACGGCTGAGGATACCCCAGCAAAAACTAAATATTTTTGAACGTCACCAAAAAGTGTCGTTACAACATCATCAACGGAGGCGGAGTATATGTCAAGCATTCAAAAAATTAATTTGGTTAAAAGGGTTATTGTCCGAGTTAATAAATAACATAAGCATAGATGTAAGTTTTTGTATGGATAATCAGAGTCTCATACGTTTCGTTAAGAATCCAATATACCACAAAAGAACAAAGCAAATTGATGTATAATACCATTTTATTTTATTTTACTTATTCTGACAGATAAAAACTTATATGTTGTATATATATTCTTTTATATATTGTTGTTGTCATATTGTTAAATAGTTTTGTTTGTTTTTTAATATTATGATTGTTACCACAATAAAAGTAAGTACTCATAAAAACCATTACATCGCCAAATTATTAATATCAATCCTTATTTACACTCACTTTATAATAATGGTAATAAAACTAATGAAATAATCACGGGAAGAATACACGAAATCTTCTCTTTGCATTTTAAAAATTTTAAAATCAGATATACTTAAGGCGAAGTACAGGATATCGCAGAGGAACAATTTCAGGATGAAATCATAATCGACACTCATACAAGAGCTCATAGAAATGTAGAGGAAAATAGGTTGCAAATTTTTTCAACAATAAATTCACTAAATTTGCACAAACGAAGATACTTTCTGGAAAATCAATTGAAGATATAAGACGACCCTTACGCGATGTTCTATTATTCTTTGGGGTACCAAAGCCAGTAGTAATAGATAATAAAAGGTCTCTAAACTTCGATTCGGTTTTATGATGAAAAATGAAGAATTAGGAATTCAAGTGTTCACCAACCTATAAGAGCTTAGTCAACGGTAAGGTTGAATGGTTCCATTCTATCTTAACTGAAATTATGAGATGTCTTAAGGAAAGTGAAACTCACCGAAATTTTTAAGAACTTTTAGAAAGAGCAGTAAACTCTTATGCTCTAGTCCACAAGAAAACAAGAAAAAATGACCTTCAGAAGCTCGTAGAAAAACAAAAGGAAGATATTGAGTATCAAAGTAAAAGTAAAACAAGATTGAAATTGTAGATAGTTCAAGATCATAGAAATATAAATAGTTCATAAAAACATTATCCGCAATTAAGTTCTTAATTGCACTTTTCAAAATACTTCCGATCTTAATTATGATGAAGGTAAGAGTAGTCGATATTAATAGAAATAAGTTTGAAAATACTGATTTATAATTTAACTAGTTGGTAACAAGTTTCAGAATCACACTAGGAATAAGGATAACAAAATATATAAAAGCATTATACATATTCCCAAACTCTCTAATCAAATATTGACATCTAATATTCGTGATCAATAAATGAATTCCAACTTAAAAACAAACGTATGTGACCAAGTATATGTTGAACCGATCAAAAATAAATTAAAAACTAGATTAGCTGCTCATAAACACAGCATAAAAAATAAGGTCAGTGTGGAAGCCAAAACAGCCCTTGCTTCACATTTTATTTCTACACACCATGAGCCGGACTTATAAAATGTGAAAGTTCTACACCAAGAAAATAATCATCGTAAACAATACTCCTTGAAGATGCTCGCAATTTTAAAAATTCCACCTAACACAAGGCCCAATTTTAAAACTGATGTTGAAAACTGTGCCCAGATGTATAAAAGTATTATACACCAATAAACAAGTACAGGATTAATAATTTAGTATTAAACATTTGTATTATATAAAAAAACATTGTCTTTTCCTTTACATACATTTACATACGAATCTATATATAATTACGCTAACATAAAAGTGTGTTACCCCCTTTTAACTGTGTTGCCGTTGACATATATGGATAAAATTTATACCGTTAAACAGGTAAAGACGTGCAGAAGAACACAATGTTATTTTTTCGCATGTACGTTAACGGAAACACAGGTAAAAATGCGTTGGCGTAAATTTAGCGACTACAACAACAAAATACATGTGTTTTTCAAAGTTTTTTTTTGTGACCAATTGTGTATTGTTTACGGTGGATTTGTGTGTGCGATTTTTTTCCACTTTTAGAAAAAAGTGGACTTTGTGTGTTTGGACTTTGTGTGTTTGGACTTTGTGGATTCTGTTACAATCAGATTTTTAATGCTCATTAAATTTCAAATATTGTTTGTGAATAAAAAAAACGCATTGAAGTGGAAATATCCTTTGATATCAATCGTTTTATTTGCATTGTGTGATAGTTAAATTTTAATTGTGATAAATTTTAATTTTGATAAATTTTAATTGTGATATATTTTAATTGTGAAATGTGGATAGTTAAGGTTAATGAGTTTGAAATTTTTAGATTAATTTCAAGTGTATTGTGTGATAGTTAAATTTTAATTGTGATGATTTTTAATTGTGAATTGTGTGATAGTTAAGGTTAATTAATTGGTTGAATCGACATTAACAACACTTCAATTCGAGAGATATTCATTTTGTACAATGAAAGAACATTATGATAGAGTATGCAATGCACAAAAAGAGATTTGTATGGCAATTACCGTGAATCGTGATACAGATATACGAAGATATAATATTTACGACTGTAGATGGTGAACCACCATTTGAGAGAAATATGATATCTTTTTTAAAAACAAATGGTGTAGTTAAGAATGTATCAGTATTAGATTCTGCTTTGGAACCATTGGCATATCCTTTACTATTCCCAAATGGAGATTTTGGTTGGCACGTTAATATATCGCATAACGTGCAACATAATTCTAATGGTAGGCAGATTCGAAATAAAGTTACAATATATGGATAAATATATGGATAAAATTTATACCGTTAAACAGGTAAAGACGTGCAGAAGAACACAATGTTATTTTTTCGCATGTATGTTTACGGAAACGCAGGTAAAAATGCGTTGACGTAAATTTAGCGACCACAACAACAAAATACATGTGTTTTTCAAGGTTTTTTTTGTGGCGAATTGTGTATTGTTTACGGTGGATTTGTGTGTGCGATTTTTTTCCACTTTTAATTGTGTTTGGACTTTGTGTGTTGCTACACTGAATTCGGTTACTATATATTACATTTTTAATACTCATTAAATTTCAAGTATTGTTTGTGAAAAAAAAAGACATTGAAGTGGATATAATCCTTGAAATCATTCGCTTTATTTTGGTGTGTTTGAAATTTTTAGATTAATTACAAGTGCATTGTGGGATAGTTAAATTTTAATTGTGATAAATTTTAATTGTGATAAATTTTAATTGTGATAAATTTTAATTGTGAATTGTGCGATAATTAAGATTAATTAATTGGTTGAATCAACATTAACAATTCGAGAGATAATTTCATCGTGTGATGTGACGATATCCCATTGCTTTTTTTATTATTGGTGAGTTTATTTTTTCTATATTTTCAATTTGTGAATGGAATTGTAAACGTAATTTGTATGTTCGGTATTTATTGCTAATCAATCAGTCATTCATTTAATTACTAAAATTTTTTTTTGGAAGTATATTGCACACATAGGTATATCTATTTTATCATGCCTTACCATAAATCGCTTACAGGGAGAGTACAGAGACAAAGACGTAGAGAAAATATGCAGTTGCGTAGAACACAAAATGTAATTAATACAAATTTAAATTTAATTGAAGTTAATGATAATGTTGATAATAATTCAGTTCCTTTGCGAAGTTCGTTCAAATGTGCATTGGTTGAAGTACCGTCTAATTTTGATCCCTTTCATATTGGTTCTATGAACTTGGTTTGTAGGCATTGTTTAGCTAAGCATTTTGCTTCAGAGTCTACAATGCGTGAAAGAAATTCCTTCACTATGTGTTGTCATAAGGGTAAAGTTCATCTTCCACTATTAACACAAAATGATTTTTTTAATTCTTTGTATGACGGTCTCACATCAAATGATAAAAATATAAAGAAAAAGTCCAAAAATTATTTTGACAATATTCGAAGCTACAATTCGGCCTATGCTATGGTCAGTTCGGAAGCTTATATTTCGGACACAGTTTTAAGAGGAATTTATCATTTCAAAATTCACGACATATTTTATCACAGAGCAGGACCCATGATCACAGCGCATGGTCGTACGCCAAATTATGCCCAGTTGTATTTTTACGATGTCGATACCGCTGTTCAATATAGAATGCGAGAGCAATCAAATAAAACTTGCGATGCTGTTTTAATGAAACAAATTTCTGTTGAATTGGATAGAATTAATCCATTTATTCGTTCATTTCGTTCAATGAAAGAACATTGTGATAGAGTATGCAATGCACAAAAAGAGATTTGTATGGCAATTACCGTGAATCGTGATACAGATATACGAAGATATAATGATGCAACTCGAACTGATGTTGCTGTTATATTTACGACTGTAGATGGTGAACCACCATTTGAAAGAAATATGATATCTTTTTCAAAAACAAATGGTGTGGTTAAGAATGTATCAGTATTAGATTCTGCTTTGGATCCATTGGCATATCCTTTACTATTCCCAAATGGAGATTTTGGTTGGCACGTTAATATATCGCATAACGTGCAACATAATTCTAATGGTAGGCAGATTCGAAATAAAGTTACAATGTTACAATTTGCATGTTTCAGATTTGCAATAAGGGATCAATTTAGCTTTTTGCATAAATCGCAAAAACTATTTTTGCAATACATTGTTGATATGTATGTGAGAATAGAAGGATGTCGACTACATTTTATAAGACAGAATCAAGTAAATTTGAGGGCAGATGTGTATAACAATATTAGTGATTATTTGCAAACGAATCAAGTAGGAGATGGTAGCTTAGGTCGTAAAGTGATTTTGCCTTCATCCTTCACTGGGTCTCCGAGAAACATGTATCAAAATTACTTAGATGCAATGTCAATTGTTCAGTACTTCGGCAAGCCATCGCTTTTTGTTACAATGACTTGCAATCCGAATTGGGCGGAAATTGTATATAATATTGATCCTAATGAATCATCTCATTTCAGGCCTGAAATAGTTGTGCGTGTATTTAAATCGAAGTTAAAAGAACTCATTTCTGACATTTGGAATAAATATATTTTTGGCAAAGTTGAGGCTCTTATATATACAATCGAATTTCAAAAAAGAGGTTTGCCTCATGCTCACATTTTGATAACTTTATGTGAAAATGACAAAATTGTCGGGCTGGCTGATATTGATAAAATAGTTTGTGCAGAGATACCGGATAAAAATTTTCAGCCAAAATTACATGAATTTGTTGTCAATCACATGATGCACGGTCCATGCGGTGTTTTGAATCCAAGCTCTGTATGTATGCAAGATGGAAAATGTTCAAAACAATTTCCAAAGGATTTTGTACAATTAACGAAAGAATCAGTTAATGGTTATCCGTTGTATAGACGGCGCGATAATAATGTTTCCGTTGATGTTAGAGGAAAGTCTTTAGATAATCGTTATGTCGTTCCATACAACCCGTATTTGTTTGCAAAATATAATTGTCACATTAATGTCGAGGTGTGCACTTCCGTCAAAAGTATTAAGTACTTATATAAATATGTATATAAGGGTTTTGATAGTGCAACTGTTTTATTTCAAAGTGAAAGCACAAACGAAAATGACTAACAAGTACAAGTTGAAGTAGATGACGTTAGAAATTTTTTGAATGGTCGATATGTGGGATCAACTGAGGCTATGTGGCGAATATATGAATTTCCTATGCATTTTCAGTCTCATATTATAATTCGTCTTGACATTCATTTGCCACAAAGACAAAATATTATATTTCGCGAAGGCCCAGAAAGACAAGCAGTAGAAAATCCTAAGCTTACGAAGCTATTAGCTTTCTTTCAATTGAATCAAAGTGATTCATCTGCTAATCAATATACGTATATAGAAATTCCATTGCATTATGTTTGGATTGATAGTAGAAAATCTTGGCAAAAAAGACAACGAGGAGGAGATAAAATTATTACTCGGATGTATATGGTGTCTCCCAAAGAAATCGAGCTATTCCATTTAAGATTACTTTTGTTGCATGTAAAAGGGCCAAAATCATATGAAGATGTGCGTACGTTCAATGGAATTGTTTATAGCACATTTATCGAAGCATGTCATGCTAGGGGAATTGCGTCCAATGATAATGAGTGGAGAGTTTGTCTGAATGAAGCTAAGACATTTAATTCAGCAAAACAAATGCGTAATTTGTTTGCGATTATTTGTGCCTTAAATATTCCAGCAAATGCAGTAGCACTTTGGGTGGAATTTAGAGATAATTTAAGCGAAGATTTCGTTAGAGATGGTTGTAGTGTAGATGTTTCTTTTAATAGAGTATTATTGGAAATCGAGGAAATTTTGTTAACACATAATGTTACATGTACGTCACTTGGTTTGCCTACACCTACAATAATACCAGAATTTACTGATCTCGATATTTTTGATCCTTTTGTAGAAGAATGTTTATTTAATGAGCTTTATGATTGCGCAAATAATGAACAGCGTGATACTATTGATAAAGTTATTTGTGAAGTTCAGTATCACGATACAGGATCAAATGTGTTTTGTTTGACAGCCCATGCAGGTTGTGGGAAAACATTCACACAAACGGCTATAATTCGTAAATTAAATTCCCTTAATCTTCGCTGTATTTCGTGTGCATTTAGTGGAATTGCTTCCACTTTATTGATTGGTGGAAAGACACTCCATAATGTTTTTAAACTGCCTATAAATCTGATGGAAAATACAGTTCCGAATATAAAAAAAAATAGTAGTTATGCCAGATTTATTAATTCGGCGGCATTATTTATAATTGATGAAATTTCGATGTGTCCGTTACAAGTGATAAAATGTATTGATACGTTGTTGAAAGACTTATGCGACGATTCACAAAAAAAACAAATGATTTTTGCTGGAAAAACTGTATTATTATGTGGAGATTTTAGACAAATATTGCCCGTTGTTCCTCATGCATCACGAGCAGTAATGATTG
>NC_051846.1:92827569-92837067 GCF_002237135.1 Teleopsis dalmanni | reverse complement strand
ACCTGAGCCTAGATAGCAACGACGCTGAGGGGACCAAGCCGGAATTGGAACACGAAATTTTTCTAAGTTTATTAATTTGTCAAAATTAGCCAAATTTAAGCTTTTTCACCGAGTTTGAAATATGATTTAGATAGAAAATTCAATTATCTTTCATTTGGTATATACCTCATAACTGTATGTTGAGTAATAGCTGAGATATTCAAAAAATAAAAAAATCAAATTTTTTGGAAAAACTGACTTTTTTTACTTAAAAAATAATTAAAAAACAACCACAAACGGCCCCGACATGCACGAATACTCACCTGAAAGGTAATAAAACAAGCTTTCAATTAAAGTAAAAACCAGAAAAATCGTACATACAGAATTTGCGGAAAATCGAATTAAAGTTCGATATCAAAACTGCTTAAATATCATCCAAATCAAAAAAATAAAAATGCAAAATGTTCACAAATACATCACAAAACACAATTTTAAAACCACAATTAGATATTTTAATTTTATCATAAAAAATTGATAAAAAATAGCATTTTTTTTTAGCTTACTTTACTGTAATCATTATATCCGCGCGTGCAATAACGGCCCCGCAATGGAATTAATTTTTCTTCAAAGACAATAAAATTTCCCTTCCAAAAAACTTAAAATCATAAAAATCGTACATACAGTTTTCTCACAATTATTTTTTAAAAACTGTCCATTTTTTACCTAAAATCCAATTATTTGAAAAAAACCTCCATACTCACAGCGCCAAATGCGGAGCAAGCTCAAGGCAGGCGTGCCAGCGCCATCTAAATTTCAAGTATCAATAAGATGTTTGTATTTTTTTACGCAAGTATTGCGAATAAATAAATTACTGAATATTTGAATAGAAAAAGCGACTTTCATATATAAAAATATTAATTATAAAATAACTATAATATAGATCCAATTGCACACGAAAACCTTTAAAGAGAATAAAACACACTTTCAATTGCAACATAAATCAGAAAGATTGATTTTGTCTTCACCCCAGGAAATTTAATCAAACATGAATATTAATATTTCTTTTAAAACACTTGTTTTTAAAAAAGTAAAGATGAGAAATATTAAAATATACAATATAATGCATAATTGTAAAATATCAACAAAATATTTCAATTATATCATAGAAATTTCAATAAAAATAAGGAATTTTTTTCATGGTATGCATTTATATATCGAAATAAGTTTGTATGCATAAACGGCCCCTCAATCATCTATACATCCCCATAAAGATGAAAAAATTTCCCTTTCAAAAAGCTAAAAAACTTAAAAATCATGCATACAGTTTTTTTATAATCATTTTTTAAATATTTCTCTATTTTTTACCAACAATTCCGCACATCGGTATGTGCAGAGTAAATAAGAGGCAGAAGGCAAAGCGCGATCTGTGTTTTAAGATAGAATGTTGTGTTTGTCTGTTTAATGCATTTAATGCGAATAAATGAATTAATGAAAATTGGAATAGAAAAAGCGACTTTCAAATATAAAAATATTAATTAAAAAATAACTATAATATGTACATGTCACCTATTTATAGTTCACTAAATAAGTTTTAATTTTATTTTATCTATTTATATATTGTCCTTATTTTTTAATTTCCATTAATTATATGTTTAATATGTTTTTTATATCAAAAGTTTAGAAAGCTATAGTGTTATAAAATTGCTTTCCCTTTTTCTTATTCCGCCACTGAATTTTTTTGCATAAACATTGACAGATTCTAAACATATCAAGCATTTCCAAATAGAAATGGTTTGTAACACTGATAATTGTTCTTGTAAGACTCAAAATTTAGATCGAACCATTCCATCTACTTTGAAGTTCCTTCGCACATAGCGCTGCGACACAATTTATTTATTTAAAAAAATTGAATTGTTGGTAAAAAATAGAGAAATTTTTAAAAAATGATTATAAAAAAACTATATGCATGATTTTTAAGTTTTTTAGCTTTTTGAAAAGGAAATTTTTTCATCTTTATGGGGATGTATAGATGATTGAGGGGCCGTTTATGCATACAAACTTATTTCGAGATATATAAATGCATACTATAAAAAAATTCTTTATTTTTAATGAAATTTCTATGATATAATTGAAATATTTTGTTGATATTTTATAATTATGCATTATATTGTATATTTTAACATTTCTCATCTTTACTTTTTTAAAAACACGTGTTTAAAAAAAATCATAATTTTCATGTTTGATTAAATTTCCTGGAGTGAAGACGAAATCAATCTTTCTGATTTATGTTGCAATTGAAATTATGATTTATTGTCTTTTATGGTTTTCGTGAGCAATTGGATCTATATTATAGTTCTTTCTTAATTAATATTTTTAGATATACAATTCGCTTTTTCTATTCAAATATTCATTAATTCACAATACTTGCGTAAAAAAATACAAACATCTTATTGATACTTGAAATTTAGATGGCGCTGGCATGCCTGCCTTGAGTTTGCTCCGCATTTGGCGCTGCGAGTGTGCAGGTTATTTTTCAAATTGAATTTTATGTAAGAAATGGACAGTTTTTAAAAAATAATTGTGAAAAAACTGTATGTACGATTTTTATGATTTTAAGTCTTTTGGAAAAGAAATTTTATTGTCTTTAAAGAAAAATTAATTCCGTTTCGGTCCCGTTTTTGCACACGCGGATATAATAATGCAGTTAAGTAAGCTAAAAAAAAAGCTATTTTTTTATCAATTTTTTATGATAAAATTAAAATATCTAATTGAAGTTTTACAATTATATTTTGTGATGTATATATTTTGCATTTTTAGTTTTTTGATTTGTATGATATTTAAGCAGTTTTGTATCGAACTGTAATACGATTATGCGCAAATTCTGTATGTACGATTTCTGATTTTTACTTTAATTGAAAACTTATTTTATTACCTTTCAGATGAATATTCATGCATGTTGGGGCCGTTTGTGGTTGTTTTTAATAATTTTTTAAGTAAAAAATGTAAGTTTTTTCAAAAAATTTGATTTTTTTATTTTTTGAATATCTCAGCTATTACGCAACATAAAGTTATGAGATATATACCAAATAAAAGATAATTGAATTTTCTATCTAAACCATATCATACTAAATCACCTTACTTGGTGAAAAAGCTTAAAATGGCTAATTTTGACATTAATAAACTTAGAAAAATTTCGTGTTCCAATTCCGGCTTGGTCCCCTCAGCGTCGTTGCTATCTAGGCTCAGGTCATATTTTTAGGGCATATTTTAAAGTTTGTAAACTTACGCTTTTTTAATGACCTTAAGAATGTTAGACTTAACATTTTCGTACCTCTATGTTCTTCAAAGGGGGAAGGAATGTTGTGATTTAAAGATAACTGACTGAAATTGTAAAAATCAATCATGTTCGATCTTGATAAAAGTTTTGCTCTGATTAAACCATCCCTCGCACGTTGTCCGCAAACTGTATTGGAAGCTTCAATCACAAGTTTTATGAACCTCTCGACTGCCTGCGTGTGACATGAAAAAGTGTTGAAATGTAGGAGTGTTTCGGATTTTAGTTTAAAAATAACTTTAATTTCTTATTAGTTGCTTTCCGTAACAAAAGTGTAGGTGTCAGTTTGCACAACTTCCAATCAATAATTTCTGTATAATCTTCGCCTTTAAAATTTAACTTTGTCAATATGAATTCTCTAATCGTTTTATCTTTAAATTGCCTTCCTTTAACAATTCTTTCGTATCCACGTTGTCGAATGTTGTCCCTCTTATCAAATATTATTGCCAAATTCTCGGAATGGGCGAAGTTAGCTTTTCTTTGTATTACAGGGTCAACGACTTAAAGTGATTTCTCCGGCAAATAACAGAATAAAATCTTTTGAAGAAGATTTTATAAATTCAAATATAATATTTTTTTTCTCATGTTGGTTTAACATTTTTTGTTTAAATAATAAATAATTTTATTCTATTAATAACGTATTTTGCTATTAAATAATAAAACTATATTGAAAAAATAGTTTATTTAAATTTAATTAACATAAATTTAATTACTAACTAGTAAAGTGTAAAGCCTGCAAAAGCTAATTGGCCAAATCTTTTATTTTTTATATTGTTGTTAAAAATATAAATAAAAATTAAGAAAAAAGAAATCACAATTTACTTTTGCAATAATTTTTATTTTTTCTCGATATTTCGACTTTAGTCTAAGGACATCTTCAGGAAACTAAACATTATATTCAAATACTAACCAACATATTAATTCATAGTGGTGGACTAGAGCATAAATGTATGTGTATATATATAGATTAATATATATTCGTATGTAAATGTATGTAAAGGAAAAGACAATGTTTTTTTATATAATACAAATGTTTAATACTAAATTATTAACCCTGTACTTGTTTATTGGTGTATAATACTTTTATACATCTGGGCACAGTTGTCAACATCAGTTTTAAAATTGGGCCTTGTGTTAGGTGGAATTTTTAAAATTGCGAGCATCTCCAAGGAGTATCGTTTACGATGATTATTTTCTTGGTGTAGAACTTTCACATTTTATAAGTCCGGCTCATGGTGTTTAGAAATAAAATGTGAAGCAAGGGCTGTTTTGGCTTCCACACTGACCTTATTTTTTATGCTGTGTTTATGAGCAGCTATTCTAGTTTTTAATTTATTTTTGAACATATACTTGGTCACATACGTTTGTTTTTAAGTTGGAATTCATTTATTGATCACGAATATTAGATGTCAATATTTGATTAGAGAGTTTGGGAATATGTATAATGCTTTTATATATTTTGTTATCCTTATTCCTAGTGTGCTTCTGAAACTTGTTACCAACTAGTTAAATTATAAATCAGTATTTTCAAACTTATTTCTATTGATATCGACTACTCTTACCTTCATCATAATTAAGATCGGAAGTATTTTGAAAAGTGCAATTAAGAACTTAATTGCGGATAAGGTTTTTATGAACTATTAATATTTCTATGTTCTTGAACTATCTACAATTTCAATCTCGTTTTACTTTTACTTTGATACTCAATATCTTCCTTTTGTTTTTCTACGAGCTTCTGAAGGTCATTTTTTCTTGTTTTCTCATAATCTTCTGGTCCAATGCCTACATTTCACTCACAGAATAAATCTGTTTTTGAATGAAAACTGTGATTATATTTGTTTACTGCTCTTTCTAAAAGTTCTTCAAAATTTCAGTGAGTTTCACTTTTCTTAAGACATCTCATAATTTCAGTAAAGATGGAATGGAACCTTTCAACCTGACCGTTGACTAAGCTCTAATAGGTTGGTGTTGTGAACATTTGAATTCCTAATTCTTCATTTTTCATCATAAAAAGAATCGAAGTTTAGAGACCTTTTATTATCTATTACTACTGACTTTGGTACCCCAAAGAATAATAGAACATCGCGTAAGGGTCGTCTTATATCTTCAATTGATTTTCCAGAAAGTATCTTCGGTTGTGCAAATTTAGTGAATTTATTGTTGAAAAAATTTGCAACCTATTTTCCTTTACATTTCTATGAGCTCTTGTATGAGTGTCGATTATGATTTCATCCTGAAATTGTTCCTCTGCGATATCCTGTACTTCACCTTAAGTATATCTGATTTTAAAATTTTTAAAATGCAAAGGGTAGATTTCGTGTATTCTTCCCGTGATGATTTCATTAGTTTTAATACCATTATTATAAATTGAGTGTAAATAGTTCTTTAGGATTGATATTAATAATGTATTATATAATGGTGATGTATTATAATGGTTTTTTATGAGTGCTTACTTTTATTGTGGTAACAATCATAATATTAAAAAACAAACAAAACTATTTAACAATATAACAACAACAATATATAAAAGAATATATATACAACATACATTAAGACCGAAAAGTTTTCGGAAATTCTCATTTAAAATTCGCGCGCTGTATATTTTTCGATATTTTAAGTTTATGTAGTTTGGCAGCACTGTCCTTAATTACTATGCCAAAAATGAGCGCGATCTGTCAGACAGTTCGTTTACGGCAGCTGTTGAAACCAGTTCACCTCAGTAGGGCGTTGCGAAAAAAACAATGGAAAAAAATATTGAACAAAGAGTTTGCATCAAATTTTGTGTTTCGAACGAAATTTCGTGTGCAGAATCGTTGCGAATGCTACAAAAGGCTTATGGGGAATCAGTTTTATCGAAAACTCAAGTTTATGAGTGGTACAAAGCCTTCCAGGACGGTCGTACGACCGTCGAAGACATTTCGCAACGCACTACTGAGGTGAACTGGTTTCAACAGCTGCCGTAAACGAACTGTCTGACAGATCGAGCTCATTTTTGGCATAGTAATTAAGGACAGTGCTGCCAAACTACATAAACTTAAAATATCGAAAAATATACAGCGCGCGAATTTTAAATGAGAATTTCCGAAAACTTTTCAGTCTTAATGTATAAGTTTTTATCTGTCAGAATAAGTAAAATAAAATAAAATGGTATTGTACATCAATATGCTTTGTTCTTTTGTGGTATATTGGATTCTTAACTAAGCGTATGACACTTTGATTATCCATATAAAAACTTACATCTATGCTTATGTTATTCATTAACTCGGACAATAACCCTTTTAACCAAATTAATTCTTTGAATGCTTGACATGCTGCTATATACTCGCCCGCATAATCTACGTGACTATAACCAACAAAAACAAAATTTTGACTAGCTTTGTAAAGAATATCTGCCTTTACTGTTCCTTTAAATCAATTTCAATTTCAGCACTGTTCGTGACTATCATTCCATCGTCGAGGTAAAGAGCCAAAACGGTCATCCCTTTTTTATTGCGACGAATAAACACACATGGATCAAAACTACTTACAGTGAAATCAAATTAACGAATAAATAACGTAAACTTTTGATTCCAACAGAGCGACGCCTGTTCAAGCCCATATAAACTTTTGAAAGTTTCCTCACAATCCAGTCCATATAGTTGTGTAAAACCACTAACTACTAATCTTGCTTTGAAACGTTCGACCGTTCCATCAGTATTCTCTTTAATTTTGAACACCCAACGATTATCAATCACTTTTTGTTCTTTGGGTGGATTAACTACAATCCAAGTACGGTTTTTAATCAATGAATCGCACACTTCCATTCCTGCGCCTCTTTTGATTGTATTGCTTCTTATAAGTTTTTGGTTCAAATACAATTGCTGAGTAACAAGTTTCAACATAACGTTGCGGCTTATTGATTTTAGGACGAATCTCATACCTTAAATTACTTCTGTGAGCCTCATCATCCAAGCTTTCCTTCTTGTTAGATTGATCATGGTTTTTAGCGTCTTTACTGAATTTTTCACTTTCTTCGATTATGACTATTACATCTGTATAATTTCGATCTTTATTTATCAAAACTCCTAGTTATTATTATTTCACAAGTAACAAAACTAACATGTGGATTATTCTTTATACGTCATCTGTCATCACTGGCCAAGGTTGTCAACACATCCCCTTTTGAGGTTGAATCTCCAATGTGGTGATTCTAGGGTCTAAATCGGTCAATAGGATGTCTAGTACGCCTTGGTCGAGTATACGAAACAACTGCCTCATTGTGCTTCTCAGTTTGAGGAATTGCAATCTCGGATACTTCGTTGAAAGATTGAGCTGGAGTCGAAACATTGTTTTTGTTATTTATTTCGACCACATCTTTAGGTACCTGAGCCTAGATAGCAACGACGCTGAGGGGACCAAGCCGGAATTGGAACACGAAATTTTTCTAAGTTTATTAATTTGTCAAAATTAGCCAAATTTAAGCTTTTTCACCAAGTTTGAAATATGATTTAGATAGAAAATTCAATTATCTTTCATTTGGTATATACCTCATAACTGTATGTTGGGTAATAGCTGAGATATTCAAAAAATTAAAAAATCAAATTTTTTGAAAAAACTGACTTTTTTTACTTAAAAAATAATTAAAAAACAACCACAAACGGCCCCAACATGCACGAATACTCACCTGAAAGGCAATAAAACGAGCTTTCAACTAAAGTACAAATCAAAAAAATCGTGTGCACAGATTTTGTGCAAAATCGCATTAAAGTTCGATGTCGAAACCGCATAAATATCACCCAAATCAAAAAAGTAAAAATGCAAAATGTTCACAAATACATCACAAAACACAATTTTAAAACCTCAATTAGATATTTTAATTTTATCATAAAAAATTGATAAAAAATTGCATTTTTTTTTAGCTTACTTTACTGTAATCATTATATCCGCGCGTGCAATAACGGCCCCGCAATGAAATTAATTTTCCTTTAAAGCGAATAAAATTTCCTTCCCAAAAACCTCAAAATCATAAAAATCGTGCATACAGTTTTTCCTCAATTATTTTTTAAAAACTGTCCATTTTTTACCTAAAATCCAATTATTTGAAAAAAACCTCCATACTCACAGCGCCAAATGCGGAGCAAGCTCAAGGCAGGCGTGCCAGCGCCATCTAAATTTCACGTATCAATAAGATGTTTGTATTTTTTTACGCAAGTATTGCGAATAAATAAATTACTGAATATTTGAATAGAAAAAGCGACTTTCATATATAAAAATATTAATTATAAAATAACTATAATATAGATCCAATTGCACACGAAAACCTTTAAAGAGAATAAAACACACTTTCAATTGCAACATAAATCAGAAAGATTGATTTTGTCTTCACCCCAGAAAATTTAATCAAACATGAATATTAATATTTCTTTTAAAACACATGTTTTTAAAAAAGTAAAGATGAGAAATGTTAAGATATACAATCTAATGCATAATTGTAAAATATCAACAAAATATTTCAATTATATCATAGAAATTTCAATAAAAATAAAGAATTTTTTTCATGCTATGCATTTATATATCGAAATAACATTTCATGCATAAACGGCCCCTCAATCATCTTTACATCCCCATAAAGATGAAGAAATCTCCTTTTCAAAAAGCTAAAATACTTAAAAATCGTGCATGCAGTTTTTTTATAATCATTTTTTAAAAATTTCTCTATTTTTTACCAACAATTCCGCACATCGGTATGTGCAGAGTAAATAAGAGGCAGAAGGCAAAGCGCGATCTGTGTTTTAAGATAGAATGTTGTGTTTGTCTGTTTAATGCATTTAATGCGAATAAAGATTAATTTATAAAAAACTACAATGAAGATCCAAATGCACGCTAAAACCTTTAAAGGCAATAAAACACACTTTCAATTGCAACATAAATCAGAAAGATTGATTTTGTCTTCACCCCAGGAAATTTAATCAAATATGAAAATTATTATTTCTTTTTAAACACATGTTTTTAAAAAAGTAAAGATGAGAAATGTTAAGATATACAAAATAATGCATAATTGTAAAATATCAACAAAATATTTCAATTATATCATAGAAATTTCATTAAAAATAAAGAATTTTTTTTATAGTATGCATTTATATATAGAAATAAGTTTTCATGCACGAACGGGACCAAAATCATCTATACATTTTTATAAAGATGAA
>NC_051846.1:92817481-92827469 GCF_002237135.1 Teleopsis dalmanni | reverse complement strand
AAATATTGATGAAGATTAAGAATTTTGCGTTTTATTTAAAATTTCCGGAAACTTTTCGGTCACAATAAAAAAATATATAAATATATAAAGAAATTACATATTTAAATATATGTAAATAAACATATAAACAAATATTCAAACCAAAAAACCAAAAATGACAAACATTGTTGTCTCTTTCAATGTTTGACATTTTTAACATTTCAATTTATTTAAACAGAAGCAAAACATTAATTTGAAAAAAAATAATAAAATTTAAATTTACAATCAAAAAAACGAAAATATTTTTTAAATGGGTAACAATGGAGGATAAATTGAAAATTTTTTTAAAGTTATAAATATATATTAAATTTTTCTATGGTTAATCAGAGACCTGTAAATTTGCAAGATACTCTGCATCTTTTTTGTACTTTAATCTCTGATTGTCCGGAACTTCAATGATATATAACATTTCAAGCATTAACCTACGTCTATAATTAGGCTCTTTGTTGATGATCTGTTACTTACTTACTTACTTAGTTGGCCATTACAGACGCGTGTCGTCCTTGGTTTAGTTGCTTTCTGACGCCAGTTGGTAGTACCGAGCGCCCCCAAATCATTGGTCACCTGGTCCTTCCACCGAAGATGCGGACGTCCTCTACTGCGTTTTCCACCTGCGGGTACCGAATCAAATACCTTTCTAGCCGGAGTACTTTCTTTCATTTGCACGACATGACCAAGCCAGCGTAGCCGCTGAATTTTTATGCGCTTAACTATGTCAATGTCGCTGTATAGCTCATACAACTCATCGTTCCATCTAATTCGATACTCGTCGCCAACGCGTAAGGGACCATAGATCTTCCGAAGAATTTTTCTCTCGAATGCTCCTAACGCCTTCTCATCACTGTTGGTAATTGTCCAAGCTTCTGCACCATCGCATTTCCTGGAGAGCGGTAATGTCAGCCTTATATTCCTTGAGGACATTAACTAGCTGTATAGATGCACCTTCTCTGTAAAGAGTTCGGACATTCCAGGTGCATATTTTTAAATCGTGTTCCTTAATACGTTTGCGTTTGTCGTCATCAGTAGATCGTTTCCTTATCCGAGGCTGCCTCTTCGTTTGCATTGAAAGAATTTTTTAAATGGTGGGTTCCAAGCCCGACTCATAACCTCATAACCCCTGAGGTGGATTTCACTGCACACATTAGTTCACTACGCACGGATGATTGTAGCTATCCAGAGGGGCCACGTGGAGGCTATGTGTCAACTTGGAGAAAACAGTGACAAGGATCGCGCTGGCATTTACCATGTTAAATGCAATCAGACACTTTACCTTGTATGTTCATTTTGATGATCTGTACTTCTTCAAAATTTGGAGTATGGTTCATCATAGAGCAATGAGTTGCTAATGCTGTCTTTTGGTCAACGGGAGTTGTTCTGCTCTTTATCTCGTGTCTGTGACCAGCGATTCTCGTCCTGAGTTTGTTTTTTGTTTTACCGACATATACCTGCTGGCATATGTTAGACCCGTTACCTCCATATGGAATTTTGTATACGACATCATGCTCATCTAATTTGTCCATTGGAGTTTTTGTTTTATTAAAAAAAATGATTTTTAAGCGAGTTTCTCGCTTTGAAAGCCAATGTGTGCGCACTTAGATTTGCTAAAATTATCCGAAAACCCAGGGATGTACGTCAATAAGAATTTTTTTATTTTCTTCATTAAAAACTGAATCGCTGATATTCATTATACGTCTAATCAAATTTAGAGCTGTGTTCCGAATTATATGATAAGGGTGTTGCGAGTTGTAATGAATATATCATCCAGAATTCGTGGGTTTTTGATACCAATTAAATTTAATTTTATTGTTGTATCTTATAATTATTGCATCAAGATAGGCAAGTTTTTCCGATTCTTCTTCTTCTTTAGTAAACTTTATATATCTATGTAAATAATTTAGTGTATGTAATGTACTCTCTATGTTGTCAATTTTTATAATAGCAAATATATCATCTACGTATTCGGTAAGTAGTCTAGGTTTTATAGCTGCTTCGTCCATCATTTTGTCTAAGATATTCTTCATCACAATATCTGCTACAACAGGTGATATCGGACAACCCATTGGCATCCCTTTACCAGCACAAAAATTCTCTTCATCTGATTGAAAAAGCTGTGTTTCCAAATTACCATTTTGTCATTTGAATTGTCTACAAAAAGAGTTCATTTTATAATTTAATTAATGTTAAACAAATGCTAATACATCGAAAATAAAATACGTGCAATTATAGTTCGAATTGTTGCTTCCCGCCATTTAGGTGCTGCAATAAATCAAAGATGTAAAAAATAATGAGTTGTCAGTATCATTTTAAAAACATATTATCTTATTTTTAATATGTTTAAACTCGAAACTTTTTGATAAAACTGGTATTACTTCTTTAGTGAAGCAAATTCCGAACTTTTCCGAAGATATGGGCTCAACAAAATATGGCTGCAAGTTTCGGAAAACTGTTGCTTCAAAAGAAGGAAATCCATTAATGTTTATTATTTTAGTAATCTTGCACACTAAATTGCCTACTTGGCAATAATTATCTGGTGGTATGACTGATTAGTAAAAATCCTTCCCTTGAACTCCGACAACAATATTATTTTTTCGTTTCATGCGAAACTTGAATTCCTGTTTTGTATCATTTTTCGCTGATTTCTTCTAATTTCTTCTAATGATCCAAATTTCTTTGCATCTTCATTAAGGTGCAACAAGTAGTGAAAATTTGTTGTTAAATACTTTGTTTCATACAAACGGGGGATATCCTGTACAAACCGCATTAATAACTTTTGAGCACAAGCGTTGTTTGTAACTGCATCTCTTCTTTTCAATAAGATTCTAATGGCAAGTAATAATGTGTATATAATGTGTATAACAGAAATTGTCTGAATTTTGTAGCTTTCCATCTATCAACCCCGTGTAAGATTCGTGGTTTTCTTACGAAATCGTTAGTTATGTACGCTCCTAGCTGAAGCAATTTTCTGTTCAGTTCTTCCAATTTCCATGATGTTAAGCAATAGTCTTGGTCTTTTTCTTTTCTCCAAGCGTTACAAAGAGTTCGCATAACTCCAAGGCAAACAATGTGCATATAGTCTAAACTTATTTGGCCAATCATGTCAATGTCAATGCTCTCTAAAATTGTGGCAGTTATTGTAAAAAAAATTATTAATTGTACCGATACCAGATTAACAAAATAATCAAGTAAATACCGATTTAGAAACAACAGTTGAAATAAAAGAAAATAGGTATCGATTGATAAGTCCATTTAAGTCCAAGTTATGTCTTTACAGATAAATGTACTGTAACTAAATACCTAGAAGAAAAGTTTTTAGAAATTGACAGCAACATGGTAATGGTATTAAATATGAAAAATGGTCAAGTAAGTAGTATTATTAATATCTAGAATCATTAATATCTAAGTTAAATATATTAAATAAAAGACTCAAGTAATTTTATAAAACATACTTAATATTTATTTAATTATTCACTTTACAAATTATAAAAGTTTAAACATTGTAAATCTAATAATATCAGAATCGCAAACTATTTGTTCGATCAAATAAATATCCGGTATAGGGACGAGCCAATATCCGTTTCTCAGAGTAATGACGGACATTTTGCAACTCCTGATTTCTCTCTCGGAATTTCTCATAGTTGGCGTTTTCTTGTCGGATGATTTCTCGCTCAGTGGCTTCGCCACAAGGGCAAATAAAAACCAACTCATCCCTCTCAGTAGGATATGGTCCATCATCACATATTTGATGAGAAGTGGTTTTTCGGGAACCCAACAATTTGTTACACCAATTGTTAGTTTTTCTGATGAACTCCTCATCATCGGAACTGTCGGGGGAAGAGTATATGACATTTCCATTACGATGTGTATCGTCCACCATGTGATAAAAGGTTGTAAGAAGGAAAGATATCTGATAAGATTAAAAAGAAATCAAATGTTAAATAATTTGATTCTAAGATATTTTAAAATAAATGTATAACTTACAAATGAAGCGTTCCGACAGTTAAAAAGTAACTAATGTAAGATACACCACATAAGATAACTAAACCATCAAATATGCAAACTCAATTTGAACTGCATGAATCTAAAATTGTAACATATATTTAGGGCATATTTTAAAGTTTGTAAATTTTGAGGATGTTAGGTGTAACATTTTCGTGCCTCAATGTTCTTCAAAGGGGGAAGGAATGTTGCGATTTAAAGATAACTGACTGAAATTGTAAAAATCAGTCATGTTCGATCTTGATAAAAGTTTTGCTCTGATTAAACCATCCCTCGTACGTTGTCCGCAAACTGTGTTGGAAGCTTCAATCACAAGTTTTATGCACCTCTCGATTGCTTGTGTATGACATGTCATAGTGTTGAAATGTAGGAGTGTTTCGGGCTTTAGTTTAAAAATAACCTTAATTTCTTATTAGTTGCTTTCCGTAACAAAAGTGTAGGTGTCAGTTTGCACAACTTCCAATCAATAATTTCTGTATAATCTTCGCCTTTAAAATTTAACTTTGTCAATATGAATTCTCTAATCGTTTTATCTTTAAATTGCCTTCCTTTAACAATTCTTTCGTATCCACGTTGTCGAATGTTGTCCCTCTTATCAAATATTATTGCCAAATTCTCGGAATGGGCGAAGTTAGCTTTTCTTTGTATTACAGGGTCAACGACTTAAAGTGATTTCTCCGGCAAATAACAGAATAAAATCTTTTGAAGAAGATTTTATAAATTCAAATATAATATTTTTTTTCTCATGTTGGTTTAACATTTTTTGTTTAAATAATAAATAATTTTATTCTATTAATAACGTATTTTGCTATTAAATAATAAAACTATATTGAAAAAATAGTTTATTTAAATTTAATTAACATAAATTTAATTACTAACTAGTAAAGTGTAAAGCCTGCAAAAGCTAATTGGCCAAATCTTTTATTTTTTATATTGTTGTTAAAAATATAAATAAAAATTAAGAAAAAAGAAATCACAATTTACTTTTGCAATAATTTTTATTTTTTCTCGATATTTCGACTTTAGTCTAAAGACATCTTCAGGAAACTAAACATTATATTCAAATACTAACCAACATATTAATTCAGAGTGGTGGACTAGAGCATAAATGTATGTATATATATATATATATATTTATATATATATACAGTGACTCCATCGCATAATCGGACAAGCATTTGTTCGATATAAATGTGCTCTAAACTTTAAAAAAAATAGTAAAAATGTGATTTTTTTTTGCTTTAATTAATACTTAACATACTTATCTATCTAAATTATAAAAAAAACAAAACATTTCTCATAATAACTGTAAATTTAAAGTGAAAAACAGAGCAAACAAAATTTTTTGAGCTCAACGTATAATCGGACAAAATTAAGCATCCATGTTAAAAATGCAGAAATGTGGCATTTAATATTTTGTTGAATATCCTTTGTTGTCCAGAATGGCCTGAAGACAATTTGGAACTGATTTTACCAATTTTTGGCACACTTCTGGCTCAATTGAGTGCCATGCTTCGAGTAAAGCCTGCTTTAACTGTACTATTGTGTTAAATTTTTTTTGATACACTCTCTCAGCTAATTCCTCCCAAAGATGCTCAATTATATTAAGGCCTGGGCTCTGTACAGGTGTGTCTATGAGTTTGGGGCAGTTATGGATCAACCAATGCTTTGCTACGCCTGACGTATGCGTGAGATCGTTGTCCTGATAAAAATTAAAATTTTTTGCGATACTCAACTTCTCTGTACTTTGCTTTGCGTTCTGTTTCAGAATGTCGAGGTATCCAGATTTGTTCATTTTACTATCTATAAAATGCAAATTACCTACTCCCGCACTCGACATACAACCCCAAACCATAACAGAGCCTCCTCCATGTTTTATAGTTATTTTTGTATTGTGATGATTGAATTCTGCATTTGGTTTACGCCATACAAACATCTTACCATCAGATCTATTCAGATGAAATTTACTTTCATCAGTGAACAAAACCTTAAAAAAATGAAAATTATCAATGAAAATGTATTTAAGATGATTTACCATCAATTTACTTGATTCCAAAAGCCTTCTATTTTTAGTAAATATTCCTTAGCATATTTTATTCTTTTGTTTTTATTTTTAATACTTATAAACGGCTTCTTTTTGGCAATTCTTCCGTGGTTATCGAATTTATGTAATGTATTGCGAATAGTATTTAAGCATATATCTTTCCCAGGGCGGGGTTTTAATGATAATTTAAGGTCTTTTGCGGTTTTGAAAGGATTTTTCTTTATTTCTTTCAATATCGAACGCTCTTCTCGATCATTTAATATAGTGCCTTAAGCTGCTCTGATCTTATTGGCCAGCCTAAAGTCATCATGGGACCTCTTGATAATGTCTTGAATAGTAGATTGACTTATTCCAACTAAATTGACAATTTCTCTAACGGTTTACCTTCGAAATTCAATTTAATTATTAATTGCCTAATTTCGACAGTTGATTGCTTTCCATTTGGTGCTATTTTAATACTAATTTATGTTACAATTATATAATTCATAATTTATTAATATAAATAATGTAAAAAACATTGTTCTGACAATTATTATTGTAGTTTTGAAGTGCATATTTGTAAAATAACAGTATTTTTAGCATGAATGCATAATTTTGTCCGATTATACGTTGAGCCCAAAAAATTGTGTTGGTTCTGTTTTTTATTTTAAATTAATAGTTATTATGAGAAATGTTTTGATTTTTTTTATAATTCAGATAGATAAGTATGTTAAGTATTAATTAAAGCAAAAAAAAATCATATTTTTAGGATTTTTTTTAAAGTTTAGAGCACATTTATATCGAACAAATGCTTGTCCGATTATGCGATGGAGTCACTGTATATAGATTTATATATACTAGGGTCGCCAGTGGTCGAAATTCGACCAATAGAAAATACAATTTATTTATTTTAATAGTATTTAAATTTTATTGATGAATTTGATTAAAATATGAACAAAATCTAAAGAAAGTTGTAGAAAACAATTTAAAAAATAAATTAAAATTTATAATTTCATCTCGTGCAAAATTATTTGTTGTGTTTCTGGTTTCGGCTTAATTCTTCCTTGTATCATCAATCCAATCAAATCGTTTAATTTAAATTTGTCGTCATATGTGACCACATATGCACCTGCAAAAGAAGAAAATAATTAGTATAAAATATTGTTGAATTGTTTGAATGAAATACCGATAAATTTCGAACTGATGCTCCATTTTGAAATCTTTTCAACAAATAAATTATCTTAACATCTGCTCCGTACATTTGTTCTTCAGGTGATATCGGAAAGTTATCAGTATAGGAATCAGCAATTTTGTAGAACAGCACCTTCTTCTGAAGAAATTCGAAATTCTGACGCAATTTATTGCGTTCATCCTTCAATTTTCTTTAATACCTTAAATAATAAAATAATTAAAAAAAAAAAACAAAAAAAATTCCTTCGATTTTCAATTGATCGCGTTTATTCTTTATTGAATCCATAATTTCGACAATGCGACTTTGCACAACATCTCGCTCCCGTGTTAATTATCAAACAAATTCCTATACTCTGCCATCACGAAATCAAATCGCGGTATGCAGTGAAGGCAAGAAACAAAGAAATGAAATTGGCAAATGAACGAATGAAAAAAATTAAATATTGAAAAACATTCCAACTGAATGAAATCTAAAATGATAATAATGTATAATAATAATTCTATATTTTATATCACGAAGTTCTCAAAACTTCAGTGTAAACAATATTTTTTGTAAACACCCTTTCATCATTAGCCAAATGACCTTGTCCACCTTCATTACTGACATAAAATTTAAGCCCGTCAAATGATCTAACTCTACTCGCTGCAACGTAAAGTTGACCATGCGAAAAAACAGGTCTCCTCAACAATATTCCAACTCTATCAAATGTCTGTCCTTGGGATTTGTTAATTGTCATAGCAAATGCGCTGATGACTGGAAACTGTGTTCTTTGAAAATTAAATGGCAGTGCAGTCCCTGAATACGTCAAGTGTATGCGTGGAATCAAAACACGTTTTCCGCGAGCAACTCCAGTGAGTACTTCACAATCTATTGTGTTATTATGCATTGCTTTGACTCGCATTCTCGTCCCATTCACTAATGCTTGCTTCGTATTTAAATTTCGAATTAACAAAACTATCACATTAATCTTGAGCTCCAACTTATGTGGTGGCAAACCACTTACAATCAAAGTATTCAAAAATTCTACTGGATAGTTGCACACCTCACTGTTATCCTCGGAAATAATTCTGTCAAAACTGTAATAAACCCTTTTTTCACCAGCGATGCGATTCAATACATCGTTATTGATAAGTCCACAATCTTCATTAGTTGGAACTAACACAACTGACTTCAACATTCTATCTGATAAAATGGTTTCATTAATATCTCCAAAAATATCATGTACTATGTTAGATTCAACACCTATCAAATTTGCTGGAATTTCTACTAAATCTTCACCATTGCCAATTCTCTTTAGAAATTGAACGAATTCCAACTCTTCGGGGAGTGCTCTCATATTTTGAGTTAACGTTATATGATTGAAAAACGGAAATTCTGCCCAACTCGTAATACAATTTTCAATCATTACTGCTCGTGATGCATGAGGAACAACGGGCAATATTTGTCTAAAATCTCCACATAATAATACAGTTTTTCCAGCAAAAATCATTTGTTTTTTTTGTGAATCGTCGCATAAGTCTTTCAACAACGTATCAATACATTTTATCACTTGTAACGGACACATCGAAATTTCATCAATTATAAATAATGCCGCCGAATTAATAAATCTGGCATAACTACTATTTTTTTTTATATTCGGAACTGTATTTTCCATCAGATTTATAGGCAGTTTAAAAACATTATGGAGTGTCTTTCCACCAATCAATAAAGTGGAAGCAATTCCACTAAATGCACACGAAATACAGCGAAGATTAAGGGAATTTAATTTACGAATTATAGCCGTTTGTGTGAATGTTTTCCCACAACCTGCATGGGCTGTCAAACAAAACACATTTGATCCTGTATCGTGATACTGAACTTCACGAATAACTTTATCAATAGTATCACGCTGTTCATTATTTGCGCAATCATAAAGCTCATTAAATAAACATTCTTCTACAAAAGGATCAAAAATATCGAGATCAGTAAATTCTGGTATTATTGTAGGTGTAGGCAAACCAAGTGACGTACATGTAACATTATGTGTTAACAAAATTTCCTCGATTTCCAATAATACTCTATTAAAAGAAACATCTACACTACAACCATCTCTAACGAAATCTTCGCTTAAATTATCTCTAAATTCCACCCAAAGTGCTACTGCATTTGCTGGAATATTTAAGGCACAAATAATCGCAAACAAATTACGCATTTGTTTTGCTGAATTAAATGTCTTAGCTTCATTCAGACAAACTCTCCACTCATTATCATTGGACGCAATTCCCCTAGCATGACATGCTTCGATAAATGTGCTATAAACAATTCCATTGAATGTACGCACATCTTCATATGATTTTGGCCCTTTTACATGCAACAAAAGTAATCTTAAATGGAATAGCTCGATTTCTTTGGGAGACACCATATACATCCGAGTAATAATTTTATCTCCTCCTCGTTGTCTTTTTTGCCAAGATTTTCTACTATCAATCCAAACATAATGCAATGGAATTTCTATATACGTATATTGATTAGCAGATGAATCACTTTGATTCAATTGAAAGAAAGCTAATAGCTTCGTAAGCTTAGGATTTTCTACTGCTTGTCTTTCTGGGCCTTCGCGAAATATAATATTTTGTCTTTGTGGCAAATGAATGTCAAGACGAATTATAATATGAGACTGAAAATGCATAGGAAATTCATATATTCGCCACATAGCCTCAGTTGATCCCACATATCGACCATTCAAAAAATTTCTAACT
>NC_051846.1:92814195-92817381 GCF_002237135.1 Teleopsis dalmanni | reverse complement strand
AAAAATATACCTATATAGGCTAATTAAACTTCAGCACCATGCACTTAGATAACATAAGCAGGTCTTATACGCGTTCCCCAAGCGGGTACAGATTTAGAATACTCCCGTGTTGACCTCGCTCCTTACCAATGGGGAAGTTATGCCAAACACTTAACTTCAATTGCTACCGGCAGAATTTCTTTGAATTTCAATGGGGAATCTATCAGCGCATTATATTGATGCGTGTATTTAGAACACTGTGGTGTTGAACCAACAAGGCAGGTAATTATGTAAAAACTCTGGACATCTGTTTATATACGTTAAAAGTTATATAAACTAATGTAATGTCAAAACTTCAAGAGATTTAAGTTAAAAGCTCAAGAACAGTTTTTATTTATAAACCTAAAAGCCAGTGTTTTGAATAAAATTGTCAACTTTACTATTTAAAAAGAGTAAATCTTCTCAACTATAACAAAAAGCTCATTTTTAATATAAAAACACTAAAACTTTATATTGGAAACTAACCCAAAAACCGGAAGAAACCGATATTTTACCGAAATGAAAACTGGAACCGACCTAATAAATTGTTTTTAAATTGAAATGAAACGATTAAATCGTTTTAAATAGAGCCCTGATTAAATATGTGTACGAATGAATTTAAGAATACAAATAATTATATATAAAATTGGTATAAGTACATAAAAAATCTAATTTTTATATCAGAAATAGAAAAATAATATTGTTCAAAATTTATTTTTCAAAAACAATAAATAAACGACCAAAGCCCAGTAACAAATATAAAAACTAATTGAATATTGGTCGGAATAACAATTCATTTAAACAATAAATAAATAGATTGATAGATTGAATATAAGAATATGTAAAAATAAAAGGAAAGTAAAAAATCATATGCAATAACAGAATTTACTTATTATATAAAAATAAAATAAGTTTATTTAAGTTTTTTTTTTAAATATAAATAATTATATTATTATTTATTTAAATATAAATAATTATATTATTACTTATTTAAATAATAATAAAAACAAAATCCATATAAAAAATAAAAAAACGACTCTGCTTCGCAGTCGGTAGGATTCGAACCTACGCTCCCAGAGGGAATCTGATTTCTAGTCAGACGCCTTAACCGCTCGGCCACGACTGCATGTTTCATAAGCGGTCTATATGTGACATAAATATTTTTTTTTATATTTTCATACATTTTAAAATAAACATAAAAATTATATATAAATAAAATAAAGACAAATTCTAGAATTTCTAGAGTAAAAGTGTTTGTTTATTGGATATAAAGCACCAACCCAAGTCAAGCAATTTCACTCTTATCAACATAGAATATTTTTATTTATGTTGTTAATAATCCAAATCATAATCCAGGTGCTTGAAGCCTGAACCCGTTTAAAACCGAAACTTTTGACTTTTCCGTACAATTGCACCAAACGTTTTCGGTTAAAAAATAATAAGCCAAAACAATGATCCAGAGTTCTATTAAACTTCTAAACTAAATCATTAAAGAAATATATGCTGTTCACAGCCCTCATATATCAGTTAGTTGAAATTAGAAATATATGGAGAAGATTTCCACTGCAAAGCGAAAACTTTACTCCAGTAATAAGGGGAAGAGATGCGTTCAAGAGGATTAACACCTAGCGGTCTAGATTTATCTAAGCCAGGTCCAATTCAAATAATTATATATGAAACTGCAAATAAATTATAAATACCCACTTAACAGAATCAGAATTAAATGTAGAATAACATGGAATTGGTAAACGAATGTTTAGTTGTTATATTTATTACAGCAAAAATTACTGAAGAAATGCCAGTTCTCTAAATATAGGAACTGTATTTTCTTTGCTCTCTTTAGTATTATTGCAATTCTTTCAGCTCCCAATTAATAATTAGGTTGCTTTCATCAGTGCACATTTTCTAATATCATTTATTTAGTCGAATTTTTTCTTTTCAAGATAACAACAAAAAAATCAACGTAAGTAATCCATCTATCACTCTTTCACAGGCCAAATTTCACAATAAGCATTCAATTTTTTTTAGATGTGGATATGGATTGCACCAGAAACACTAATTTTGTTTGTTGAAATGGTTAGTTAGTTAGTTATGGTGGAGAGAGGACCGAATCCTCCTTAATTACCTAAGAAAGCCGTTTTAAATTCACAAATCCTCGTAAAGATAAGATCAAACTACATCCAGCTATTAATAAAGACAAGAATCTGGCCAATGCTTAGGCTAGAGATATTTCCGAGTGTGCTGAAGAAGGGGACCAGAAACTTAAGCCTAGTTCTGGTCAAGCCTGGACATAGAAAGAGCAGGAGTTCTGGTGTTCTTTCTTCGATAGCTGGTAGACAGGAATTGCAGGAGATACCACAGGTCCAGTAGCCTGTAAAGACATATATTACATTAGATAAATCTGATTTGCTTCTGTGTAATAAGTCAAAGTTCTACATTTGTAATAGATTTGCCATGTAGCACTTGACCTGACTACTGAGGCGGCAAGGGGTTTGTTAACATATCCACCAAACAATAATTGAGCCTCGCTACAGTAGAAAATTCGATTGGGAAAATAGCCATCCGAATGCTTACATTCCACGCATTACGCGTTTCATATTAAAAAATGATGCATTGAATGACAGTTCAATGTGACGTGTCTTGAAACTTTCTGGCCCAATCAAGACCACGAAATGATTATAAATCAGGTCCATATTATAAAACTATCATGCAATAATTAAAAAAAAAAAGAATTATCAGGCAATTTATTACGACAATACAATTTAATATATTATAAGGTATTAAGGAAAATTAAAATTAAAACTGCTTTTAAAAAATTTTTATAAAGATGTAATTATTGTATCAGTAATTATTGAATAAAAATTATTTAAGAAATGAAATTCTTTCTTTATTCAAATTGTACCTAATCAAGTTAAACCAATTTGCTAATTAAGAAATGAAATGAAAATAAACTTTAAAACTACCGAAATATTTTTTCTTCTTACTTCTTGTCCTTTTAAAATCAAAAATAAATTTTACAATTTAATAATTTAATGCTAAATATATTATTTTAATTCATTAAAATAAAAATAATAATTTAAAAAAAATAAAAAAAAAACGACCGTGCTTCGCAGTCGGTAGGATTCGAACCTACGCTCCCAGAGGGAATCTGATTTCTAGTCAGACGCC
>NC_051846.1:92801508-92814095 GCF_002237135.1 Teleopsis dalmanni | reverse complement strand
AGGAAGACTTAGCTGTTGAAGTTATCAAATCAAAAATAACGGGACCCATACTATACAGAGTGAAGGATGAGGAAACCATACAGATGATTATAACAAAACTATCCCTATCTGTCAAAGACGAATCTATCGACGTTATAAAGGCCAAGTTGATGAACATTCAACAACCAGGCAAAACTGTCAGTCCATATACGGCCGAAATTAATAACCTAGGTCAAGCCCTTGAGGGCGCATTCATAGATAACGGCATATTTACGGAAAATGAAAAAACGTTTAGTCGGAAAGAAGCCATATCTTCGATGACGAAAAACTGTTGAAAACCCTAATGGGAGCTGGCACATTCAACTCACTGAATGATCCCATATCTAAATACGTCAATTGTTATATAGAAATGCATGGAAGACCGGAAGCAATTTTATACCATACGCGGCTAAAGAGAAGTAACTATAGTAGAAACTACAACCGTCCAAGAGGCCGTGGCAACAACAGTAATCAATGAAACAGAAATTATAGTCGAAATATTCAAGCCTATGGTAATGTATATCAAAACTTTGGATACCCCGTAAAGGCAATACAATTAATACCTCACGTAGGCAAAGGCGTAATAACATACGCGTGATTGATCAACCAAATTCGAAAAACTTTCCAGCGCCACAAACTCATTAATTGTTAACCATAATCACCATTTACGATCTATAATATATATCTTCTAGTAAAAATATACAACAATGATGCAAATAAATCACTAACTCTTTTATTAGATATCGGTGCTAACATTTCATTGATAAACAGTCTCATACTATTTACAATTATCACCCTATACTTTAATTTCTATTTCCCACTAAATATTCACTTTAAAACGTTGTAATGATTTTGAGTTTAGTTTAAAAAAACTTTTTTTTTGTAAAAAAGTGTTTACAATAATGTAATATAAATATAATATTAATAAATGAAAACATTAAAAATTGTTAATGGAAGATAAAAAACGAGTATACATAAAAAATTTTCGTATACCCCATTCCCATAAAGAAGAAATAAATAAACAGGTGAAGAAATTAATTGATGATGATATACATGAGACATCCATTTCACTTTAAAACAGGCCTTACTTTTAGTTCCAAAAAAATCTTTCCCAAATTCAAATGATAAAATATGGCGTTTAGTGGTGCTTTATCGCCAGGATAATAAAAAATTAATTGCTGACAAATTTCCACTTCCAAGAATCGAAGATATTTTCGATCAACTGGGACATGCTAAATACTTCTCATGTATTGATTTAATGTCTGGTTTTTACTAATTTGAAATTGATGAACAATCAAGAAACATAACTAATAAGAATGCGACTTGATTTAGAAAAATACGATTTTACAGCAGCAAGTTTATGAAGTCGTTAGTAGTAACGACGTTAAAAAATGTGTAAAATTAAAATTATCATCCCGCAATTGTCTCTTGAAGCATGGGAAAAAAATTTTAAAAAACATATATGTTGACGATTTAATCACTAATGGAAATTTAGATCTAGATCTGTTATTCCAAAGGCCTGATCAACAAGCCGCTGCATTAAAGGTTAAACAATTACAGATGTCACCCAGCGAAAGTATTTTTAAATCTGTGTCGCTAAATTCTTTTAAAAAAATGGGCAACAAAAAATTAGAAAATGTTAAAATAGCGCTATTACCACAGATGACCAAAATAAATGAAAGTCGGCAATTGAAGCTATTCTTCACCAATATTATGATGATCCAACAGAAGGAGGTTATACCGGAATCACCAGAACATTGACTAAAATAAAGCAAAGGTTCTACTGAAATATATAACAAAAATATAACAAAACCATTAAAAAAGGTAAAAAGTCTAAATTGTTAACTGGCCAAGACAACTAGATATACAAAATTGCCTTTAACGGAAGTTCAAACGTCTGTGTCCCCATTTGACAATGTGTTAGTAGATACCTGTTAAGAACTGTTAGCAATAGTTTAGACAAGCAAGTATTTTAAGATGTACTTGTTTCAAAGGACATTCGTTATTAATAGTGTAGTGTGTATATGTGTATCTGTATGTGTATATGCTTAACAGCATAATATTTTATTAACATTCCATTCCCACACTTTGTTGCGCTGTTTATGCAACGGGAATATGAAACCTCACATAACGTACTTAACCGTCAGTGAGTTTATGCTGAAGCAGCAAATACACATATGCACACTTACTAAGATAAGAAACAATGTAAAGCTTAGCTCAAGACAACTGTCCGCTGAGCTTCCCTCTAATTTTAAGATTCTACATTATTTCAAAAAATATTCAGACACGAACAAAAGCGGTTGCGTTTTTCTTTTTAAATTATTACATGGCGATCCTGCCAGGAGGGAAAATGTAATTAAAATAATAATAATTAAATAGCATTTTGCATTTGTAATGTTATTGATCGGAAGAAATGATTGTTAAAAAAAAAATCTCTCTATATTTTGAAATGAAAAAACGTAGTGCAACTGTGATGTCGGGAGCATTAAATAATACAAAAAAAAAAAACAACAATATGTAAATCTTTATACTTTTTATATATACTTTTATTTTATACTTTTCTATATGGTTTTCAAAACGAATTATATATACATGTAAACAGTCAGATATGCACTCAAACTAGTTTTGCATGCAGAGGGTTAGTTGCGAGTATTGAGTGCAAGAGAAAGCAGTTGTCGCTAAGCTGGTGTACTTGCAAGAAGTTAAGCTGATGTATTTGCGAGAAGTTAAGCTGATGTTCTATTTCAGTAGCATATTTTTTTTCGATAAATTATATTAAAATAAACAAATCAACTAGAGTTCAATATTTGAATTGATTAAAATTGCATTAAAAAGTTTTATATGTAATTCTTCTAAATTAAAAACAATTTGAATAATTATAAATTTGTAAATTTTGTGAAACAACTTTTTATATATTAATAAATAATTTTCTACATACATATATAAAAATACAACATATATACAATATATATAAAAATATATATATAAAAATATATATATAAAAATACAATACATATATTATTGAAGTAATTACTGACAAAAAATAAAAATTATAAATTAAAAATTATCAGTTTTCGTTTAACAAGCGAAGTGTTCGGACGTATTTCAGCGCGTAATTCATTTGATTACTCCAAAATGAGTGACACCAGCGATGGTGAACGCCTTACGAGACAATTTAAAAATCTCGTTGATAAAGTCAAAATAAAACAAAACATTCTGAATTCGGATATGTTTCAAAAGTTCTGCTATAACTTGAGAAGTTTGCATATGGATCCTGAACTATGTATTCAACTCTTAAAAACTGACTGCCAGACAGAGTTTTTTAAAACATTACTTTGTATTCCTAAAGGAACTATAATCGAAATTAATGGAACAGGCAAAAATACTCTCAAATATATTTTTTCATATAAAAAAATGTCAACTGTTACAATTGAAATTATTGATTCAGAAGAAATTTTGCTTTTGTACAATAAAACATACATAACTTCTCATAACACTGATCTAAATTCTAACGGAAAAGAAGTTGAAAGCGAAAACAAAACACAACAGCAGGTAGCAAACAGTCACCCCACTAACACTCATTTGTTAGAAGAGAAAGTTCATAAGCTTATTGAAGAGATTCAAAAACTGAATGCCTTACTTTTTGAGCAAGTTGAAGAAAACAAAAAATTGAAGAAACAAATTATAGAAATGGAAACTAAAGCAAAACAAACAACTAAAAATCAGTTAAAGAGACGCAAAATAATTACTGCTTCAAACTCACAAATTAAGAGAGAATTTGCTCACAAAGATAACATAACCTCAGATGAAGAGACTGTTGATGAAATTTTGTGTGAAATGGAAGAAGAAACTCTCTTAAATAACTCGTTACAAATTACAACAACTGAAGTGTCAAACATCATAAAGAATCAAGAAAACAAACAAATAACTACAACAAAAATGAAACGTGATAAAAAAATACCACCGATAGTGGTATATGATAATGACCAGAAAAGAATGAATGAAAAAATAATCAACCAAAACATCTGCAAAAAAAATGAATATTATTTTGTTAGAGTTAACAAAAATAAATATAGAATATTTGTAAATACAATTCAACAATATGATGCGTTATTATCATTACTTAAATTAAATGGTATTAAATACCACACTTACACACCTAATGAACGGAAAATTATCCATATTCTTTTTAAAAATGTTCCTATGTGCTACAACGAAAATGAAATAACTGAATTTTTGAAATATGATTATGGCCTTAATCCAATTCGGCTAACTAAATTTCAAACCAAATATATGATGGAAAATAATATAACTTCTTCAATGTGGCATGCTTCCTTTGAGCCTAACACGGACAAGAAAAGAATATTCGAAGTCAAATCAATTGGTAACCAATACGGCGTTATTGCTGAAGAATTTAAAAGTAACGGTGTAAGCCAATGCCTCAGTTGTTGGCGTCTGGAACATACTAGCTCAAATTGCACATACAATCCTCGTTGTGTCAAATGCATATTTAATCATGAAATCGGCAAATGTCAACTAGATACAAACACGGCACTAAAAGCTAGTTGTGTAAATTGCAGAATGAATACGCACATGGCGAACTCTAAGGAATGTCCAGTATATAAACGAATCATTGAACGCAGAAACAAAAAATCTGAAAGCAAATATGAGCACAAACCTGACGTTGTCTTTCTAGTGGAAACTAAATTAAATAAAAATAAAAAATTAACAATCTCTAACTATAACATTATAAGAAATGATCGCGAAATTAATGATGGTGGAGGTACAGCCATATTATTAAATAAGAAATTTAAATATGAACTACATACCACAAATTTTAATTCGGTATGTTTTGAATATACATCAGTAAAATTACATCTAGAAAATCAAAGTCGCATTTTTTTGACATCGATATATAAACCTCCGGATAAGCATATAAACCTTAATGATCACAACTTACTTATAGATTCATTTAAAAAATCTCAGTTTATTATTGGCGGTGATCTTAACTGTATTCACTCTTTTTGGGGAAATACAAATAACAAACCAGAAGGCAATAAATTACATAAATGGTTGGTTGATAACATAGACAAATATAAAATAGTATCTCCACAATCAAATGAACCCACATGCATCAGATCTAACTCAGAATCATTCATTGATTTATTTTTAATCGAAGATGGGCTCAAAATAAATTTTGAATCGGCAACGCAAAAGCTTCAAACCTTGGACTTTGATGCAGATCACAGAGCAATAATTCTTGAAATTACTTTGACTAACAAAATAATTTACAATGATGTCTCAAAAATATACAACTGGAGCAAAGCTAAATTCAAAAATATTCAAAAACTAATAGATAAACGCTTAGATCAACTTTATTTGCCAATTTCTAATAATTTAGAAAATGACCAAATTGATAAAGCTGTTTACAAAATCAATGAAATTTTTGAACACGCAATAAACCTACATGTACCAACAATTACAATAAATAATTCAACTTTAATTACATTATCTGAAAAATCACTAAAACTTCTTAAAACAAAAAAAACTGTAAGACGCCAATTATTTCGAAATAAAAACTCACCAAATTCAGACTACCTCAAAACACAGTTAAAACTTATATCTAATATGACGTTTAATTCAATAATCAACGATTACAATATTTACTGGGAAAATAAGTTCAAAAATCTTAAACTTGATAACAATGTTTTTAAAAATTTTAAACAAATTTCAAACTATAAAAAACGATTAACTATGCCGAAAACACTCGTAGTAAACAACAGTAATGGATCAACTGTTTCATCAGATACAGACAAAGCTAACGCTTTTGCTAGTAATTTTGAAAAATCGCACTTAATCACAATAAATATGGGATATCCTGTTTTCGATGAAATGGTAAACCAATTTGTCAACAACAACTTTAGCAACGAATGTATCATAAATTTTGCAACAACAGATCAAAATGAAGCAGGAAACTTTCATACTTTCCCCGACTCCCCTTTCATCAAGGTATCGGATGTTACTTATGCAATTAAATCTAGAAATAACAAAAAATCATCAGGTAATGATAAGGTCTCAAATTTTCTATTAAAAAAAATAGCTAAAAGTGAAAAATTTTGTAAAACGATTACTTCTTTGTTTAATCATATTATAAATAACTGTTACATGCCTAAAGTTTAGAAAGAAGCAACATTGCTACCAATCCCTAAACCATTAAAAGATGAAAAAATTATCAGCAATTACAGACCAATCAGCAAAATTTCATCTTTAGCGAAAGTGTTTGAGAAAATCCAATATTTAAAAATAGAAAAAGAAGCTGAAGAATTAGAAATAAATCTAAATAATCAATTTGGATTTAGGCGTGGACGCACAACAACTCATGCACTTTTTAAAGTAGCGGATGAAATCGCTATAAATTTAAATAATAATACACCTACTCATCTTATTACAGTAGATTTTGAAAAAGCTTATGACACCTTATGGATAAACGGTTTTATATATAAATTACACTCAATGGGGTTCAAAGACATCACTTGCAAATTTCTTTTAAATTACTTAAGCAACAGAACATATAAAGTAGAAGTCAATAATACATTTTCGAATCTGTACATAGCAAAAGCTGGCACTCCTCAAGGGTCTGTATTGTCTTGTCTAATATTTATTCTATATGTTGCTGATTTCCCTATTCATCAAGGTTCACTTGACATTAAAGTTACACAGTTCGCTGATGATGTTTTAATTAGAACACACACACAAATTACCTCCCTTGCTCAAATTGAATTGAATGAGTATCTTGAAAAAATACTTAAATATACCAACAAATGGAAAATAAAGATAAATACAATAAAAGATAAATAAATCGGAAGAAATAGCGATAGTAGGAAATATATTCCAAACCAAACGTAGAGTACGGAAAAATTGCTTTAATATAGAATTAGTCTTTAACAATGAATTAATACCTAAAATCGCACACCTAAAATATTTAGGCGTTTATTTTACTAAAAACTTTAAATTTAACTTTCATTTGCAATATATCAAAGCAAAAATGCTTGGAGCATATTTTGTACTAAAAAATATCTTTTTTAACCGGAAAATAAATGAAAAGATAAAGCTTTTAGCTTATAAACAAATCATAAAACCAATAGCCATGTACGCATGTCCCATTTGGTTACAAGTATCCAAAGCGCAAATAGAATTGATAAGTAAATTAGAAAGAAAAATTCTAAGATCATGTTCAGGATTGTTTCGTAGACCTAACAGTGTTAAATATTATCGAAATGAACATTTATATGAAAAATGTAAAATTAATCCTATTCAAAATGATTTTATCAAATTCGCTATTAAGTTCATAGACAAAGTAAACAACGAAAATTAAATAACTATTCATTATAATGATAACGATATGATAAACATAGACTACTACAAAAGTAAGCCTCCATCTTATTTACACTATTTTTCGAAGAGGAATGAACTTTTTGTAAATGAAAAGACTACTTATTACGAAAGTCTACAAACGATACGAAATTATCGTATCGCTAATCAACAAATAAGTTTAAACTGAATGTAATATTTATTTTCTGTATAATTTCTTTATTTATTTTTTAGTTTTAGCTTAATTTTAGTCTTAGTCGTGTAAGGAAAATACAAAAGTTAAATCAAACAAAACATACTTAATATAATTAAAACGAGAAATCGAAAACCTATCATATTTAAGTACTTTGACAAATCTGTTAAGGATGTAAAGTTAAGTGTTACTGTAAATACAAGTTTGTATCTTTGTTCTTGTATATAAGAAATGTAAATCTATAAATAAAGGCTCACTTATTATTATTATAAATTAAAAATTATAAAACACGCTGCTAGAAGCACTTTTGTGGTACTTGCACTGTAGTCCTCTGTTTGTTTGTCTATTTGTTTGTTTTCATCTACGTTTCGTTAGAGTTGCTATTATATTTGATTATTGATAGGTTTTAGAGAGTTAGCCTAATTTGTTCATGTTAATTAAATTTATTCATGTTAGTTCCCCTAATTATTTCTTCACTTAACAATTAGTAAATGAAATGGTTGCAAATTGTCAAAAAAGTCATTATTCATAAAGAAAATTTTGACAAATCATATAAGTGCTTGAATAATAATAGGCAAATAACTCAGGACACAATCAGTAAACATACTAATATCCTGATTACTAATTTAGAATGTATCAGAGTAGTATTAAATGTAAACTACTCTAGACTAACATTCGAACATAAAAAGCAAGCTGAGAATTACTTTACGGTTTGTAAAGAAAAAATTCTAAATATAGCTGCAAGAAAAGGGTTTGAGGCAAATCTCCCAAATACTTTGCATGAGCAAATTAACTTTATAGATTGTATAGTAACTTCACAAGTAAAGATAAAAAATAACAAAATGCCGATAACATCATTTGAGTTTTTAAATACAGCCTCTAAAATCATACCCGATTTTGAGGGAAAACCAGAAACTTTAATGGCATTTATGGACTCTTTACGTTTAGTAGAGTCTTTTATGGAAAGTCACGATTGCAGTAAGCTTGGTGAAAACGAAGCTGAAAGGCCATTGCAGAAATCTTTTAAGCAATGAGACAACTCTCACGGATATTATAAACAGGCTACGTAATACCGTAAAAGGAGAGTCGGTCGAAGTCGTGACTGCAAAAATAATGAATATAAAGCAGCAAAATAAGTCTGCAAACTTATACGCAAAAGAGATTGAGGAACTTACCAAATCTCTTGAAAGCGCCTACATTTCGGACGGATTACTCCCGGAAACAGCATGCAAATATGCAACTTAAACGGCTGTTAAGGCCATGTCAAAGAACTGCAACCATGAACGAGTTAAACTTGTAATGGAAACAGGTAAATTCGACGTCATGAACGATGCGGTTTGTAAATAGTTGTACTAATGTTTTAGGTCAAAATGCTATACTGAACATCCGAAATGAAGTAAACAGAAATCAGTACCGAGGTGGAAACTCTTATCGTACCTATAGAGGCAACTATAGAAATTATAGAGGCAGATCAAACTACCGTGGTAGAGGAAGGAACTTTGTTATGTAGGCCTGTTTGAAAATTAAGGCATTATTAAAGTAGGATTACTTAATATGGTCAGACATTACCTCGGGTCTCCTGCGGCATCCAGGGGTATTCGGTGTAGCGCCTGCCTCCATCACTCATTGTAATTTAGAATTCACTGTAGTATTTACGTAGTATTCCTTATTATTACACACACTTCTAATTAATTAGAAGAATTATTAATTTAATTGACTACACACACTTCACGATAAGAATATCACCAAAATTATTTTTAAAAGAAAAAAAATTATTTTTCTTTTTTTGATAAAGAAATTCAACGTGCATTGCGCGCACGCTATCAATTAAAAAAAAAAAAAAAATAGAAGTAAACAAAGTAGTAATTAAGGAAGGCGAAAAGTAAAGCTTTTAGTTTCGAGTCTTGTTTGTTTTGTTCAATATCGGTAGGGCGAATTTCACTAAAGCTCCAATAAAGTTTGACTTAGTCATAACAATATAGTATTGCCAAGTAAAAATAATACATTGATACACTTAAGACAAATTTTAGCTTTATTGGAAGGAAAAAATAAAGTAAGCTTTCTTAGAGGTCATCACCCTCAAACAAATAAATAAACACAAGACACAAACAAACAGCAAAGCCAACTAGGAGAGTGGTGAAAAATTTCCAAGAGCGTTATACGGTAAACAAAGAGTTAACAGGATCACTAACGTGGCAGGAGGATTTTTCAGTTAGACAAACTGACTATAAAATAGCCAGCGGAAGCTTGTTTCGGTCTCTTTCTTAGTATTTTTTGAGTACGGCAAGTGGTGCATTTTGGATCATTAAAAACCGATAATAGAAAATTTTTTTTAAAAAAAAAAGTCAATTTATTAGAAGTGAATAAAGACTAAAAATTATTTAAAATTTTTATTATAAAAATTCATTAAAAGTGAATAAAGACTAAAAATTATTTAAAATTTTTATATTATAAAAATTTATTAAAAACGAATAAAGATTAAAAACTATTTAAAATTTGTTGTATTATAAAATTTTATGAAAAGTGCGTGAAAAAGCAAAGATTTACCAAAAATTCGTTTTATTCTAAAAATTTATTAAAAGTGCATAAAAATACAAAGATTTAACAAAAATTCGTTTTATTCTAAAAATTTATTAAAAGTGCATAAAAATACAAAGATTTAACAAAAATTCGTTTTATTCTAAAAATTTATTAAAAGTGCATAAAAATACAAAGATTTAACAAAAATTCGTTTTATTCTAAAAATTTATTAAAAGTGCATAAAAATACAAAGATTTAACAAAAATTCGTTTTATTCTAAAAATTTATTAAAAGTGCATAAAAATACAAAGATTTAACAAAAATTCGTTTTATTCTAAAAATTTATTAAAAGTGCATAAAAATACAAAGATTTAACAAAAATTCGTTTTATTCTAAAAATTTATTAAACGTGCGTAAAAACGCAAAGATTTAACAAAAATTCGTTTTATTCTAAAAATTTATTAAAAGTGCATAAAAACACAAAGATTTAACAAGAATTTGCTTTTACAAATTAACTAAAATTTTTAATAAAAACTATCAGAAGTGGTTAAAGTCGAGAAATAGCCAAATATATAACAAAAATTGTTTAAAATTAGTAAAAATTGGAATTTAAAAGAAATTACAGCCAATAAGTACAATTAATTTAATCATCAGGCGAGAAAAGACTACGCGAAGATTTGAAATTCCACCGCATAAATTAAGAAAAAAAAAAAAAATCATCATATCCAACCTCTAACGGACATAAAAGGAAATAACGAAAACTGAGAACAGTAACGGCAGCAGGATCCACCGTTAGGATACAACGGTGGCCAGGTATTCCAGCTCTTAAGGACATAGCTTGAATATAGAAACAAAAAGAACTTTAAAGCATCGAATTGCATAATTTTCAATTTTTTTTATTATTAAATTTAATTTTTTTTATCTATTATCAATTTTATATTAAATCTTTATATTTTTTTTGTGTTGCTCTTTGATCATTTAAAAGAATAGATAGTTAATGCCAAACTGATTTGAGTGACTTGATTATTACAATAATTTTTTTTTGCGTCACTCCCAGGAATTATACATATTATACATATTGTAAACATATTGAATTATACATATTGTACCAAAGTGATAGAAATATCAGAACAGAAAAAAAAAAAAAGAAAAGAAAAAGAAAATCCTTTATAATCACCAATATATATATTTATTTCTTTACTTATTTGTTTGTAGTTTGTAATTTATAGCTAGATCAGCGGTGGCTGGAGTGACGTCATTTCTGCGGCTGTAAGGTAAGCTATATGAGCAAATAGCAAATTTAAATGCGGTAGCTAAGTTTCACTGCTAAAAATTAAATGTTTTTTTATAATTGATTTTTTTTTTTTGGTGGCTTTTTTATTTTTGTTATTAGTGCTACAATTTTTTTTTTTGGTTTTTTTCTCTTAAAATCTGTAGTCTCACTGATATTGTTCCTACGTTGATTAAATAATAATATTCCGGAGTAATCACTGGACTTCTTTTGGTTTTAATTTCATTCAATTTTTTTTTTCTTTCTGTTCTATTCAATTGTTTGCCCTTTGGTTAGGGAGTTTTTTTTATATATATTGTTTTTTTTTTTGAAAAGAAATGAATGAAACCGTATAATCACGGTATGTTTAGTATATGATTATTAATAGAAACATGTATATAAATTAAAGATATTTTTGAAGAATGTAAATATATATATACGCAGAAATATTGTGTAAAATTGTTAATACTAGTTAGAATTCATAAATATTGATAAAAGAAAAAGAAAATATGTGTAAATTAAATTCATTGTGGAATAATATGAATATTTATATAGGTGTAAACATTTTATAAGATCTGTTTAATAATTTTCAAATCATACTTTAAGTTGTATAAAACAATTTTTATATTTTTTATTTTTATATTTAGTAAATATAAAAAAAATAAAGACAAAAAAAAAAAATTTACAAGTATATATTGTTTTTGGATTATTTATAATTTTTTTTTATTTTTCTTGATGAGTTCATTATGAGATCTTGAATTTATATAACGGGGTGGTGTTAGTTTGGTGTTTCCATCATTTTCCTAAGGCAGGGATTCCTCATTTATTTGTAAAAAATGAAACGTTTCACGAACAGCAATCAAGCCCTACCAGATGTGTTACCAGTGTTTCCCACTTTTGAGGAAACCAGGACAATACAGGCTGGCAAGGCTAAAAACATCGACTGGGAAATAGAAGAGGCCACCATAGCTGAAGCAAAAGCCGTAGGGTTGCCCAGAGGTGGAACTTGCGACTTGGGAGTAAGCCTGGCATATACTGAGCTTCCTAAGGCAGCTGCAGTAGTAGTAACCATCAAAGGCAAGACGCTGCCCATACTGTTCGACGAGGACTTTTTTAAGTTGAGGAAACTCAAATAAATGATAGTAATTTGAGTTATATATTATTTTTTTTTTTCTTCTCGTCTGTGGAAATATTGAAGTAATATACGTCAAGTAA
>NC_051846.1:92793971-92801408 GCF_002237135.1 Teleopsis dalmanni | reverse complement strand
TTGTGTTTACAATTCTAAAGCTATGGCTGAAATCCAGGCTGTGTTAATCAATTACTATCGCTTTGAAATTCTAACTGGTGTTTACAATTCTATAGCTACGGCTGAACTCCAGGCTGCGTTAATCAATTACTATCGCTTTGAAAATTCTAACTTGTGTTTACAATTCTATAGCTACGGCTGAAATACAGGCTGTGTTAATCAATTACTATCGCTTTGAAATTCTAACTTATGTTTACAGTTCTATAGCTACGGCTGAAATACAGGCTGTGTTAATCAATTTCTATCGCTTTTAAATTCTAACTTGTGTTTATACTTCCATAGCTACGGCTGAAATACAGACTATGTTAATCAATTACTATCGCTTTGAAATTCTAACTTATGTTTACAATTCTATAGCTACGGCTGAAATACAGGCTGTATTAATCAATTGCTACCGCTTTGAAAATTCTAACTTGTGTTTACAATTCTATAGCTACGGCTGAGATCCAGACTGTGTTAAAGAACTACGACAGGCTGTGTTAATCAATTACTATCGCTTTGAAATTCTAACTTGTGTTTATACTTCTATAGCTACGGCTGAAATACAGGCTGTGTTAATCAATTACAATCGCTTTGAAAATTCTAACTTGTGTTTATAATTCTATAGCTACGGCTGAAATACAGGCTGTGTTAATCAATTACTACCGCTTTGAAATTCTAACTTGTGTTTACAATTCTAAAGCTACGGATGAACTCCAGGCTGCGTTAATCAATTACTATCGCTTTGAAAATTCTAACTTGTGTTTACAATTCTATAGCTATGGCTGAAATCCAGGCTGTGTTAATCAATTACTATCGCTTTGAAAATTCTAACTTGTGTTTACAATTCTATAGCTACGGCTAAAATCCAGGCTGTGTTAACCAATTACTATCGCTTTGAAATTCTAACTTGTGTTTACAATTCTAAAGCTACGGATGAACTCCAGGCTGCGTTAATCAATTACTATCGCTTTGAAAATTCTAACTTGTGTTTACAATTCTATAGCTATGGCTGAAATCCAGGCTGTGTTAGTCAATTACTATCGCTTTGAAATTCTAACTGGTGTTTACAATTCTATAGCTACGGCTGAACTCCAGGCTGCGTTAATCAATTACTATCGCTTTGAAAATTCTAACTTGTGTTTACAATTCTATAGCAACGGCTGAAATACAGGCTGTGTTAATCAATCACTATCGCTTTGAAATTCTAACTTATGTTTACAATTCTATAGCTACGGCTGAAATACAGGCTGTGTTAATCAATTTCTATCGCTTTTAAATTCTAACTTGTGTTTATACTTCCATAGCTACGGCTGAAATACAGACTATGTTAATCAATTACTATCGCTTTGAAATTCTAACTTATGTTTACAATTCTATAGCTACGGCTGAAATACAGGCTGTATTAATCAATTGCTACCGCTTTGAAAATTCTAACTTGTGTTTACAATTCTATAGCTACGGCTGAGATCCAGACTGTGTTAAAGAACTACGACAGGCTGTGTTAATCAATTACTATCGCTTTGAAATTCTAACTTGTGTTTATACTTCTATAGCTACGGCTGAAATACAGGCTGTGTTAATCAATTACAATCGCTTTGAAAATTCTAACTTGTGTTTATAATTCTATAGCTACGGCTGAAATACAGGCTGTGTTAATCAATTACTACCGCTTTGAAATTCTAACTTGTGTTTACAATTCTAAAGCTACGGATGAACTCCAGGCTGCGTTAATCAATTACTATCGCTTTGAAAATTCTAACTTGTGTTTACAATTCTATAGCTATGGCTGAAATCCAGGCTGTGTTAATCAATTACTATCGCTTTGAAATTCTAACTTGTGTTTATACTTCTATTGCTACGGCTGAAATACAGGCTGTGTAAATCAATTACTACCGCTTTGAAATTCTAACTTGTGTTTACAATTCTATAGCTACGGCTGAGATCCCGACTGTGTTAATCAATTACTATCGCTTTGAAATTCTAACTTGTGTTTATACTTTTATAGCTACGGCTGAAATACAGGTTGTGTTAATCAATTATTATCGCTTTGAAATTCTAACTTCTGTTTATAATTCTATACCTACGGCTGAACTCCAGACTGTGTTAAACAACTACGATCGCTTTGAAAATTCTAACTTGTGTTTACAATTGTATAGCTACGGCTGAAATACAGGCTGTGTTAATCAATTACTATCGCTTTGAAACTCTAACTTGTGTTTACAATTCTATAGCTACGGCGGAAATACAGGTTGTCTTAATCAATTACTATCGCTTTGAAATTCTAACTTGTGTTTATACTTTTATAGCTACGGCTGAAATACAGGTTGTGTTAATCAATTATTATCGCTTTGAAATTCTAACTTGTGTTTATAATTCTATACCTACGGCTGAAACACAGGCTGTGTTAAACAACTACGATCGCTTTGAAAATTCTAACTTGTGTTTACAATTGTATAGCTACGGTTGAAATACAGGCTGTGTTAATCAATTACTATCGCTTTGAAATTCTAACTTGTGTTTACGATTCTATAGCTACGGCTGAAATACAGGCTGTGTTAATCAATTACTATCGCTTTGAAATTCTTACTTGTGTTTACAATTCTATAGCTACGGCTGAACTCCAGGCTGTGTTAATCAATTACTATCGCTTTGAAATTCTGACTTGTGTTTATACTTCTATAGCTATGGCTGAGATCCCGACTGTGTTAAACAACTACGATCGCTTTGAAAATTCTAACTTGTGTTTACAATTCTATAGCTACTGCTGAAATACAGGCTGTGTTAATCAATTACTATCGCTTTGAAATTCTAACTTGTGTTTATACTTCTATAGCTACGGCTGAAATAAAGGCTGTGTTAAACAACTACGATCGCTTTGAAAATTCTAACTTGTGCTTACAATTCTATAGCTACGGCTGAGATCCAGACTGTGTTAAACAACTACGATCGCTTTGAAAATTCTAACTTGTGTTTACAATTCTATAGCTACGGCTGAAATACAGGCTGTTTTAATCAATTACTATCGCTTTGAAATTCTAACTTGTGTTTATACTTCTATAGCTACGGCTGAAATCCAGGCTGTGTTAATCAATTACTATCGCTTTGAAATTCTAACTTGTGTTTATACTTCTATAGCTACGGCTGAACTCCAGGCTGCGTTAATCAGTTACTATCGCTTTGAAAATTCTAACTTGTGTTTACAATTCTATAGCTACGGCTGAAATACAGGCAGTGTTAAGCAATTACTATCACTTTGAAATTCTAACTGGTGTTTACAATTCTATAGCTACGGCTGAAATACAGGCTGTGTTAATCAATTACTATCGCTGTGAAATTCTAACTTGTGTTTATACTTCTATAGCTACGGCTGAAATACAGGCTGTGTTAATCAATTACTCGCTTTGAAAATCTGACTTGTGTTTACAATTCTATAGCTGCGGCTGAAATACATGCTGTGTTAATCAATTACTATCGCTTTGAAATTCTAACTTGTGTTTACAATTCTATAGCTACGGCTGAGATCCAGACTGTGTTAAACAACTACGATCGCTGTGAAATTCTAACTTGTGTTTATACTTCTATAGCTACGGCTGAAATACAGGCTGTGTTAATCAATTACTATCGCTTTGAAATTCTGACTTTTGTTTATACTTCTATAGCTACGGCTGAATCCAGACTGTGTTAAAGAACTACGACAGGCTGTGTTAATCAATTACTATCGCTTTGAAATTCTAACTTGTGTTTATACTTCTATAGCTACGGCTGAAATACAGGCTGTGTTAATCAATTACTATCGCTTTGAAAATCTGACTTGTGTTTATAATTCTATAGCTGCGGCTGAAATACATGCTGTGTTAATCAATTACTATCGCTTTGAAATTCTAACTTGTGTTTACAATTCTATAGCTACGGCTGAGCTCCAGGCTGTGTTAATCAATTACTATCGCTTTGAAATTCTAACTTGTGTTTATACTTCTATAGCTATGGCTGAAATCCAGGCTGTGTTAATCAATTACTATCGCTTTGAAATTCTGACTTTTGTTTATACTTCTATTGCTACGGCTGAAATACAGGCTGTGTTAATCAATTACTATCGCTTTGAAATTCTAACTTGTGTTTACAATTCTATAGCTACGGCTGAGATCCAGACTGTGTTAATCAATTACTATCGCTTTGAAATTCTAACTTGTGTTTACAATTCTATAGCTACGGCTGAAATCCAGGCTGTGTTAATCAATTACTATCGCTTTTAAATTCTAAATTGTTTTTATACTTCTATAGCTACGGCTGAGATCCAGACTGTGTTAAACAGCTATGATCGCTTTGAAATTATCGCCTTTGTTTTCTTTACAATTCTATAACTACGGTTGAAATCCTTACTATTATTTTGAAATTATATTTATAAATATAAATACTTGTAAATTATAGCTTATAAGTTATTGCCCATTTAGGAATTTAGATTTAATAAAGAAATAATAAGAACTGAATTAAAAATCGTGTAAAATTTTAACCGAAACGGTCGAGAGGCAACCAACGATAAGTAAGTAGAAATTTTCTTGTAAGGACCCTGGCTGTGGCTGAGCTATCCCAGCTCTAGACACCCTCACCATAAGGAGGTTTATTACAAGTGGCGCCCAAACTGGGACTTAAGAACACGATTCGAGAGCTGATCTACAGTATAGCACCGATTTCACCTGACCGAGCAGTGACTCTAGATTCTAGATTAGAGGATCCGATTTTAGAGCACGAACCGGGTTGGTCGCATCACAGAAGTCTAGACTAGAATAAAACGAATTTAAGAACTCTGGAAGGAAAAAAAAATATATCAACGTATATCACACGTGGAATACCAAGAGGCGGATATGAGTCCTACAATGCGCTGATACATGCAAACAGTAGAACAGGTGGAAAAATGGTCTGTCAGATATGACGGTGGTAAGGGTGCATTGCGTTTCATGCAACACATAGAAGAACTGGCAGACAAGTATAGCATCGATGTAAACTTCATTCCACGCACAATGGTCTTACTTTTCGAAAATAATGCACTGAGCTGGTATCGCTACAACAATCGTCGTTGGCAGTACTGGACAAATTTCAAGGTTGATTTTCTAAACTTTTTCTTTGACGAACAACAAGAGCCACTGAAATCCATAGCCGCTGAAGATCAACAGCAACAGCAGCAAGTTAAGCAACAACGACAGCAACAACAGCAGACTAATCAACAGCAACAGCAGCAAGTTAATCGACAACGGCAGCAGCAGCAACTACAAGATACGCTAGAACACGGCGTACAACAACAAGATCCAAGACCTACCAAAGTACCGATGTTACAACAATACCAATACTCAAGTTCTGTCAATACAACGCCTAGTCAAGACGCACAGCAACTACAAGATACACTAGAACACGTTGTACAACAACAAGATCCGAGACCTATCAAAGTGAAAATACAGCGAGATCCAAGGCCTATCAGAGAGAAAATACAGCAAGATCCGAGACCTATTAAAGTGAAAATACAACAAGATCCGAGACCTACCAAAGTACCGATGTTACAACAATACCAAGACTCAAGTTCTATCAATACAACACCTAGTCAAAATGCAATGCAACTACAAGATACACTAGAACACGTTGTACAACAACAAGATCCGAGACCTATCAAAGTGAAAATACAGCGAGATCCAAGGCCTATCAGAGAAAAAATACAGCAAGATCCGAGACCTATCAAAGTGAAAATACAACAAGATCCGAAATCTACTAAAGTACCGAAGTTACAACAATACCGAGATCCAAGTCCTATCAATACAACACCTAGTCGAGATGCACAGCAACCACAAGACACGCTAGAACACGTCGTACAACAACAAGATCCGAGACCTATCGAAGTACAAAAGTTACAACAACTACAAGGTACACAAGGGCAAATAGTACAACAGCAAATAAAATTTATTGAAACACAACAAGGCCGACAGGAACAATTGCCATACCAAATTAAGGAACGTTGTCTCGAAACAGATGACACAGGCAGCACAGAAAACCAACAAAAATCAACTTTCTGATGTGCTCTATGAGCACATATGATTCTATGGTTCTATAATTCTTTGGTTTACAGTCTACGTATGAATGTCAATAAGATATTGTGGATTGAATAGTGATTGGACGGCCAAATTTTAAAATTTTGGTGAATATATTAAACTTACAACTGAAAATAAATCAGGGTGGACGATTGGCATATAATTTCATGGATACTATTAGTTAAAAAAAAAAAAAAAAGTTTACCTAGAGCGGCATGATGCCTTTAAAATAATTAGACTAACTCTTTCATTAGTGTTGTTATTGAATAACTTTAAATAGCGTTTGTAAATTTTAAGTTTAAAAAAAAAAAAAAATAGTTATTCACACAATAATTACACGAAAATATAAATTTTTAAAATTCCTATGTTAAAAGAGAAAAATTATAGTAAAAACAATTGTTATAAATACATTATAATCTAATATTAATATAATATAATAATATAGTAAAGAGAGAGTTGTTATGAATACATTATAATATCCATATGAATATCGGATAGATGCATTATAATATAGTATCGAATACGTTAGTAAAAAGAATTGTCATAAATACTTTATAATATCAATATTAATATAGGATATGTATTATAACATAGTATCGAATAAGTTAGTAAAAGAATTGTTATTAGTTAATCAATTACTATCGCTTAGAAATTCTAACTTGTGTTTATACTTCTATAGCTACGGCTGAGATCCAGACTGTGTTAAACAACTACGATCGCTTTGAAAATTCTAACTTGTGTTTACAATTCTATAGCTACGGCTGAAATCCAGACTGTGTTAAACAATTACTATCGCTTTTAAATTCTAACTTGTGTTTATACTTCTATAGCTACGGCTGAGATCCAGACTATGTTAATCAATTACTATCGCTTTGAAATTCTAACTTGTGTTTACAATTCTATAGCTACGGCTGAAATACAGGCTGTGGTAATCAATTACTACCGCTTTGAAAATTCTAACTTGTGTTTACAATTCTATAGCTACGGCTGAGATCCAGACTGTGTTAAAGAACTACGACAGGCTGTGTTAATCAATTACTATCGCTTTGAAATTCTAACTTGTGTTTACAATTCTATAGCTACGGATGAACTCCAGGCTGCGTTAATCAATTACTATCGCTTTGAAATTCTAACTTGTGTTTATAATTCTATAGCTACGGCTGAAATACAGGCTGTGTTAATCAATTACTACCGCTTTGAAATTCTAACTTTTGTTTATACTTCTATAGGTACGGCTGAGATCCAGACTGTGTTAAGCAACTACGATCGCTTTGAAAATTCTAACTTGTGTTTACAATTCTATAGCTACGGCTGAGATCCAGACTGTGTTAAAGAACTACGA
>NC_051846.1:92782980-92793871 GCF_002237135.1 Teleopsis dalmanni | reverse complement strand
TTATCATCTAAATATAACGAAACCTCTTCCTGTAATGCCAGTTTAAACATTGGTTATAAAATTGGTTATAAAATAATAATTTGTTGGAAAACTCTATCACATTCCCCTGTAATGATACCCCTGTAAAATCAATAACGTTCTTAGCATTTTCAATAATATTGTCAAATGCCAACACTCGAAGAATTGTAAAAGAATGTACTAATTGAAATCTAAAGTAGTTTGCTTTATCTCATGTTATGATCCTACTAAGTATAAAAATAAAATAGTACTTTAAAAACATTAATAAGCTTAAATTATGCACAAATAAATTTTGTAAAAGTTGTGAAAGAACTATACAAAAATCGTAAAGATTCCTCTGTACAGTAAGACGAACTGAGGTATAATATACTTTATCTTCGAAATGTTCTGTTCGCTCCAAACGTTGGCTGACATGGTGACTTTTTCTGTTTTATTCACATTATCCCGAAAGAACAATCTGGTGGTTTTACTGAAAATCTGTTGTTGTTTTTTAAGATACAATATTTATCATCTACAGTCATCTACACACCTTCCTCCTATTCAATCTTTGATTGTCTTACATAGTCTATACTTTTGAAGATGCCTTTATATATGACCTTAATATAGTTCCGCCTAGGTTCTGCCAAGTTTACTTTTCATATCATTCTGTATCATTCCACATATTTATACTAACTACTTTTATTTCATACATACCATATTATCATATATATTGTTGGCTTTGTACATTAGTAATATATATATATGAGTAATAAGTTATGTGTTAGTTCTGTAAACTTTAATGTTCTTTAAACCAGTATTTGAGGTGATTACAGATATTATAAACCAGTACTATGGTGATTATATCATATAACCTTTAGTTTCAAATGGAACAACCTTTTAAAGTTTCTTAAAATATGAATGTTCTGTAATTCAATTTATTTTATAAATCGACCTCAACACTGCACACTGAAATATTACATATAATCGAAAACCACAACTCGGAAGTTATATAGCATATATGTTATATAGTTACATCAGGTTTCAGTGTAAACCAATTTATGGAGCAATCGTCAAGAGACTGGACTTAGTTCTGATCAACTACGGTTCATTTAAATTCTTAAATTTACCACTTGTTAGTTTTGACGATAGCTATATCTAGACCGTTTTTGGTCTTTATACCTATTTTGATGGTCTACTTGATCTGATGTGTAAGCAACGTTTTTATCAGTGGAACCGCATCACTTTAGGTTGGTAGCACTGTATTGTGTTAACGTGTGAGGCTTAATCCCGCTCTATTATTCAAAGTATTTCCAACAGTGGTTTTAGACACTTTACTTTCAAGTTTTCTGCATCCGCAGAAGGCCACATTTCTGCAATAATTTTTGGAATTTGAATTTACTAAATGTGAGCGACCAAAGTTCGTATGCACCTAACGTGGAACTCTGTTTTTGTATTTTAAATTACTAATCCATTGCACAATAGATCAAGCTTGTCACAGTGTACATAGGCCTTAATCTAACCAATAAACCATTTCCATTACCAATCAATTGCGACTATAAACAGAAATTCGAAAAAGTTGAAGAGTATATCTCACTTAACTCATTAAAAATGTATAAAGGATTGAGTCAAGTATTTACGTAGTTGTGTTGCACTTTCTGTGGCCTTCTTAATAGCTGACAATCTAATGGTTGATAAATTAATTATTTCTTCGCGTTTTATGTTATAATTCCAGATACTCTTTATACAGAAGATTACAATTTGTGTTTCTGCACTGATTCGGTTTTTCAATAAAAAAAATAATGACATTCTTATTTTTTTAAATTTTTTTATGTATTTATCAATTATATTTTATTGGTTATATGACTTTTTATTTGTTGAACATTGATTTATTCAATTCAAATCTACTCATTTGGTAAAACAGATATGAAAAGCAACATTTGGTAAGGTTGAACCAACATGAGTTAAAGTCTGGTTAAATCATCTAAATAATTTCTCTGAGTTGAAATGGGTGATTGTTTTGATTGCTTTTATTAAGCATTTTTCATTCATAAATAAACAATTTATGAATAAATTTTGTATTAGGTTTTCAATACAATATTAGTATTGCCACCGATTTTTAATACTTGGAAAGTACTTATCTGCTAATATCGGTTAACTTCTGTGTAGTTGAGTAATGAAAACCTTTGATTGTACTTACCTTAAAAAACAGATGTTCTATAATCCTTTTAAACTATTCTTGCCTTCACTGACTCAAAAGAATTTGCGAGCATCGCCCCAAAAACACATTTTGAATATTGTAAATCGATTTCAAGGTGACAAATGAAGTACAAATTTTTTTTACTGTTAAGAGTAAAACAAACAATAAAAAAAATGCTGAGTAACGTTAGGCAACTGTCATCTCCAAGGGGCACACAAAGTTGTCAAAACAATTTTTAAATGAAATAAAACCCAAGACAATTAAAAACATTTGCCAGAAGCAAAAATCACAAAAATTAAAAGAATGAAAAAAATGAAAAGAATGAACATTGCGAAATGCGCAAAATCAGTAGAGAATCAGTAGAGAATAGCGCTCAGTTCAGATGCAAACAAACCATTAATTCCAATGCAATGAACAGTGGTCAGGTCACACATTATGTGCGAATAATTAATCATGCCAGAAACTGCTTAACGGTCCATCAACCAAAGAAGAGAATATAAACAATGAATTAGAAGTAGAACTGTATAGATGAGATCTTTTGTGCCTTCCGATATGAAAGACAACACTCCACACAGACGATATGTCAAACAAACAATTAACTAGAATTTTTTCATATTTCAAACCTTCTCATCTTTGCATAATTATTCTACTGTTATCCGAACTAAAGGGTGCCTGCATCTTTAAACCTAATTCTGCCAAATTATAAATTTTGAAGGAATAGAAAAAAAATCATTTTAGCCTTAATAGAAGTCAATCAATTCAATAAGAAATTAATCATTTAAATAATAGAATTTAATATATCTCATACCTCACACTCATAGCGTTGTTAGTATGGTAAAAAGCTAAAATTATCAGTCACTTAACCCTTTAGCTAATAATTGATTATATCGCACTTCAATATCATTTACATTAATAACACTCCTAAATCAATTTTCAGTGTAGGGGAATATTTTCTAAGAATGTGAAGAGTATTTGTAAATGATTCCCTTGCATAATTAAATCTATTAAATGTACTTAAGGGCTCATTGTTTCTGCACGCAGCCCAGCTCTTTCAATCTCTCGGTCTTTACACTGCAGCGTTCGTAATTTCTTTTCCGAATTTATTCTATTTTTGTGGGGCTTATGGCTTTTTAACCCTACTGTATTTATTAATTGTTAATTTTTATTTTACATTTTAAATAGAATGATGAGAGTAATGTCTTTATATATAGCAAATAAGAAGTTATTTTATGCTCACAAAAACTAGTTGGCACCAGCTGGATTAAAGATGAATATATCTTGCTATATCTAAAGATATATCTAAAGATTATTATAATAAATAATTTGAAATATTGCTTAGTAGCGATAACTCATTATTATTATAACTTATTATACTTTTTAATTTATTATTCTTCGTTTTTATTTGGTTTAAGTTAAATTTGAGACTATTGAACACAAATCTGAACCACATTTTTCTATTAAACACATGAGTCTTTCTGGCAATAGACGGTTGAATTTGAAATTTTGAGGTTCTAACTATTTATTAAAAAATTTTTTTCTCTACATAGAAAAACATTTTTAGTTGTGTATCTCCCCCCAAATTTCTTTCTTATTCTTATTTAAATGGCAGATTTTCCAAAATCTTTTCTTAAATCATTTTGGAGAAAAAAAACTGTTTTAAGGAAATATATGAAAAAGGGACAGTATTGAACAGAAAGTACAGAAATTCGGGAATGTATGTCTACGTTTAAAATGAAGAATTTATTCATAGCAAGTTCGCTGAGGAAATAAAATTCTTATTTCTTATAATCAAAAATAATTGATTTAATCTTAAAAACCACAATTTTTGAATATTAACCCTTTACTGCCATAAACCTTAATGTACATATAGCAGGTTTTTCTGCAAATTGTAGCAAATTTGAGCTTAATATGTGTTTAATTAGTCCAAAACCGCTGAAAAATTAAAAATGGGTGACAAATGAACTTAAAGAACCGCATAATCTATATATCTTTTTTGTGAAACCCTTTTTTTTATAAATACGGTAGATGGATATGGTATATTGACAAATCGTCATAAAATTAATTTTATTCATTAAGTTTCAGCAGTATAAACAGTGTAAACCAAGGATAAAGCGGAAACCCTCACGGAGCTACTTCTTCGATAAACCTAGTACAGGATATATGATTTTCGACTTTAATTCGCAATTTACAATTCATAGTATCAAAATATACGTATAGGTTACAGAGGAAAATGTTGATTGTACGTTATCATAATCAGGCCCGGATGCCAGATTTATGCTTTCACAATATCCAAAGTTATAAGAACTGTAGACTGTTATTTCAATCAATGCTGTGTTTATGGTTTGCATCACTCTAATAAGTTGAAGATCACTAGAATGATTTTAAATAAAATCAAATAATTAATCAGAAATAACAATAACTTCTTGTCGTTGTAAGGAAAAGGAGTAATTTTTTTTTTAGTTTAGGAAAAGTAGCCTTAAATGGATGATTGCGTTTGTTATGTTCATAGTCTTAGCGAGAGAAACATCCGAAAGATATTGAATGTCGCAATTTCTAATTGCTAGTCTTTCTGGTGCTAGTCTTTCGTTAAAATGTGAACATTTCCTTTATACTCCTGAAAATAGCTTAATCTGACTGTTGGTTCAACTTTGCTTTGATTTTCTCCTCCGTCTGTTGTCCAATTAACATATTCACGAAGATAATTTAATTATGATACACATCTTAAGAAAGAAAAGCTATAATTTTGTCTTCTTTAGTATACTTAATAACAACAGCTATTTAGATTGAGGAAATAATTGGTCTAAAGTACTTATATATACCACTGTAGGATTTGTTGCCTGAATCCATGCTTTCACATTTCAATTGCGGTTCATGTGATGAGTGATAGGGCTTCTTAAAAGGTTTGTCAACCTATAATTTTCCCTTTTGAAAGCTGACTTCTTATCGTAATATATTAGAATCATTGCAGAGGATTATTTTTTATTTTTGTACTACTTTGTCATTTCCGTAAGAATTGTTATGTATAATTGCTATAGAAATATAAGACTGGATATTAACAATTGTTCAAAGTAGTTTGGCCTATACTTCACCATGTCCACGTATTGTCATTACGTAATACACCGTAGGTATAGGTCTATAACCATGAAAATGTATATGGAGCTATGACAGTGATGAAGCTGCAGTTAGTAGAGGTTTGGACACATAAATAATGTAATCTAATCTTCATTATTAGGATTGCTTACAGTGTCTTATAATTGTATATTACATGCCCATATAGGCTAATTACGCCTGTGGAAATAAAGTTTTTTGTGAAAGAAATAATGAATTTGCATTATCCAAAAACAGTTATATCTTAAACAACTTTGGTTTTAAATAATTTCGTTATGAATATTATATCAGAATTAGTTCAAGTCGGTATTCTTACAAGTGTTGTACCCAAAAAATTTTATGAAATTTGAGGATGCAGATATATAATACTTTTAAGGCATGTTATAATGTACTAAATTTATTCAACTTTGTAATAAAATTATATATTTTTGTGTCCCAAAATATATATATATCTAAACTGTCAGGACATTAATTAATTTTATTAACAGGCAGTAATCGGAATATGGTTATAGCTACTTAACTACTGCATAGTCATTGAACCTACTCCAACTTAAATGCATATAGTAAAATTATATATAATTAAAAATAGAACATAAATACAAAAAAAAAAAAAATAAGTACTTTAATGAATAGTTAATGTTGTGTTAAAATTGGAATAAAATTTCATTGATGAACCTATCGTAGAGTTCATCGTAAAATTGACGGCGTTCATTTGTCCTCCTTGATTAACCCTGGACAGGGTATGAAGTATTTTATTATTCAAATATGGTTTTTCTTATTTAGTCTCTCTAAGCATAGTGTAACTATAATTAAAAATTTCAATTATCCATTGAAGCTAAAGTTTTTTATGTAAATTCTTAAGCAAAGCGAAAATTTTTAGTAATTAAATTATTTTGAAAATATTTTCAGGTCACATTGTGAGCATTTTTAATGATTCATAAACTGAAATTTGCTATGGTTTTTATTGCTAAAATGTTTCCAAAAACCAGCAACAGAAACAGACCACAACTAAATTTCTTGACTATTATTAAAGATTTATAACTAATGCCGTTAAGATGCTGCAGTAGTACCTCATCTATTCATTTGTAAATCATCTTCTCAGATTTCTTCATAATAATATTGAGGGCTTATACGGATATGGAAAGCACTGTTTAATATTGAGAACTACATAATATGAACAAATCCAACCACCAACCAACCGGCCAAGTAACCAACCAAGTACCCAACCAATAATAACAACAATGTTATATTAAAATAAGAAATTTATTGAAAAAGAACAAATCATTTTTGCAAGAATTCCTTCAGTAATGCTTCACTTTTTCCAAATAGTCTTCGGTTCTGACCCACATATTTCACATAATTTTATTATCTACGTGAAAAGTGAAACATCAAAAGTGCTCATAAATTTGAGCAGAACATAAATAACTTCGAACGCGAAACTGACAGCCTGGCTGAATGTGAAAAAGCCAAAAGCTGTTAAAATTTATGGAGAATTTCGAGAAGAACTAACCTTAAAAGTTGGTACTTTATTCTGCATTATTTGCGCGGTATAGAAACATTTTCCATCTAAAATAACTCTTAATGTTAATTAAAAATATTACTTCTTATTTGTTGTATTCCACTGTATTCTTGCCATATTTTATTGTGTTCAACTATCTTTGGAATGGATGCATTGGCGATTTCATTCCCACAAGTATGTACATAATCATATGTCGGTATGTTCTGTGGTCATATTCATGTTCCATAGAACTAAACATGCAATTAGGACAACTAAATTTGTGTGAATATTTTGCTAATAAATTTAGTTTTGAATTTATTAATATTTTTTATTGGGAAAATAACTGTCATTTTGTGCTTTACTCATACGGAGTCATTTGGACAATTTAGTGTAATTAGAAATAAAATATTTTTATTCTTACAGAGGAATATTTCTAAAATGCTTTAGCAGATTGTATACCCAAAGAACAATATAGACTTCTTTATATTCCAAAATGACATTATAACAAAGAAATATCATTAATATTAGTTTGCATTGATTAGGAAATTTATTAATAATAACCATTAAAACACTGGATTATTTAAAAAATCTATATTATGAGCAATGACAACCCTAATCGTTTTAATACTGTTTGCACTTAGACTTACTGAACCTCTTCAGGTATTGTTTTTTATGGATTTCCTATGAAAAATAGCACATATTGCTATAAACATAGTATACGGTGCCAGATTCTACCTTCTGAAAAGTGCAATGGGTGTACTTGCCTACACCCACTTACTTAGAAGCTTTTGTTATTTTAATGACTCAGTTAGGGACTCTACAAAAAAATTGATTTTAATCGTCAAGATTTCCATGCTATGTTATATTATTAGTTTCAATGTAAATTTTCAAAATAACTATGGATCAATAAACTTATTCCTACTTTTCAAGTTAAAGCCCCGTCTGTCACAATTTGAAACGCTGATATAATAAGTTTAATAGCGGACGTCGCTTGAATAAGAAGAATTTTGTAAAGGTCGTCCATTACTACTAGTTTCGCTAAAAGGACAACTTTTTGGTCTGAAACCTGCAAATCCTGTAATAAGTTAAGACTAATGTGTTAGAACAGAAACAACTTTCTATTATATACTTTACTTTATATGTTATAATATAATTAATAATAATATATAATATAATTAATTATATATAATAATAAGTATAGTATAATAAGTATAATTATAATAGAAATAATAATTATGGAAAGCAAATTGGATCATGTCGGTAATGAAGTAGCAGATGCCGTTCACTAATGCTAATAGATTAGGAAAATAAAATGGTCTTTAAAATACTTTTCATTATTTATTTTAAGACTGTAATACCCCTAAGTCTAAGATGTGTAAAATTTTAATTTAAGTATTTTGCAATAAAAAATATTTTTTAATGTATAGTCTTGTTTGTATTTAGATTTCTATCAGCTTCAAGACCCGATGGATCTGCCATTTCACTGCTCCCTTTGCCATTTAGACAGAACACCTAGTAGATTCATAACGCGTAGTACCGGTATTGGTGTTGAAGTTAGATCTCTCATGGTGCTCAGCATATCAATGATTTGTGCGAACTGTAGGAGTATTGCGTAAAAATAGAGTCCCGAAGTAATACTTAAAATCTTATTACATTAACTAAAAGCCACCATGGTCTCCCTCGTACTCTCCTCAACATTAAGCTTCCATGACAATTTCCTGTTAATTATCATCAACCAGTATTTGGTATGTTTTCAGTGTCAGCGTAATCTCATCTAACTTAGGCCTATTCTACCTGGGCACCTATCTGAGAAAGGGATCGTATTTAACTTTTCTGCCTTTGCACTCCTTTTGTGTAAATAAGTTTATAAGTTCGTGATTATATTATTTCTATGAAAACAAATTAAAAAAAAGTAATAGAAATATATTACTTTTAATGCTTTGTTATTTGAAAGGCAATGATCAATATTATAAGCCATTCATTTTGATATGTATGTTATATGGATTCCAATAGGTCGGATATGTAAAATAAATAAATATTGAGAATACATCAAAATATGAATAGAAATTTCTTATAAATTCATTACAAAACTAAATTTTGCATTCTTACATTCTATCCAGTAATTCCGCCAAACCCCGAACTAAGAAATCTTCTTACAGTAAATTTTATTAGGAAAACTTTTAAAATGGATTCCAGCAAAGTGCAAAATTCAGTTGATATTTGTTTATTGGTTTCAAACGTAACTCGTGGGTATATGTGAAGTACATAAACGGATTTCTATTATAAACAAAAATTAAATTAACAAGAAAAACTAAATTGAAAGAAAATTCATTTTATTGTTGGAATAATCACTTACCTGGCCAGAGAAAAAAACTGCGGGAACTGATATAAAAAAATATCCTGCGGTAAGTCGTAATTTACTCAACATGTCATTTCAATAAATGAGCTGAATGCTGTGCGATGCAGAGAACAACACCAACCACAAACTTTTGGCCACCAATATCAGTAGTGAACAGTGCTCATATTGGTACGTTCATAGGTGCGAAAATACCACAAGTAATGCTTACACTTCAAAAAAAAAAAAAAAATTCAATAAAAAGATTAAAAAAAACATCACTCCAAACAGCATAAACTGCAGTTACAACAGCTACGTTAGTTCAACACAATAAGCGACCTCATAAAATAATCTAGACCCGGCCTCCAGGAGACTTGCATTTCTAACCAAATTAGAAGTGTGGTCATAGCTTTTGGCGCTACATGTTAACATTACCACTGCCTAAGTGGACGGCCACTTGCAGCCAATAATGTCCAATCTTTGTGCTAAGAAAACAAATGTTTTTATATATCACTGTGCTAAATTTCAAACAAAGGATAAAGTAAAAATAAATAAATACAGATAGATTTTATGAAGTTCCTTTAAATATTTAAAATAAAAAAAAAAATTAATTTATTTATTTTGTAGAAAGAACGTTTGAATAAAACCGTTATATAACGTTAAGCCTGGTACTTATAATTCAAGAATTGTATACAGACTTATAAAAATAAAAATTGTTTTCACAACCCACTAATGGGCAATACTCGAAAAAGTTGTACGGTCAGCCAAAAAAAATATTTTGTATTGATTGTTATAAAAATTTTCTTTTCTCATACATTTAGAAGTAGCTTTCTAGCGCTTGGTTCATTATATAAATATCGATTTTATATATTTTATAATATAACATAATTTTAGTTTTAAATGACTGCTTATTTTTTCTTTTGTAACATTAGAGCTTATTGTCAACCCATTTTATAAACTACCACAGTCAAGAATTGTCCCCTCCAATTTATTATAAACCGTAATACTAGGTATATCGCTGCTTCTAATTCCCTTTAGGTGTGGCTTATGACCTTATACTAACTATCTTCTGAGAAATGAGAATGAAATAAAAAACATCTTGAAGTTTGAACAATGAAAATTTCAGGCAGCATTGGCTCGTTCGGTTAAAAGACGACAAGTTGTTTCTTTTTAATTTGACAGGTTCAAAATTATAAGCCCTGCACTCGTTATTCAACAGTTATATACAGACTTATAAAATTAAAAAAGGGTTTCACAGCTCACTTGAAAAAGCTGTATGGTGTGCCCAAAAAAAGTTTTAATAATTCAGAAATAAAATTTTGTTGTGGCTCACTGTTATTCAAACAATATATTAGGTTCTTCGGAAAGTAATTGCGTTTTTTCCCGACAGAGGATGTAATTGTTTATACTTTTTTTTCAGTAAAAACCAAAAATTTTATGAACGTGGAATTATGCTACTATCAGAAAGATGGCAAAAGGACGGCCAATATATAATTTAATAAAGTATTTGATTATTATACGAAAACTGTCTTTCATTTCCACAAAAGAAAACGAAACTACTTTCCGAACAACCTAATAGATTTCATTGTCATAAATGATTTTAAAAATTAAATTTAATATATTCTTTTTAAATATCATAAATGCCAAGTATTTGTAAATAGTTATCTATACGTGTATATGACTACCGAACTTTTCCGATACGCAGTTACAACTAACTCTCTCTCTCTAACTCTCTCTCTCTAACTCTCTCTCTCTA
>NC_051846.1:92778751-92782880 GCF_002237135.1 Teleopsis dalmanni | reverse complement strand
AATATTTTTAAATAAAATATTTTTAAATATCAGAGAATCTGACAATTTTAGCCTACTTTGTTGATTCTCACCACAAGCATATAGAATATATAATTTGTATACATTGTTGATACTTTAAATATATGGATTATATACATATAAGGGGATATAGTAAAGTATGTAAAGTTATTTATTGTTTGCAATATCTATGATTAGTATCCTAAATATGAACATATTAATTATATTAGCTGCGTTTCAGCAAACATGATCCGCTCAATTTTACATGCAAAACAAAAACAATACCCCATTGTTTTTGCAAGACCAGCAATTGATCTGGTTCGCTTTTTGGTTCAATGTGGAATGTATGTAAAAGATAAAAGTGGAACGTATTTTAATGCAAATGAGGTTGGCAATGCGACGCAACGGTGTAGAAAAATTATAAACAAATAAATCTACATTTATATTTATTTATTTATTATTTATTTTATGTACTTATTTATTTTATGTACTTATTTATTTAATATGTCATTATTATTTATTTCTTCGTTTAAAGTAATATTTTAATTATTACTATTATTATAAATTAAAATTATTCAAATTAATTAAAATTATTACCTTAATTATTTACGTTTTACTATTATTAAAAAAGTGTTGTTTGATAATTTATAAAAATCAATTAATTTGAAATGAATATTTAAAAATTAAGTTGAATACATTTATTTAATTAAAACAGAACAATACATAAGGAAACAGGCTCTCCAACATACACGTTTATAAAAAACCATTGCAAACTACCTGCAAGTTTAAGCTATATTCATGCTTCCTTCTGAAATAAGCCTAATTGCTAAGGTGAGGTTCATTTATTTTAACATGTGTGCTGTCAATCACGAACGGAAATTTTGTAATTGATATAAGCTAAACACTAGTTCTTTCAACTATTCTGCATACAGAAGCTTTTGGTATGCCAAAACAAATACCAAATTCGCGAAAAGTATTTATATTTGCCATATACCACAAAAATATGTAAATTTCCTTCATTGCTCTCGTTCAATTGTGACCACCACGGTTATTTTGTATTTGCTGATTGGATTTTATTAACAAATCTATTAAAATATAAAACATAATTAATATATAGCAATTGTATTTTTTATGCGCAAACACCAATCAAATAATCTTTAACGGGACAATTATTGATCGTTTCCATAAAATTTCCACTATATCCATGCTGATGCACTTCATCCCTTGAGCTTAATACACTTGGACTAGTGTTTAAAAAGAAAATGGAGAAGTCAGTTTTGCTCGATAATTCTAATAAAATCTGCAATTTCCATTTATTTACTATAGAATTAAATTGAAGATTTCATATTTCAGACATATCAACAGATTTTATTTATTTTCCACTTTTTAGATTTTTTGTATTCAAAATTTTCTCACTTATTTTTTTAGCGCCAAAATTATTCACATAAATCAAAAAATTTTGTGCACAAACCCAACTGGCATATTTCATGCGTTGCCAATTATTTTGAAACGTGATCCGTATCGTTTCAGCAAAGATGATCCAGATCATTGAGCGGATCATGTTTGCTGAAACGCAGCTATTGTTATATTTGCAGTACTGTTAAGTAGCATATAGAAGTTATTTGTATATATATATTGTTGTTTTCTTTTAAATTTTCGTTTAAATTTCATTTAAATTTAATCATGGTGAAATACGTGCAAAAGTTTTGAGCATATTTATTTGTAAATTGTTAAGTATATTGTATATATTTCTGTTTTCAAGTTACAAGTTTAGGTGTGGATACTTGAGATGCATATAATTGATTCTTCATAAAAAATTTTTAAGAGATAAAAATTACAAATATATAATAATGGGTAATTGTATATATAAAATGGGTGATTATACATATTTTAATGCTTTTAATGCTTAATATAATGTGTAGTTTGCAACTTTGGTAATTACATCTATTTAGAGTTATTAATTTGCGTCGATTTTGCCGCTCAATAGGTAATTTTGTTGGTACCTTCTCTAAATATGCTTTCAATCCAAGTACTATAAAACGCGGGATTATATTGTATTTTTGTGAACTATTCCACTCTATGCCCATTGATCGATATATTTGTTGATAGATATATAGTTGATCTTGTATTTGCATATCAGTATTGATTGGCAATTTGACATAACGTGTTATTCCATTATGCTGGTATAAGCCCATATGAATTGAGATAGGTGACTGTGGATCCCGACATATATCTTCTATGATTTCAGTGGGATTACCTTTGCCGGTACAAAAGATTCCTATTCCGCATATTTGACAACTGACCATTAGTATATGGTGACGCGGAGTTATAGTAGTTGTAGAAGAAGAAATAGATCGTAAGGACATGTTTAGCATGGTATATAATGTTTCAGAGCGTGAGAAAGGTTGAATCTCCTTATGGAAGATATTTGTTGTTTGCATAAGTATTTTTGATATTTCGTCGCAGCTGAATACAAGGCTTCTCCTATATCGACGTGGACGCGGACGTTTATCTTGCAAACCAGGATAGGATGATGTTCTTATATATTTAGTTTTCAATTGATAACGTGCGTATGTTGGCTTTTGGATGTATCTAGAACTTTGTTGCATATACGATATGGAGATATGATGTAGCACATCTTGGATCATTGCGTATGGATAAGCATTTATCAGGATTTGTGTTATACAATTATATAGATCCCGTTCTAAGTACTCTATACTAGTTCTATAAATAATACGTCGTAAATGATAAAGTAAAGTTGATCTTTTGACTTGGAAGGAGATATGTGACGTATAGTGCAGTATCCTCATTGACTGTTGTTTTTTCCGATACAAGGATATCAGATATCCAGATGGTGCACGTATGATATTATAATCTAAATAAGATATGGTTGGATAATTGTCAAATGATGGATTTTCGGTTTCTATCTCATAGGTGATTTCATAACCCACCAACTCTTGAAATGTATCCATAAAAGAAGTTATATCGTGTCGTGACATATACAATAGGACATCATCGACGTACTTCCACCAAGAATGCACTTTGTGCTTATGAAATAAAGCTGGAGTGTGGATCTCTATTTGGGAGTCGAGATGAATTGTTGCCAGGATTCCAGAGGCTGCACCTCCCTGTGGTAACCCTTCTGCCTGAATATAGCATTTATCTTCAAAGGTAAAATAGTTCCCAGTATTTAATATATACTCTAATGCCATATTAAGCATTGATATGGGTATAGGACATGATTCAAGAAACCAAGGCAAGCACATAAGATTTTTCAAGGTGCGCCAGAGGGATGTTAAATTGGTTCTTGGATACATGTCTCTTATGTCCATGGACACGAATACATAACCTGGTAAAGGCTGAAGCTGTAAGATATGCCCTGTTAAACAGCTCATATTGATCAGATTGTGTGCGGACATGCGGTTTGACAAGGTCCTTTTTAACACATGATGTATTAACTAATGGAGTGGATGGATGTACCAACCTAGCGGACTGCAAATGGGCCTCATAGGTTGCTCCTTTTTGTGTAATTTCACGGTGCCATATAGATATGGTAAGGTAGGACTGGATATTGTTAACATTTGTTGCTAGCTTATTAGTATAGACTTTGGAAATGAAGACGGTTCCTGTCGATGCCATCTAATAAGTGGCTTAACTATTCTTGGATATTTTGCAGCTAAGCAATAAAACAAGGCTCGTTGGTTTTCTGTATACAAAATGTAGGATCCTATCTCTAGGTTATGGTTTATCCACACATACATCTTCTGTATATATTCAGATCTTTTCATCAAGCATGTAGACTGGCCTTTATCTGCTTGTATTATTATCAAATCTTTTTGTGATTGTAAATATTCGGAAGTATACTTATATAACTGAAATAATATTTGTTGAGTTTGCTGAGGTTCTTGATAATCTTCTATGGCTTTTAAAAATTGAGTATAATGCAGCTGCATCTCAAATGGACTTTGGTAGTTTAAATTTATAAATTGATTCTGATATATTTCATTATAGCTATCCAAAGCTACGTACAAGTCCTTTATAGTAGGTGTTTTGATAGGGCTATACTTTGGGCCGAAGCTCAACAATATTTGCACTTCCTTTGGTACCTGGCGACCACTTAGGTTATGGAACC
>NC_051846.1:92701553-92778651 GCF_002237135.1 Teleopsis dalmanni | reverse complement strand
ATGACTTTGCAATGGCTGTTTAATCTCCTAACTTACCTTCTAAATTATCTACTATATTTTCCATGTTTGGTACCAGTCAATGCACACTCTTTTTGACCCATCTTTTTTCTCTGCTACCATAACTCTACAACAGTACGATGTAGACTCCCTTATTGTACCATTTTTCATCAATTCTTCCATGTTTTTTAGTACGATGTTTTGATCATTTAACGGCATTCTGCTTGGTGCGGAGAGTATCGGCTGTTCTTTCTTCAAAACGATTTTCATTTTGATTGGGCTGTCTTTTATTTTCGTTGGCTTATAATTGTTTCGTATCTGTTCGATTTTATCGTCGAACTTTCGTGGAATTTCCTTAGCATTCACTGAAATCTGTGATCTGTTACTGTAATAAGCGACAAAAATTTATAACCGCTTTCATCCAAAGCATATCTGAATTTGCTCAAAACATCATAACCAATCACTTCAGAACACACAGTTGATTTTTGTTCTACAAAGCTTTCACTTTTGGTACATGATGGCAAAATTTTTTTCCAACAGGCATTTAAAGTCGATTGGCGCAACTGTTTGATGGCAAGAATAGCATGTGTAATACAATCGGTAACTTTCTCCATGCTTCCACAACACTCACATTTTTTCTTCTACTAAATCTAAACCAAAGAATCTATAGTACAAAGAAGTGCCACGCTCATACAAACGAAATACCCACTTTATTTTGCTGGTGGATTTATAATAAATCCACCCAACCTCATGCAACAATGTTCGATCGAGTCACAACTGGTATGATGTTCAGTTCAAACCTATATATAAGTCAAGTAAGGCTGACGAAAGCCCGACTGCATACGTCTTCAATCATATATGCAACCCTCTGTATTATAATATACGCATGTTTGTATGTTTGTTCGCTGTAAAATGTTCAAGCGATCAAACAGCATTTCAGTGACGAAATCAAAATTGTGTACATTTGATAAGTTATTGAATTTAATAGCATATGAAACAAAATTACCTGTTTGCTATTGGTATGAATTGTAGTGTAAAAACACATTACAAATTTATTTATGTCTCAAATCTGATTTTTTCCATTTTATGATGCTTTATTCTTAAATGTTGTCCATGCGCAATGTTTCCGAAGCAATATCGTGATCACCAATTTTAACATTTCAATCCGGTGTAAATAGCATTCATGCGTTTCGTCAAACCAGGAAGCATTGTTAGTGGTTTTAGTGACTTCTATACATTTTTCCATTATAATTTTTCTTATATTTCTAATATTTTTATTTTCTTTAAAAATCTTTTTAAACACTTTTATATGAATCTTGCAAATGTTAAAAAATAAAGTTGTTGGTGCACACAAGCTTCCAAAATCGCTGTTAAGCTTGTAATTTTTGGTGTGGATAAACATCTCAGATGGATAAGACAAAATTTCATTAGATTTGATTGTGTTCATTCGGAATTTTTGACATTTTTGACGACGTGCAATGTAACCAATAAAATATCGACTAGAAGTCAATTCAATAGGAATTCTATCTGAATAGAAAGAGTCTGCTTCTTCATTGAAGTACTCTTCATTGTCTCCACAAACGACCTCCGCAGTTAATACAACGTGTTCGCTATTAGGAATTTCAGTATGTACTCTATGCAAACTGCGAATATTATCTAGCATTGAGCAAAAATCTAATTCCAGCATAACATCTTCATCTTCCAAGCAATTTGATTGCGAGTTGAACTGATACAATTTTAAAGACAATAGCTTTGCCACAATTATATTAAACTCGTACACCGACGGATTTTTGTTATGCCCACCCTTGGCACGTATATACGAAAATGTGTTTTCTAATGGATCTTGGTTAAAGCGGCTAGTCAAAATAACGGAAATGTTTGTATTTTCTTTAAACAAGTCGTTTGCCAAAGACAATATACCATTTATCGTTTGAATTAATCCATCAACGCAAAATACTTTGCTACCTTTATATTGAAGGTTTTTAATATACTCTTTAAAATCCAAAAGCTCTTTCCAAACACAATTTTCGAATCTTAACCCACGTTTCAATGGCTTGGGATCACTAAATGTTTTACTGTTGAGGGCATCAAAACAGTTGTCAATGATATCAATAAATGCTGCCGTATTGGCTGTGACTAGGGAATCATTTCTATGGAATTGTTTATTTATAGGTGCGGATTTAATTGCTGCTGCGACAGTATGACTCAGAGTTTGAGCAGCAAGCCTTACTCGCATTTTTTCAAAATTAGTAGGTGCAATATGAGCTATTGTCAATTTCGTCATTTTCGTCACATTTCCCTGTTCTAACTCAAACAATTCTCTTATTACATCAAATTTAATTTTGCCATCAGCTGTTTCAAAATCTGCCTTTATTAATGCATTTCTTATCGATTTTATTAAATGTGGTACATCATATAAAAGATAAATTTTTGCATTGTTATGAATAAAGTACGGTCTTTCCACTGAAACATTCAACAACTTATAACAATGCCGATTTTTTGGACCTTGATCACATGTTATTGCACGTACTTTTAATCCCAATTTCTCTGCACAGTCTAAATTATTCTTTAATAATTGTCGTAGTGATGGCCCTTTGATTGAATTATTCATTACAACATAATTCAGAACGAATTTCCAATTTTTTATGAGCCCCCTCAACATAAAAACGCAAATATGCGTACCTATCTCATCTGTCCGTTTATCTCCTAAATCAACCAGCCCACAAATTACATCTGCAGAGGTATTGTACGTTAAATTTTTTTTTATAGCAATTTCATCAAATATTAAAATGCATTCCTTTTCTATTAACTCCATTTTGAGGACTGTTTTTTCAAGCGCTGTATAAATACAAATATTATGTCCAGGCTGTAAATTTTTTATTTCATTCCATCTCCGAAGGGATGAAGGACTGGGAAAATTTAACTTTAACGTGTTTCTCAGAAATAAATACATAGCAGTGGACTTATAATAAATAATTTGAGCAATATGCCGTTCATTCAAATTCCAGCCAGCTGTAGCTACTCGATTGGGTTTAATCAGCATTTTAGAGAGCACTTTTTCATTATCAGTAATATCCATTTTATCAATCAATTCATTTACTGACAATTTTGATTTAAATTGCCTTTTGAACTTAATTACTAAGTTCTTCAAAGCCTTATTTTCTCCTTTTAAACGACGATTTAATTCAGATTTTTTTATTAGTTTTTTCCGTAATAAAAGATTTTTGTTTTGATAAAATTTAACGTTTTTAATATTTTGAAAACAACTGCCACACAAAGACGGAGGTGATTCTGATCTCATCCGTTTTCGAATTGGGGATACTAGAATTGATATATCGATATCATCTTCACTTTTCCGTTCATTATCGGTTTTATCGTAATTCTGTAAGCATAACGACGGAACAGCTCCTCGCTTAAGATTCTTTTTTCCAATAACTTCAGCAGAAAAATGATTACTACATAAATACAGTGAGGAGTTGTTTTCAACAAATTCTTCACTTAATTTACATTTGTCTGCCCACTCCTTAAAAATAGGCGAATCATAGTTTGGAAATTTAAAAGGTTTTAAATCGGGAAAATTTCTTTTGGATCTCTTACAATGAGATAAACAACACTTATTACCCGCAATCGTTTTACGATTCATTTTAGACATTAAACTTTTTGAACAAATCAAAGTAAGTATAAATAAATTTTAAATGTCTAATATAAATGTACATATATGGGATACCAAAAAAACTGTATAATGTTTATATAAACTTTCAATATTTTTTTGTTTTTAAGAATTGTAACAGACTTCACAAAACACGTCTTATTTAAAATAATATTTTTTAAAATAATTACAAAAAGTTACCAAAAATTCAAACTATTAAGAAGTAAAATAATATAGGCAAAATATATGCACAAATGTGCAATAAAAACATACATATTTATATACTGCAGACTTAATGTCTCCAATATCACATTTGTACATACATAATGGTTTTTGTAGTGCATCATTTTTTGCAATAAAAAAAATAATATGTTCTATTACTCTTTACTCCTATAATATGGGCCTTTCCAGTACAAGAAAATAAAGCAACAAAGTATATGAAAAAATTGTTTCAGGGATTTCTTTACCATTCACTTCGCTACTAATCAATGTATATTAATAAAATAGACAAATAAAAACAAGAAAGGCAAAAGAAACAGGCGTATAAAAACAATTGTGGGTTGTAATGAGTTTGAACTGAACATCATACCAGTTGTGACTCGATCGAACATTGTTGCATGAGGTTGGGTGGATTTATTATAAATCCACCAGCAAAATAAAGTGGGTATTTCGTTTGTATGAGCGTGGCACTTCTTTGTACTATAGATTCTTTGTCTAAACTATACTTAAACGCTTGCTTTCTGTAGTATATTTTAAATGTCGCTAAAATATCCTGATCGAATGTCCAAATTAACAAGGTGGTATTAGGCGGTAAAAACAGTAATTGTATATTGTGTGACTGGGTACATTATTAAGGAACAAAGGTATTTTAAATTCCAAACCCTTATGTTCCATATATTTTTGGACTTCACGAACAAACCAGTTGTTGAACCATTTTGTAAACAGGTCAGTCATAATCAATTCATTTTTATTGGCCATCCAATGAACTGGAAGTTGTGTAATGTTCTTACTTCTTAACCCTCTAATGCCACATTTTTTATTTGACTTGGAAAAATCAGGTTAGATTAATTTAAGGTCAAAAAAGCCGAATCCAAAGTCCTTTTTTCATTCTGATGTCTCGTTGTCTTGTAAATCGTAAAAATGTCAAGCCCGCCTCAAGGCGGTCCTGGGCATTTAAGCGTATAAAAATAAAAATAAAGGATGCTGACTTTTGTGAGTAAAACAAATGGAAATTTCTATTTTTTTGTTTACAATCTTTATTAATAATGATAAAATAATACTAATAAATAAAAATTATAATAATAATATTAAAACGTATTGTACCAAGAAGAATTTTTCTTAGTAAAACTAAAACCGAAAAAGCGACGACAAAAAACACGTTGTTTTTTAATTCGAGTTTGATCAAGACTGATAGTTTTTATTGTAATAACTTACATTGTGCAACAGGGTTGCCAATAATACAAAAACTTTCGTTATTTATGAACATTATATATTTTATGTTATTTTGTATTGTTACCCAACAAGTATTATGAAAATTATAAAAGCATTGCTTTGTTGTGGAATTACACAAATTTAATTTGCATTTTGTGCAAAAAGCTTGCGTTTCTGAGTTGCAACCAGGCATTTTACAAGTTTTTTTGCCCGATCTATCAAGAAATTCACACCAATGACCTGTTTGATCGTAACGAACATCGGCTGGGGGAATATATGCCCTCTTTGGTTTAGGTCGCGGTGTATTTAAAGGTGGTCGGCCACGTTTTTGAGTATCAGATGGACCAACGTTAAAGAGGGTTTCTGCAATTACGGTATGAAAATCAGGAAGTTGGTACTTTGAATTTTCCGTTTATATAAAGCCCGCCTTGAGGCGATGCTGGGCATTAGAGGGTTAAAGCTCGTGGATTAAGCGATTTATTTATTAACAGAGGCTTAAATATTTTATAACCAGAAACATTACCACAAAGCAAAAACGTTAAAAAAAAGGGATATAAAGCAATTAAATATAACGTAAACATATTTAAATATATTAAAATTTACATGTTTGGTTTCCAGTAGTAATGATGGATGGTAAACTAGGAGATGCAGGGACACCTGGTGGTCATAAATAGGAAATTAGAAGATGAATAGATGGAAATAACAAAATGTGATGTATGACACGTACCTGGCTGGCTTGTATGTGGAATTTGAGTATGAGGGTCCATCGTTTTATGTTGGTTTTTTTATATGTGATGAATATTTTTTTGGTAGTTATTAAATGAAAAAACAGTTCGCACTTTTAGAATGAACTTTTATGGTAACAATAACAATGTCTGATGTATTACGCAGCACACAAGTGAATGATCTTTGATGAGATGGACATAGCGTTTAATTGCTATAAGAAATACAAAAGAGCATGCATACAGGAAAAGGATGAAAACAATGTAGTAAGATAGGAAAAGGAAAAGTGGTTAAGATTTTGGAAATTGCAATTCATGGGAAATATTCTAGACAAAAACCTTGTATAACTTGGGATTTGTTGTGTATGAAGTTTTTGAATTTTGGATTTTTAATTTTTGGTATTTGGTAAGAATGGTGACTGTTTTTCAAGGGCGTTCTTTCTCAAAGTTTCTATATTTGCTAAAAAATTCCACAAAGGTAATTAGAGTAATCCAATTTTTTTTTAAATGATTAACGAAATGCTCAGGAAAAATAAGGAAAGTAAGGCGCAAGATGCATGGCACATATTTTTGGAATAGAAAAGGTGGAAAGTGTAAGGTATAAAGGTTGGGGGAAATGAGAATAAGAAAGATGAGATGACAGGTGTAATGTAGTAAAATGCAGAGAAACAGGTTTTTGCATTGGATAAATATGCAATAAAAAACATATGGGGTGTTTGTTAAGTTTTGTAAGCTTACTAGTTTTTTATATTATTAAATTGGTGGACATTGGAGATAGTGGTTATGAAGTTAAAGGAAAGTGAATGTGTTTTGTATATGATTTTAAATAATGAGACTCAAGTCTCACGTGTGGGTGAAGATAAATATGTTTTTAGAATAACAGAAGTGCAAGGTAAGACATGAAAGAAAAAATCATAAGAAAAAATCATTTTCTGATTGTCTTTTTCTGATAGTCGCTTCGCTTAAACCAAAATTTTGTGAATACTTTGTGGTTTTGACATTTTGTTAATAAAGGTACTAAAAAGATGATATAAAATAATATTGCCTATAAATCTTTTTATACTAAAAATTTAACACAATACTACCTTTTCTAGCAGTAAGCAACTAAACTAGAAACTTCACAATGAAATAAAAACAAAACTTTAATTTGAAATTATGAATTGAGTCCTATAAACTGTACATTTTAATACAAAATGAAAAAATTGAAATGCAACGAAATAAAAAAACTAATAATAAAATTTGGATATTATTCTATTTTGAATTCCGAATTCTATTTTGATGTTATATACATAAGTGTACTGTAAAAGAAGTGACTTTATGCTCAATTGTGAACCGTGTTATTTTAAAATCGTGTAAGATAAGACCGTATAAAAAAAGTTGGGTGTATTTGTTGTTGTTATTATCATAATTGGACATCGGCTGAGTGCATCGACATGTCTTATTTGGGTTCCCGATCTCTGTTCTACGGTAAAGTCGTATTCTTCAAGGAACATTATCCCTCTGACTTCACTTGTGCATCAGTCTTTTTTTTGTAGAGTTTTCGTAAACGCATTGCAATCAGTTACTAACTTAAAATGCTTTCCTAATAAATAGATACGAAATTTGTTTACGGTTTAAATAACGGCTAAAGTTTCGAGTTCGTAACTTGCGTATATACAATGGCTCAAATCTTATTTGATGCAAGCAAAAATTTTTTGAAAAATGTTGTTTATTTCAAAATATTTTGCAAAATTAAAAAAACAAAGTATGCAGAGTTATTGTTTATAGTGTGTTTATTCATTTTAAGAAAAAAAAAATCCAAAAATCTTCTTCCATTCCTTAGTAATGCATCAAAAACCAAAACCAAATGAAAAATTCATGTCACAGCTTAAATGATGCAACATCAAAAAAACTAATATTTTTACAAACTTCCGGACTAATTCTAAGTACTTAGTACTTTGTTGGATATCCCTTATTAGTAATAACAGCATGAAGCCTTTTTGGCATGGAATCAACCAGTTTTTTGGAATAATCTGGACTAATTTTACTCCACTCTTGCTGTAAAGCGTTTCTTAAGTCAAATTTGTTGCGGATGTCATGTTTTCTGATATTTGTCTTCAAAACGGACCACAAATTTTCAATAACGTTCAAGTCTGGTGATTGTGCAGGAGTTTGGACAATGTGTGGACATTGCCATATCAACCACGTTTGTACTAATGCTGACTTGTGCTTAGGGTAGTTGTCTTGGTAAAAGCGAAAATCATCTGCAATCTGCAATTTCGTTGCACTTTGAATCAAATTTTCTTGAAGAAGCTGTAAGTAAATATTTTTATTCATAGATTCTTCGATGGAGACCAAATTTCCTACTCCATTTGATGACATACATGTCCAAACCATAACATTACCACCTCCGTGTTTTACGGTTGCACGTAAATTTTGTGGTTTGAGCTCAGAATTGACTTCGCGCCATACATAAGATCTTCCATCTGATCCAAATAAGTTTATTTTGACTTCGTCTGCAAAAAGTAACTGTATCATTTAACTGCATCATTTAAGCTGTGACATGAATTTTTCATTTGGTTTTGGTTTTTGATGCATTACTAAGGAATGGAAGAAGATTTTTGGGTTTTTTTTTAAATGAATAAACACACTATAAACAATAACTCTGCATACTTTGTTTTTTTAATTTTGCAAAATATTTTGAAATAAACAACATTTTTCAAAAAATTTTTGCTTGCATCAAATAAGCTGTGAGCCACTGTACGTTCAGCCTCTGTCATCTTACAGCTCATAAAATATATTCGATGAAATTGACCGTCTTCTGGTGATTTTTGGATTAAAACTGTGCTGTACACGCAGAAAAAAAATTATGTTTGAGGCAAAAAAAATTTTGAGGAAACAAACTATGTTTACGAACTATGTTTAATCCAAACTTACTTTATTTATGACGAATATATGAAGCAGTATTACCGTAAACATATTTTACATTGCTACAAACAAAGTTTTTATTTCTTCTGAATGAAGTGTATGTTTATTTCAAACATAATGTGTGATTGGTACAAACAAAACAGATACTTATTACAAACTCACTTTGTTTACAACAAATATATGAACCAGTGTTATGTCAAACACAGTTTATATTGTTGTACATGTAGCAATTATTTGTCTGTAATTAAATGTATGTTTGTTTCAAAGCTGATATATGTTTGGTGCAAATAAAACAAATTTTTTAGTGTAAATGCTTTTTATTTCTAAACTTAAGTATTTACATTTTTCAAAATAATGTATAAAATATGAACATAATTAATATTCTAGAAGTTTATTAGATTAAATATTATTTGATGAAATCAAAATAGAAATAAATATATGCATATAATAGTTATTATTAAAGCTAATTAGTTAAAATATAATTTATTTACAAATTTATTATAGATATAATTATTATCAGAATAAAGTATTAGTGTTGCTGTAAAGCTAGACTTACTTTGTATAGTGACAAAGAAGCTTTATTAAAATTTAGAGGGGTTTCTATTATCTATTTCTATTATAGAAATAAATATATGGATATAATAATTATTCTTAAAGCTAATTAGTTAAAATATAATTTATTCACAAATTTATTATTTATTATTTATTTAAAGCAAAATTTTTTTCCTGGAATTATACAGTAGCATTCTTATGTGTGTACATTTTTATATTTCAATTTTCGGTACTGAGTGGGACTGTACTTTTACAAATGCCTATATTTACACATATATTTTTATATGTACAATTATATATAAAGAAATATATTAATATTATTTATGTTTTTATTTTGATATATTTATATATGTATTTCACAATTTCATATCACTCTTACAAAAGGTTAACTTTCATTCCTATTTCTCAGTAGAACACTATTTTGTTTCTTTTTTTCTTTTTAATCATAAAATTATTAACTGTTGCAGTAAAAGTTTTATATTTAATATTGTAAATATTAATTAACACTTTTTAATTTTATACGCGGTTGGAATAAGCATTTAAACAATTTAATGCATACAACGCACACCCGTTCACTAATAAGGACAAATGTAAACCGACTTATAAGCAATTATAAAGCAAAATGCAAATATCCCACAGTTGTATTTCTGCATTATGCAAAACGAACACAAAAAAATGAAGTAAATCAAATTTTATCAAAACGAACTAAGCACAGAAGCTAAAAGTTTGTTTGCAGCAATCCAAATCTCGACTCAGGTTGTCAGAAACATAGTTATGTTTCCAATAATGCAAAGTTTGTTTACCTCAATCTGAAATCTAAAAGAAAATCTCAAAAATCTGAAATCAAACATATTATATTTTCATCAAATATTAAATAAACATAATTTTTTTCTGCGTGTAGCATTCGATTGGTACATGCGTTTGTAATTCTATTTCGAAAGTTTGATTGAAAATATTTAGAACTGGGTTGTTACTATGTTAAGAATGGATTTCTGTATACGTGTGAAATAGTTATTTAAAATTATTTGAAATAGTTTCATAAAAAATAAATTTTTATGAAATATTTTTCAAAAAATTCACGATGCGACCAAGCTTTATTGATTTAATAAAATTGTTTCATAAAAAATCTGCAGCAAATGTTTATTATTTTAAATGTTTACATCAATTAATACTTAAATCAATTCATTAATTCAGCTTTTAAAATGCTGACCTTTGGGGAGTTTTTCCAATTTTTATACGAAATTTCATAAAAATATACCTATTTCGATACATTTACAAAAGTGATTCAACACTTCCGGGTATTTGAGATTAAATATATGATAGCATTTAAAACAGACATCAAAACATCGAATAGAACGATCAAATTTTAAGCAACGATCGTCCAAATATAAAATAAAAGTTTCAAAATTTTTAAAATTTGACTCTCTAGACCTAAAATAAGTGACGGAATATTTATGTTTCGACCATTTCGAAAAGAGATGAACTGTTTCAATTGTTGCACGCTTTTGCCTACGAGGCATACTAACTCTTGTGAGTCTTTTATAGAGAATGTTCTTGTTATTGTTTTCCGATGTTATCTTTTTGATCTACGCGCCCAATTGGAAATTAATATTCGTGAAGATACCAAAGAGTTATGTAGGACGTGTCTCCTAAAAATAGTAGAAATTAGATTCATTTCTATACGCGGCTGTTATTATTATTTATTTTAATTACCTTTAGCAATGACATCGTCGTTTAGATTTTTTATAAGCACACCATAGTTGGAATCTTTCAAAACATTTGATTTAGTAAAGAAGTCGTACAGTTTCTTGATTTTCGGCTTAAAGATATCAAGAATATCATTAGCAGATGAATACAAATCTAAATCAATCTGTAAAAAAAAATATTACAAGATAGAATTATTTATTCGTACTCTTTTTATATTACTTGTCTGTATCCCGTTGGTTTCTGAAGCCAATGTCTATATCTGAAAAACTTGAACAATAGTTATTAATTTTCTGCAGTTTGTTAGAAGAAGATAGTAGTCAGAGCTCAATTAACTTACTTGCATCTACATTCTCTAATCCCTAAGACCTTCAACGGTATTTGCTACATCTCTAAAACAAGAAAAAGAGACAACGCCTGATTGGTAAAGTGTACATATGTGGTTGTACCCACCACAATAACATATACACACGATATTAATTGCGCGTGATTTCATTATAACATTGATAATAATTACAATGTTTTTAATAATTATATATAAATACTAGCTGACCCGGCGAACGTTGTTTCCCCTTGCTTCGTTACTGCTGATATATCTGCCCATTTGGTAGCGTGTTATTTCATCATTTTCGTTTATATTTTGAACTGCAAATACTGCCATATCACTACCTTTATGAACATATTTGCAAATGTATTTTATTGATTTTATGGAGCTACGAAATTCTACATTGATGTGCGCTTTATATATCTTGGATAACAATGGCGAATATGGCACTACCCATCTATTGTCTACTTCAACTTCATATTCTATATTTCTCAACTTTAGTGAAAAGGATTGGCCTCCATTTTCCGAATTTCTTCGACAATATATAGGATAGCCATCAATTCCAGTTATCGTATCTCTAACAAACTTTTTTGGAAATCCCTTTGGTGCATTTACCATTTTCCATGCAAGGTGACGTCATATTTAAATTTCCGCATGGACCATGTATCAAATTTTTTGTCACAATTTCAAATAGCTCTTTGTCAACATTTGGATCTGGAATTTCTGCAGAAACTATTTTATCAATTTCTTCAGGTCTGATTATTTCAACACACCAAATTAAAATATGAGCATGTGACAAACCCCTTTTTTAATACTCAATAGAACACATCCAGCAACGTGTTTCTCCAAATAGAGAGTGTTTTACAATTAAATCAATCAAAAATTTTAATTTTTGTTTAAACACCCGTGCGGTAATATCGGGACGATGAATAGGCGCTTGTCCGGTAATAATAATTTATTTATTTTATCCCATTGCGGATTACATGTATATGTTATAAATAAATCTGGTCGACCATATGCGCGCACGTACGTCATTGCGTCTTGGATGTATTCTTGCATATGACGTGGGCTGCCAGTATATGAAGATGAAAGTATGAACACATTACCAATATTACTAAGGTTCAAATTCCCATCTATATTATTATTAACAGCATCGCGTAGATGTATATACTCTTCTGCACGCAATTTTGTTTGGTTGAATCGAATGTATCGCAATCGTTCGCTGTCAATTTTCGCGTACATATCGACTACGATTGATGAAATAATTGAAGGAAATAATTGATTCCCGTTAACCCGTCTGAAAATATATCGTAGTAATTTTTCAACAAAGTTTGAAGTTTCAACCGTTGATCTGCATTGCTTACATTATTTTTGTTAACTCTGCAAAACATTCGTCATTTGGCGCCACAATAGCGTGACGGCATTCAGCTTCGAGCTTAGATTGACCATGCTCCACCATAAACACTACACCTTCACGCGATATTATGTCCTGGCCCAGTAGAAAATCTGTTTCCAGCATGTCATCTGCAACAATATATATTATTGTATTGACTTTTGCTGTGCCAATTACTATATCGATCGCACATCTCTTTCGCATCGTGTATGTGCCACCACTTATTCCCTTTAAACGTGTGTAACAGTCTTCATATTCAACTTTCAACATATCGGCTGTTGACTCTCGAATTAAACTGCACTCACTACCAGTATCAACTAATGCGTCAAACATTTTGTTATTTACGTTAATTTTCTTAACAAAACATTTCTCGTTTTGCTTCACTTCGGTCATTCGCGCGTTATACATAACCTGCTTACGACCACAATTCGCCGGTTCCTCTCGTTTATGCACCTTCCCACAATCTGTACATCTTAAACGTCTCTGTTCTTTTGAGCATTTACTTGATATGTGGCCTATCTCACCACAATTGTAGCACACAATTTTTTTACTTTCAACACTAGCTGTTGGCTGACGAGTTGCGTTCTTTACATCGGTTCTAATCTCCAGCTTTTGCTTAAAAGCAGTATCTTTAACACGATTCGTTAACCATTCTTCAATTATTTCGCGCATTTGCTTACCGTTTTCAAATCTTTGCGCTGCTATAGCAACTTGTAAATCACGATGATTCAACCCCTGTCGCGTACACTGAACAATAGAGGATTCACTGAGCTGAAAACGCTTGCCTAAGCCATTATCTCTAAAGCAGTAATCGGATATATGTTCACCTGTGTTACGTACTGACTCGCTCATAATGTGATGCACTTGCGCTTCGTTGTAAGATACGCAAAATTCATTTTTCAGTTCTGTTGCAAAATCATCCCAGCTAGTGTGCACAGTAGGTAACGCATCTAATCAGACACGCGCCACTCCTTTTAATCTACCGTAAACAGCCAATAAAACACATTTCTCGTCTAGTTGATAAGCACTCATGACACTACCAACACGATCAATGAACTGCTGAACAGTTAGCGACTGCTTGTTAGTTGGGTCAAACTCCGGAATCATGTCTGCTATTTCCTTAATTGACCGAAACCCGCCGTATGCATTTGTAGAAATTGATGGCGTTACAGATTGACTCACACTTTCCTTTAATGGCTGATTATTCATAGGCGTCTGCACTACATTTGCTTCAACTGTTTGTTGCTTGCTCTGTTGGAACATGCTGACAATAGTTTCCATCATACTACGCAGATCATTGATTTGCTCCTGTAAACCAACATACATTACCGTTGGAGCTTCAATTTCATCAGTACCGATTTTTTTCTGTTAACCGCAATTCTAATTCCGCTCTCGTACCAGCTGTAGCTAACCCTTTTTCACGCAGTATAACTTTTAGTTGATCAATTTTTAATTCACTAATTTTCGGCATTGTTGATTTTGTTGACGTTAAACGTATTCGTAAGTATATTATTATTTAGTTTCGTTGTCAATATACATTAACAACTCGTTCGTTTTTTCAATCGTTCAATCGGTCCTCCTTTCTTTTTTTTATCTGTTTCTCTCGTAATTCACAACTTTGTCAACATTTTATGATCTATTTTAATTGAGTTTTTGTTGTCCCATTTTCGTTTTGCATACATTTTCTTATTCTTGCGCTTTTCAACTTTGTTTGCTTATTTGTCTCTTTTGCACGCACTAATCACAATTGGGTTTACACGCAAAATATAATTACAAGAATTTCACAACTTTTCGTATGTTGCGCGCACAAAACATGTCTATTTGAGCGCTAGGGCTGCTACGCATTTATACTTAAAATTTGTCCGTAAAATTTGTTCAACACACTTTTATTTATTATCCCACTTCTGAACTGTAAAATAAATGCTTCAAACACTAAATATTTGTTTATCGTTTTATTTATGTGTTGAACTTTTAAATATTACAATATATAAATGTATGTGTTGAACTATGAAATATTACAAAATATAAATATAAACGAATATTATACCGCGAGCGACTGCGTTCAACGTGCTGTCTCGTTGAGAGGTAAGCGACAACTACTTACTTTCATTGTTCGCCCTCAACAGGGTGATCTTCATTCACAATATTAGTACATTTAAACATTATATTCATATAAAGTATTTTTTATTAATAAAATTAGAGAAAAAACATAAAAAAAAATTCAAATTTCAATGTGAACTTGCTTTGTCTGAATTAGTTCACATAACTGAGCACGTTCTGTATATTATTATGATGTTTCATACATTTTTCTTGGATAATTGGGCATTTTCTTTTTGTACCAGCTTAAGCTTACGCCGCAATTGGAAGACTGAAATAAATAAAAATATATATGTAAATATATATCATTTAAAATAGAAATATAATAAAAATACTTACATTATGTATTTTTGTTTTGTTGTTTCTTGTTTTGTTCCTGCCGACGTTGGCGATCTTCTTCCTCCTGACGTCGCCGATTGTCCTCTGGCTAACGTCGCCGATTATCCTCTGGCTGTTCTCGCCGATTGTCCTCTGGCTGACGTTTTGGAGGCTGAAAAATACAAATATGATTAAATGTTATTAATAAACATATCAATAAAAATGTATGTGCAAAATATGTGTCAAATTATTGAATATTTAAAATATTTACATTATAATTGATCACAGGGATCATGGGGTAGCCCATATAAAGTATTGGAAATATATTTTGGTTCTGAAATAAATAAAAAAATTTATTATTTGTTTAATATTTATATATTTAATAGTTTAAATGATAAATTTAATTATAATTCAATGATAAATTTAAATAAAAATAAAAATATGTAATTGTTAAATATTATATTTGTTATTATATAATTGTATAAATTATCGTAGTAATAATTTATTTGTATTATTTTGTAAATATTATTATACTAATAATTTTGTTTGAACTATATTTTGAAAGATTAAATTTAAAAGAAATAAAACGAATAATTAATAATGAAATTAAAAAAAATAATATAACTGATTTAATATATTCATCAAAATTCAAAATAAAGATTGTCTTATAACATATATTAAATATATATGTATATTTAAAATATATATGTATATTTATCACGACATAGACGATCGCGTCAACACGTAACTGATGTAAATAGGCAACAAAATCGAGAGAGCATTCAAAAACAACGTACATTGACAAGGTCATCGTTCAATCGTCTTGCATTTGAATATGATCCAGTAATAGATTATTCAGCACATCCCAAAATTATAGTTGGCGAAATGAATATTGAATGTGGATATTGTTATGCATTAAAATTTAAAAATGAAACACCTGGAATATGTTGCGCATCAGGAAAAGTGGTATTGCTTTCATTAAATCCACCACCCGAGCCCTTGAAAACATTAATATTATATTAATATAATAGCTGGCATAACATATGAGTCAAAATTATTTTTGAAAAAAATTCGAAAATTTAATTCATGCTTTCAAATGACCTCATTTGGAGCAACAAACATAGTTAAAAATACAAGTAACAACAATTTCAATGTTGAAACAACTTTCAAAATTCAAGGTCAGGTTTATCATAGAATTGGTTCGTTACTATCGATGCCCGATGAGGACCCCAAATTTCTGCAAATTTACTTCATGGGCTGTGAGGAAGATAGAGTAAATGCAAGATGCAACTATAATCATATTGAAATAAATACAGAAAAAGCAATAGTTGCATCTTTAGAAGCGTTTGTAAATGAGAACAATCAGTTAATGAAAGTGTTCAAAGGAGTGTCGAACAGATTACAAAATCTGTAGTATTATTTACAAAAGATTACAAAAGTGTAGTATTTCCCAGGCTGCTTTATAATTTACTCCAGTCGCATTCAGGTGCTGAATTAGCTTTTCAGCTTCACTTTTATTAATGACTTTAATCTATACATCTTTTCCGAATCTGGTATTTGCCTTACATGTATTGTTTCATAAAACAGATTAGAAAAAGTGTTCCTCTCTCTAACATCTCCATAGAATGTTGGCATCTTGAATGGTTCTAGTTGTAGTGATTCCATTTTTTTTTCTGATGTCCTATTTACTTGTTCGGCTGCATTTATTCGACAAAGTATTGTATTTAGTTGAGATTTGGTTTGCCTGTACGTAGTTCTACCAACTTTACTTATATCTGTCGCTTCATAATATTTTGCTTCTATCGTTTTCTGTTGTTTCCTTAATTCTTCTATCTGCCAGTTTGGTACTTCAAGATCGGTGTCTATTATTGCATCTTAATCTTCTTGTGTGTCTTTAATGATCCTCATCAGTCTGATCTCTGCCTCACTAATTTTTTCGATTTTTAATGTTTTCTCTACTATCTCTTTTACTTACTAGTCTTCCGACATTCTTTCTTCTGCACATATTTCAGCTGTGATTTTCTCACATTCTGTTATCTTTTTATAATAACTACTTATTAACTCAAACCAATTTTTTTTAAAGTATTCATCGGTCTTTACTCCTTCTTTTAGCTTAGCAGCTCTTCATGGTTGACTTGAAATTTTTTCCAAGTTTTGTAGATCCTTTCTATTTTGTCGGCTGTCATACGTAGTCCTTTCTCTTTTATTTTACCTACTGGAGCTATTATTTCCTCTTCTACCATTTTTTTTATTTCATAAAGCTTTATTTTTTTTTTGTTTTATTTATTTTAAATTTTTTATCTTTATATTATTATTACAATGTTTTTTATTTTTGTTTCTGTGATCCTTCTTTTCTAGTACTTGTATTCTTCTATTTATTTCTCCCACCTTTTTAGGAGTGGATTCGTTTGTATTTTTCTTCTAAAAATGGCTCTTTCTTTTCTCCTTTTAGCGTAGTAACCACCTATAATCTTTGGTTTTTTCCCGCCGGAATTATAGCAGCAGCTTCTTTTTTTTTTCCTCTGCTGCCGCGCCCGATATTCTTCTATTGTTAACTTTTTCGGCCCACTGATATTCATCTGCTGAATAGTATAACGGATGGATGTAAAGCATCCACTCGATTGTGCCGCTGAATTTGGCTGCCGCTGTCCTTTTGCTGTCGTAGCTTGTAATGAACCTTACTTTCGATCTTTCGCTCGCCGGATCCCAGAGTCATTACAAGAATATTTCTTTGTACCCCTGATTCTTCTCGTAAAACAATAAGGTGGACACTTGATAAGTTTTATTTTGTACTTTTGTATTTATTATATATTTTCTTTATATACAATAATTTATACTTATCTATTAACAAAAAATAGTTACAAATTTCTAGTATTTTTTTTAATACCTGTATTAAGAAAAAAAACTGATTAATGGTGGACTAGAAACCAACTCTTCCGACAAGGCTGCGTTGCTAAGGATCAGTGTTACCGACTGGGCTACACTGGTGGACTAGGAACCAACGCTACCGACAAGGCTGCGTTGCTAGGTTGGGAATCAATATACTATGAATTTAATAATTACCTTTGTTATTACCTTTGCTGTGAAGTGTTCTGCTCCGTGCCCTGTGATCAAGTGTCTTTTCCTTGCTTTTACTCCTCCTTTTATATAATTCTTGCAAAACGGGACTTCTAACTTCCGAGTGCACATTGTGTAGATTTCTTCTAAGTTGTGTAAGGATGGGAATTTACACTAAATTTCAACCTACATAAACGTGCACTACAACACAGTTTTTTTTATAAAACAACACATTTTTTATATTTATATTTAAATTTGGAAAAAGTATTCACTAACAATAAATGTTACAAATATAATATTTAAAATATTTATTCAAAAACAATTTACCAAAAACCAACCCGCTTGCAAGCCGTAGTAACACCTCAAAGTAATCTGAAATGATATTGAAATGAAATATAAAAATATAATTAAATAAATGAATAATAAACTCACCTTATTTTTTTTATTTTTATTCTTTAAACTCTTTGAATTTGTACTTTTAATATTTTATTTTATTATAACAAATAAAATAAATGAAGCCACCACCGACCGAATGTAGTTTTAAAACACGTTTTGTAAGAATCAAAACAAAGCAGCAGAATAGCGAAATAAGAAAACAAGAACTGCCAAAAATATTCGCCGTAAGAGAAGCTCGCGAGAAGAGAAGCGACACGACGAAAATCGATTATTTTCCATGTTAGGGTACCAGTAGCAATAAATTCCTTAGGAATAGAAGTAGTGATTTCAAATTTACAATTTACAACTCGGGTTTATCCTCATCAAATTCATACATATCGTTTAAATTATATTTTACATTATTTATTTCATTAAATAATTCTTGTAAGTTACTGACCGTTATATCCCTTACTTGATTAAATAAATCTCAATAGGTTTTGTTCGGCCTAAAATGTTTTTCCAGTATAGTGGTGATATCTTGCCACGATGGATCAGGTCCAAGGGTTCTAATGGCTCTTGCAACTTCTTCTATTAACTTTTCATTTATCACTATCTGCATGGCATATGGATATACTCCTGGATTTCCAACGCATAAAGTTATACTACTTTCTACTAATTTAATAAATGATATAAGACTATAGTTTTTATTATCCGAAAATGGTCGGAGATGCCTGAATTAAGTCAAATATCTGATGTGTCTGTAATATTGGCTTCACTACAGATTGACTTCTTGATTGAAGTATCTGCTGTTATTGCGAAAGTTGCAGCTGTGCAATTATTTGTTCTTGCTTTTTTATTATGTTTCCATATTCTTCAAATTGGAGGTTTAATGTTTCCAGATTTGCTTGTTCCATTTTGCGATGTTTATCGATTAATTGAATTCGATTTAAACTGATCATGTATTGTTTAAAAGTTTGTAGTTAATGTATTGTAAATTTTAATTTTTTGTACACTATATGAATTAAATAAATGTTCTTTTATCTTTCGTGGTTTATACGTAAAAGTTCGATTAATTCTTTAGAACTAACTCCGTTGACTGCGCCAATTAAATAAATTAAAAAAACACAAAGCTTATCTTAAATGTTTCTTTATTGAACTGAATCTTAAGACTAACTTATATCTAACATTTTTGCTCTTATTTATACAAAATTATCTTTAGAATAATTTTATTCTCAAGGTTAAAATATGTTGCTTATTTTAATAGACAGTTTTAGTTTAATTAGATTTTATTAGGATTAGGATTTTTTTAGGAACAAACGATCTTCTAAGTTATCTTCATAACTCATTTCCGTTATGATAATGAGTCTTGATAATATAAAATAAAAGATATGAGGTATGGGGATGTAACTCGCGAATTATGTTTTTTTTATAGAAACATAAATTAAATAAAAATCAAAATTAATTTTTTGATCGAACTTGTTTATTTCACTAATAATAAGTTACTGAACACTTTTTAAATCTTATTCTTAATGCTAGCCGCTTTCTTTCGATTGCCAATATTGCATTTTTAAAACTTATAAGAAAGCAAATTAAATATCGGCGTTTCGAATTACAATTTAAGCGGAAGTGTTATGAAATATAAATTGTAGAATAAATGCATTTAATTTATTTTGCAATTTATTAAAAATGATTAATTTAAATAAAAAGTATGTCACCAAATATTTGTTGGTAACAGACTTTTTTAAATAAACGGAAGTAGTTATATCATGGTACATAACTCCTCCCCCATTTGATTAAAATTCTCCTGGATTTTATTATGAATTATTTAAGTACTTCTCTACAATTTTTATAACATCATTAGCATGACTTAGACTATTTTGAATGGTTGATCTTTCTAAACTTTTGTATCGAATATATATATATATTAAGATTAATACAATTACAGTTGTAACTATTGTTATTAATATTATCTGAATATTCTTATTGTTTATCATTTTATGATAGTTCAATTCCTTTATTTCGTCAATATTTTCAAATTCTTCTAATATTATTTCGTCAAAATTTGTTTTTGTTTGCGAATTGTTTACAAATTCAATTTTTTTTGATGGCAATACAAAATTTCCTTTAAACTCTTTATCCAAGTTTGAGTAAATTTCATTATTAAGCGCTATTTTACAATCATAAAATGTTAACAAATAATTTTTTGATATTAACATGTCTCTTTCATCGCAACTACTAGTTAAATTTACTTTATTCGCATTTTTTATTAATATTACACCTTTTTCAATTTCTATTATTTCTAATTTATTATTTTCTATTTTTTTTACAATCATTAGTGTAAATACAAACTTTGCTCTTTTTTAAATTATTTACATTATTATTTTGGTTATAAGTATAAACATTATTTTGATAATAAATCACTTCTTGTGGCTTAAAATCTAATTCAATAGAGTTTTCATTACAAATTGGAGTTAACAATGATCTTCTTACTGTTATAATGTCCTTAGGGACCTTAATTACGAATAATATTTTATTTTCTTTATATTATGCTACTGCTAACTGCATATTTTGTAATTTGTCAAAATCTATATTTAAGGTATTTATTTCTTCATTAGTTAAAATATTACTACTCATAAAATTCAATCTAGCAGAAGCTATGTTATTTTGTATGTGTTCAATATTGTCTTCTAAAAATTTTATTTTTAATAAAATGTCTAAATAGGCTATTTGAGCTAACATATTTTTATCATTTATTTGCAAATCGTTCAATTGCCCTATTATTTGTTTTCTGTCATTTTCAATTGTCTCTTTAAGTCTATTAAATGTGTTATTAAAATGGTTGTTGATAATTATATTTTTATTCATACTATTTATTATGTTATGATTATTTTCATCTGTTACCTTAAAATGTTCTTCTATTTCTATTCTATCGTCATCATTCATAGATCCAGTGATCCATTTTAAACCAGTCCCTATGATGTTGAATAAACCTCTCCTATGCCTATTAGCAAAAATAGTATGTAGCTTTAAAGTTATTTTAGCTAGTTCGTCAGTTAATAGATCTTCGTTAGGGGACTTAATTTGTTTTATATTGTAAGCCAATGCATCGATTACTTGCTGAATAGTGTCAATTTCTATTACATGAATTATTGTAGTGAAATTATGCACCAATTCCACCTCTTCAAGTTTAATTTCGACGTAACCCTCTTGACTATCGATCGGTTGTATTAGAAGAGCTCCCAGCGATATTTGAGTCATCGCCATTATTAACAGCATTATAAGGGTCCATTTGACCTGAAAATTTATTTTTACGTTTTATATTACTTGAATGAACGTTTTGTAGATTATGTTTTCTAAACTTCGGTTCGTACTTATGTCTTAGAGCTTTATAATTTTTTATGTAACCTTCTTCTTCATTTCCTATATAGGTTTCTCTATTAAGATTCCTTTTCTGAACAGTACTATTTTTATTTTTTATTAATAGTTCATATATGTTACTTCTTGATACATTGCCTTCTATAATGTCTATTGGTGTTTGTTTAGTAACAGAATGGACAGACTTATTATACCACTCTAAACACTTAAATACCCTTTCTTGAGTTGACAGATCTGATCGTTCTGTTTCAAGTGTTCTAAATTTTTCGGAAATGGTGCTATGAAATCTTTCGATATCAGCATTTCCGGTATGGTTGTTAGATTTCGTGAAATGAACTTCAATGCCTTCCTCTCTTAAGAATTCTTTAATGTTTGTCGAGTTGAATTCATTGTCAGTTATAATTTTTTTTGGTTTATTTCGTATAGAGAGAAACTGTCTTATTTTTCCTACAATGGTCAAGCTATTTCTATCTTCTAAATATAATATTGTTCCGTGTTTTGAAAACTTATCTATGAGTGTTATAAAGCTATGTTTCTTTATGGTGTAAATGTCCATATGGATTATTTCGTTTGGATTTTTTGGTGTTTCCGTAAATTTAAATTTTTCTTTTATGGGGTTGCGATCATACTTTGATTTATTGCAAGTGTCACAATTATTGATAAATTTATTCACCAATTTTTTCAAATTTTTGAAGTATATCTTTTTCCTTAATCCTTCGAAGCACCCTAAGATACCACTGTGCCCCGTTTCGAATTTATGGTACTTTTCTATTTGCTTATAAGCTTCATTTTCATTATTAATATCTTTAGCATGATAGCTACATTTAAAAAACTTGATCGATGTTCCGAAAATTTCAATTAATTTAATTTGAACTTGATTATAAATGGTGTCTGAAAGTTCTGAAAATATTCCCACTGTATTTGTTTTTAATAAACGTCTTAATATATCTGACATTAAGTTATTTTCTATATCATTTGTATCAATATATATTTTTGTTTTGTTCGCTACTTTTTCTGACTCTCTACTCTTATTATTTGTTAGAATAATTTGTGTAGAAAATCTATTGACAACTGTGTCGAGAATTGGGAAATGATCATTTTGATCCTCTGCTTGTGAATGAATTGTAGCAGCAACACTGTTATTATCGTCTTGATCAATAACATGGATTTCACCAGTTGTGTTATCAATTCTGCTTAAAAAGTTTGCTACTTTATTTTCTTTCCCTTTAATATAATTTATGTTAATATTATATTCTCCTAACTTCAATAGCCAACGTTGTAAACGAGGATTAATATCTTTTCCTTTATGTTTAGTATGGAGCCATATTAAAGGCTGATGGTCAGTGAGTAATTCAAATGGCCTACCATATATATAGGGTCTGAAGTAATTCACTGCCCAAACAATTGCCAATAATTCTTTTTCCACAGCAGCGTAATTCTTCTCATGATCATTCAAGGTTCGACTAGCATAGCTAATAGGATGATCATTTTGTGTTAGTACTGTACCTAATGCAAAGTCGCTGGCATCAGTAGTTAACTTGAATTTTTTTTCAAAATCTGGGTATTTTAAAATGGGTGGGTTTACTAACAATTTTTTTAATTTCTCGAATGAATCAATGTATTGGGGATCACTTATATTTATTCTTGAATTCTTTTTTAGATATTTTACCAGACCGTAAGCTACCTTTGAATAATCTTTTACAAATTTTCTGTAATAGCCGGTTATTCCTAGAAAAGATTTTATTTGTTTTTGAGTTTGTGGTATTTTTAATTTTTGTATATTTTCTATTTTATCAAGGTTTGGTTGCACTCCTTCTGTAGTCAATGTATGACCCAAATATTGTGTCTGCCTAGTAAAGAAATTACATTTATCGATTTGAATTTTCAAGTTATGCTGTCTTAATTTATTGAAAATTTGTTGGATGTTTATAACATGTTCTTCTAAGCTAGTGCTAAAGATGAGAATGTCATCTAAATAAACTACGCATATTTTGTTTATATATTCCCTGAGAACGGAATTAATTAACCTTTGAAACGTTGCAGGAGCATTTTTTAACCCAAAAGGCATTCTAACGTATTCGTAATGACCTGTTGGTGTAGAAAATGCTGTTTTTGGTCTATCATTTTGACTTACCAAAACTTGATGAAAACCTTTTGCAAGATCCAGAGTAGTAAAATATTGGGATTTTCCAAGCTTATTTAGAATGTCTTCAATACTGGGAATGGGGAATTTATCGTCAATAGTGACCTCGTTTAGTTTACGATAGTCAATGACAATTCTCCACTTCTCCTTACCAGAATTATCCATTTTTTTTGGTACAATCCACAATGGTGAATTAAAAGGTGAATTGCTTTCTTTAATAATTCCTTGTTGTAGCATTTGCTGTATTTGCATATTAATTTCTTGCTCATGCTTTTGAGGGTACCTATATGCTTTTGCATAAATTGGTTTACAAACACTAGTTATAATTTCGTGGTGTATTTCATGGGTATGGGTTAGTTTATCTCCCTCTTGATAAAATAAATCTTGATTGGAAGTAATTAAAGTTTCAAGATTTTGAACCTCTTCGCTATTAAAATCACAACGTTTTAATTTTTTAATTAAATCGTTTGATATATTGCATTCTTCAAGGCTGAATATGTCTTCACTTTTGTGCGGACATGCATCAAAGAACTTAATTTTTTCATTTCGAATTTGAATGTAATGCTCTTTCATATTAATAACGGCGTTCATGGGTACTAGGATATTCTGACCGATTATTGCATCGAAACCTCTATTCTTTAAGGATGTAATTTTCCAGCAAATATTATTGCTTTCTTTGAACTCTTTTGGAAGTTCGGTAATTACTTCGTGGTATACTTCTATTTGTCCATTAAGTGTGCTAAATTTGATATTCTTGTTTAGTTCTAGTCTTTTGTATTGTTTAAGCCTATTTTTGTCAAGTAATGATGTCGTCGACCCAGTGTCGATCAGGCATTTAATTTTAGTGTTTCCTATTGTTAGTTCTACTACCGGTAAGTTAGTGTGTCCACCGGTACACGAAAATTTCCTTCTGTTTCTTCGAAATGTTCTTGTTGTACATTATCAACTTCCATTGGTTCAACTTGATTTCGTCTCGTTTGGCTTGTATTGGCATAACTATTGTTAATATTGTCATTGTTTCTGATTAGTCCTGAACTAGTATAGTTCCTACTATTATTATTTCTGTACTGATCTGAGTTGGTATTGTTACTGTTTTGCTTTCTGTATAGCCCTGAATTAGCATTGAAACCTTCATTGTAATTCCTATTATAATTATTTCTGTACTGACATGAATTATTATTATCATTGTTTTGCTTTCTATATAGCCCTGAATTAGTATTACACCCTTCATTATAATTTCTGTTATAATTATTTCTATAGTGACCAAAATTTGCTTCATTGTTATGACTCTGTCTATTTGTGTTATAGTTTGATGGTTTAGTATCGACAACATTTCTTTCATTTCTATTTTTTTTATGTTTGAAATGTATAGCTCTATTATCATCGAGAAGCCTAAGTTTTGTATATTTCGTTATAATATCATTTAATGAATTCAATTCATCGAGGTGAGCCCTGAGTGGCCCATCAATTTTTTCAATTAAAATATTGACTAAATCCCTATCAACATTTCTTGGTTGATAAATATCTGGCCTATCTTCATCAAATTCATATATTTCATTTATTTGGTATTTACATTGTTCAAAATAATTAAATAATTCTCGCAAATTACTTACTTTAATACTGCGGCACCTGTTAAAAATATCGCCATAAGATACTCGAGGTCTGAACCGTTCCTTTAATTTTTTCTTTATCTGCTGCCATGTAACTTCGTCTCCAAGTTCTCGTACATGTATTCCTGCTTCTCCAACTATTTTATCATTTATAATTATTTGTAGTCCAAAATCGTAAAGCGTTTTGTTGTTTCCACATAGATCCATGACTAACTCTGCTGATTTTATGAAAGCAGATAGGTTATGTCCATTTCCAAATGGTTTTATTTGCCGAAATTGTTGAATGATGTCTTTTGGACTGAGCAACATTAAGTTTTCGTACATTGGTTGTTGTTGCTGTAATTGCTGTTGTTGTAAATGTCCTTGAATAATTTGTTCTTGTCTTCTGATAACCTCTTCCAGTTCATTTATTTTTGTTTGAAATTCCATTTTTAATTCTTTTCTATTATTATCAAATATTAAATTTCTTTTCATGAAGTTTATGTCACTTTTAATTTATTTGCTTAAGTTTATTTAAATTGAAAATTAACTTTTAAATGAATAATTGTCCACTTTATGCACTGAAGTCTTATTTTCTTATACTTATTTTTGAATACACTTATTTTTAAAAATTCTTATGAATTTTATATTTTTAATTGGTTTAAGTTCTTTTAAAAATTCTTTTGAATTTTTTTCCGTCGACTGCGCCAATTATGTTTTTTTTATAAAAACATAAATTAAATAAAAATCAAAATTAATTTTTTGATCGAACTTGTTTATTTCACTAATAATAAGTTACTGAACACTTTTTAAATCTTATTCTTAATGCTAGCCGCTTTCTTTCGATTGCCAATATTGCATTTTTAAAACTTATAAGAAAGCAAATTAAATATCGGCGTTTCGAATTACAATTTAAGCGGAAGTGTTATGAAATATAAATTGTAGAATAAATGCATTTAATTTATTTTGCAATTTATTAAAAATGATTAATTTAAATAAAAAGTATGTCACCAAATATTTGTTGGTAACAGACTTTTTTAAATAAACGGAAGTAGTTATATCATGGTACATAACTCGCGCATATTACCTACAGCGAAAGCGCAAAAGAGCAACTACGTCAAAAATGCCAACCAGCTGTAAACTAAGCTTTGCGCTACGTTACAGTTTGGTCTGATGGGTATATAAGAAGACGCATTTACTTAGAAAAGTTAGTTAGTGATTGACACTTGAAGTCATCGGAGTTAGTGATCGACACTGGAAGTCATCGGAGTTAGTTATCGACACTGGAAATCATCGGAGTTAGTGATCGACTCCCCAAGTGAATCATTCGGAGACATTACCATAGCACTGATGTACACGGAGCTAAATATAAAGAAGCACATTTCTATTTTTTTTATTTATATATATTTATTTATATATATCTTTTATTCTTTCCCCAGCAAAATATATAAGCGTGAACACGTTTATAATTTGCTACCAAGTCCTTGCATAAGCGTGAACATGTTTAATCCTTTCTCCAGTAAAATAATAAGCGTAAACACGTTTATAATTTGCTACCAAATCCTTGCATAGGCGTGAACACGTTTAATCTTTTCTCAAGTAAAATAATAAGCGTGAACACGTTTAAAATTTGCTACCAAATCCTTGCATAAGCGTGAACACGTTTAATCCTTTCTCAAGTAAAATAATAAGCGTCAACACGTTTATAATTTGCTACCAAATCCTTGCATAGCGTGAACACGTTAAATCCTTTCTCCAGCAAAACAATAAGCGTGAACACGTTTCTAATTTGCTATCAAAACCTTGCATAAGCGTGAACACGTTTATTCTTTGTCACTAAAACTTATATAGGCGTGTACACGCCTGTACATTAACATTGATAACCCTTTTACAACAGGTATAGAAGAAATGAAATCAACAGAAAACTACAGAAAATATCAAAGAACAATACGCTGGCATTGAAGAAAGAAAAGTAATATCAATATCAATATCAAAATCAATATCCTGTAATAGGATACCATATAGATAAAATAGAAACATAGAATAATTAAGACATTGTTAGATTTAAGTAAATAGATTAATGAAGAAAGCTTAAAAAGAGAAAAAACAAAACTTCAAACACGGTTTTCTAATATTTATAAATTTTATTGTAACGACCCAGGACCAACCCCTGAGTATTACCCCGGCGAAAAGAGCGACGAAAATTGACGTTACACCCCCAAGGAAGTCGTTACAGTTGTTATTGCCTACTCTAAATACCTGCGGCTAGTTTTGCCATGTCTGCTGCACATTTATTAAAAATTTGGCAAAATAAATGACATTCAAAAAAAATGAGAAATGTTACTACTTGATTTATATTTCACGGAAGATTATTGTTTTTTTTAATTTTATTAAACTAATAATAACTTGATGTTATAAATTATTTATGTTAACTTAATAATACCTCAATTTTTAAATAGTTCATTTTAAGTTATTAATACCTTAATTTTATTAATAGCTTATACTAACATTTTTTTTATAAGTTTATATTAACTAATAATAAACTTTTTTTAATGAGTTTAGATCAACTAAACTCATTTCTAAGCGTCCTTTTGTATCTTCTCCCAAAGTTCTGCGTGTAGTGGCTCTGGAGCTAGCGCTGAAATTGGTCGCTGCAGGCATATTTCATTGACCTCTTTCATGAGGTCTTCAGCGGCTGTGATATCTAAATAATCGGTGTCGTTGTTGTGTTGGGTTAACTTGTTAACCACTTGCTGCTGGGTTTCTGCTTGTTTTTTATACCTCAGTTTTAATGGGATTGCCTGTTTTAAAAACTGTGTCCTAGGTTTGGCTCGTTCCATTGCTTCAAGATGCTTCCGGTAGTTTTGAATACTGGTGGTGAGTTTTCTGCTTTGTTTAGGTTTATTTATTACTATTTTGCTTGGTTTTAAAATGGTGTACTCTATTGGACAATTGCTGATCTGCTGTTTGATATTCGTGTTGCTACGTCGTTTTATAATGTTCAACTAAATCCTCGTAAAATTGTTTCCGCATTTTATAGGAACTTCTATTATGTAGATCCCGTTAATCCTGCTGCGGTACATGCTTCATTTTGAATTGTTCGTGTTCGATTTCTTAAAGCGTCTTCCATCATCATGCATGCTGTTCTGCTGAGAGCATCTACATGTCCCATTTTAGTTCCGGATCTGTGCTCTAATTCATGCTCACATTCCTAGAGAAACACGGCCCACCTCAATACTCGTAGTGGCACGTTGTGCTTCTTCATCGTCATAGTAAAAGTATTTCAGTCGGTTGTAATTTTAAATTTTGTGCCCAGAACGTAGATTCTCCACTTTTTGAGTGCTTCTTCTAGTGCTAGGACTTCTAATTCATACGAATGGTATTTTTGTTGATGAGCTTGCATTTTGTGACTCATAAACTGAACATGGTGAAGTTGATTATCATTCTTGTCTCTTGGTAGAAGAACAGCACCGTAACCGTACATTGAAGCGTCGGTATGAATTTCTGTATAAGCACTTGGATCAAACAGTTTTAGAACAGGAGCAGTTAATAAAGCATTCTTCAACTGCTGGAAAGATAAAAGTTTGTTTTCATAAAATTTAAATTCGGCGTCTTTACTAAGTAAATCCGATAAAGGGTTAGCTATTTAAACATAGTTTTCGATAAATTTTCTGAAGTAAGAAGTCATTCCAAGAAATCGTTGAAGAGATTTTTTATTCACAAATATAACGACAATGGCGTATATAGAAATTCATATTGACTCCACATTTCACACATCTAGGCTGTCTTTGACAGTAGTTTTTGGTATGTTTGAAGGACATTTGATGCACTGTGGGATAAGTTTTGAAGCTTTAATCGCTTCTATAGATACTATTGTGTTTAGGATTTCTTTAATTTCATGAATTTTGTTCGTGTCTTCAACTGACTCAAAGGTTAAGATGAATATATCCAGTGGATTCTTGGTTTTAAATTGTAGTTTGTTAAGTGCGCTGACAATTTTAAAACCCTTTTCTGCGTGGTCGCCTACAATATCTTTACGGTCGCATGAGTGATGCAGCTTTGTTTTGAAGCTTTAATTGCTTCCATAGATATTATTGTGTTTAGGATTTCTTTAATTTCATGAATTTTGTTCGTGTCTTCAACTGACTCAAAGGTTAAGATGAATATATCCAGTGGATTCTTGGTTTTAAATTGTAGTTTGTTAAGTGCACTGACAATTTTAAAACCCTTTTCTGCGAGGTCGCCTACAATATCTTTAGGGTCGCATGAGTGATGCAGCTTTGTTTTGAAGCTTTAATTGCTTCCATAGATATTATTGTGTTTAGGATTTCTTTAATTTCATAAATTTTGTTCGTGTCTTCAACTGACTCAAAAGTTAAGATGAACATATCCAATGGATTCTTGGTTTTAAATTGTAGTTTGTTAAGTGCGCTGACAATTTTAAAACCCTTTTCTGTGAGGTCGCCTACAATATCTTTACGGTCGCATGAGTGATGCAGGTTTTTTGCTATAACTCTTATTGGTCTGAACTGTTTATGTTCGTAAGAGTGCCATGAGAAATTTGCTTCCTTTAAAGCCCGAGTTACTTCCAGATAGTCGTTGCTATCAAAAGTGCTGATTTTACACAAGCTGTTATTTATAAATTTCAGAAAAATTTTATTTTTGCTTATCTGTGTTATTTTTGTTATGTCATTGTAGTTATCAGAGGCAGTTACCATTATTAGTGGTGGACGTAGCTTGGTTGATGCCATTTCCGTTTCATCAGAATGCTTTCGTGTCATATTGTTAAGAATTGGTGACACTCTTGGAGATATGGTAGCTTTGCGCTTTTTTTATTTTTTTTAACGATCCAATCGGTTTCTCGAGCAAACTCTTCCTTGTCTGTTTCGAAAGTTGGGGTTGTTTGCTCTTTTGGAACTATGTTGTTAACAAGTTGTGACCTTAATTTTTGATTTTTTTTTAAAAATTATTTTTTTGTAAAATATTTACCTTTTGATGATAACTGATGTAATAATATAAGTAAGTTTATTTTTTTTTTTTAAAGTACTGAAATATACAATATGACAACGCCACTTTTATAAATACTCACTTTTGTTAAAAAACAAATGCTGTCTCTATCAGTTGTTTTGAACGTATTGGTAACAATACAAAACACAATTTTTATTTTAATGATTTTGTGAACTTTGTTTTTATTAAAATTTAGAAATATTATTTGTGATTAAATAAACAAACCGCCCTTATGCTGTCGCGGATCGCGATAACTAGTAAGTATGTTCACCATTTCACCATTATTTATTTATTTAATATTTTATTTAATATAATTTATTTATTTTATTTATTTATTTTATTTATTTATTTTATTTATTTATTTATTTTATTTAATATTTAATTTATTATATTATTTTATTTATTTAATTTATTTTATTATTTATTTTATTTATTTAATATATTTAATTATTTATTTTATTTTATTTAATATATTTTTATTTTATTTATTTATTTTATATTTATATTTTATATATAAATAAAGTTTAAATTAACACTAACCATTAGGGAAAATAGGATCAGTATAGCTATATTTATGTTATGTACCATTATTTATTATTATTAATATTTATTATTTAATAATTATTATTTATTATTATAATCATATTTAGTAATATCATGTAATCATGAAAGATAGGTTCATTTTCATACTAATATAATAAGAGTATCATAGATTATCTATGAAGTGCAGAGATGAATGTTCAGATATAGATAACTTGATATTCCGCATTTTTACTAATACTAATACTAATATTTCTTTTAATATTTAATATTTCCTATTAATGTTTAATATTTAATATTTTCATTAATATTTTAATATATTTAATATTTCAATATTTCAATTTTCAATATTTAATATTCCTTTAATTTATATTTAATTTCATTTAACATATTTAGTATTATTATGTATCAAGGAAAGGTTCATTGTTAATTTCATTTTAATTGATTTAATTGAATTCGCAATGATACAGTTTAAGCTTATATTGGTAATAAAGACAAAATTAAATAAGGTTAATGTATTTATATATGAATCTTAATTTATTATTATTTATCTATTTATAGCATGATTTATAATACAATTATATATAAATATATTTATTATTTAAAATTTGAAGGATAGGTTATACATTATAATATGTACCTTATTATATATATATAAGATATTTGTTGTATATTTCATTAATACATTTATTAACACATTTACTTAAGAGGTTATTTATTTACAAAATGTGATATGTATAGCAATTTATGAATATATTCACGTGATTATATAGTTGTATGTAAAACATTAATATAGATATTATATTTATGAATAATGTTTAGAGACAAATATACAATATTTATAAATTAGGTATAATAATTTAGAATTCTTGAATAAATTTCCTCTTATTTAGCAAGGTATTTACATTTTACAATTCGATATTTTAATTCAATTTGAAGATTGCATTTGAACTTTTAATTTGTAACCCCATAATTATATAAGGGTAATTATTTTAAATATTATAACCTTTCATAGGATTATTAATTTATAATTAATTATTTAGTTGAATAGCATATAGAATATATAATTTGTATACATTGTTGATACTTTAAATATATGGATTATATACATATAAGGGGATATAGTAAAGTATGTAAAGTTATTTATTGTTTGCAATATCTATGATTAGTATCCTAAATATGAACATATTAATTATATTAGCTGCGTTTCAGCAAACATGATCCGCTCAATTTTACATGCAAAACAAAAACAATGGGGTAAACCAGCAATTGATCTGGTTCGCTTTTTGGTTCAATGTGGAATGTATGTAAAAGATAAAAGTGGAACGTATTTTAATGCAAATGAGGTTGGCAATGCGACGCAACGGTGTAGTAAAATTATAAACAAATAAATCTACATTTATATTTATTTATTTATTATTTATTTTATGTACTTATTTATTTAATATGTCATTATTATTTATTTCTTCGTTTAAAGTAATATTTTAATTATTACTATTATTACAAATTAAAATTATTAAAATTAATTAAAATTATTACCTTAATTATTTACGTTTTACTATTATTAAAAAAGTGTTGTTTGATAATTTATAAAAATCAATTAATTTGAAATGAATATTTAAAAATTAAGTTGAATACATTTATTTAATTAAAACAGAATAATACATAAGGAAACAGGCTCTCCAACATACACGTTTATAAAAAACCATTGCAAACTGCCTGCAAGTTTAAGCTATATTCATGCTTCCTTCTGAAATAAGCCTAATTGCTAAGGTGAGGTTCATTTATTTTAACATGTGTGCTGTCAATCACGAACGGAAATTTTGTAATTGATATAAGCTAAACACTAGTTCTTTCAATTATTCTGCATACAGAAGCTTTTGGTATGCCAAAACAAATACCAAATTCGCGAAAAGTATTTATATTTGCCATATACCACAAAAATATGTAAATTTCCTTCATTGCTCTCGTTCAATTGTAACCGCCACGGTTATTTTGTATTTGCTGATTGGATTTTATTAACAAATCTATTAAAATATAAAACATAATTAATATATAGCAATTGTATTTTTTATGCGCAAACACCAATCAAATAATCTTTAACGGGACAATTATTGATCGTTTCCATAAAATTTCCACTTTCCAATTTTCATCCCTTGAGCTTAATACTAGTGCTGTTCATATTCGAATTTACGAAGTATTCGAAGAAATTCGAATAGTAAACGAAGTCTTCGAAGTTTTTGTGAATTTTTGTTATCGAAGTCTTCGAAGTTTAAATGTAGTGAAAAACTTCGAAGACTTTGAAGACTTCGTAAGCAAAAAGTGAAGTGAGAGCGCACAATGCAAACAAATGTGCATCACACAAATTATTTGAGGGATGAAAGCGTTTGCTTTGTTTGTACGGTTTTATGTTTTTTGTTGTTATTCTATGCAGAAAATTAAAAACATGTTTTTTTGTTTTATTTTATTACACAAAATTTATTTTATTATTAAATATGTATTATAATATATATTATTATTAAATATGTTATTATTAAATATTTTTTATATTAAATAAAAAATTCACATTTTAAATAACTTTTATTATTATTTATATGTAAAAAATTATATTTATGAAAATTTTTAATATAATATAAAATATATACGTAATAATATGAAAATATTGATATTGATGGATTTTATTAGTAATGGAATTTTATAAAAGTTTTCATTTTCCTTTTCAATAAAATCACAAATTAAAATCTTGAAAATTAGTTATGGAAAAATGAGTTTTGCTTATTAATGCCTAATTATTTGACCTGTATGAGCTGTGATGATCACGCAGGCAAGCGCAAATTTATTTTTGCATTATAAAATTTTGAATGTTTTGTTGTAGTTACAGTTATTTTACTGTTTATGGAAAAATTTTAAATCCCTTATTCTAGGAAAAGAAATACATAATATTATAAGGAAGTATCTAAATAAAATGTAAATTAGTGTATAAGCAAAATTGTATAAAAGAAATTCCATCAAATTTTCATGTATTTTATATTATATTAAAAATTTTCATAAATATAATTTTTTACATATAAATAATAAATATAAGTTATTTAAAATGTGAATTTTTTATTTAATATAAAAAATATTTAATAATAACATATTTAAAAATAATATATATTATAATACATATTTAATAATAAAATAAATTTTATGTAATAAAATAAAACAAAAAAACATGTTTTTAATTTTCTGCATAGAATAACAACAAAAAACATAAAACCGTACAAACAAAGCAAATGCTTTCATCCCTCAAATAATTTGTGTGATGCACGTTTGTTTGCATTTTGCGCTCTCACTTCACCTTTTGCTTACGAAGTCTTCGAAGTCTTCGAAGTTTTTCACTACATTTAAACTTCGAAGACTTCGAGAACAAAAATTCACAAAAACTTCGAAGTTTTTTCCAACTTCGAAGACTTCGTTGAAATGCGAATATTCGAATATTCGAAGAACTTCGAATTTTTAAAAACTTCGAATAATGTGAACAGCACCTACTTAATACACTTGGACTAGTGTTTAAAAAGAAAATGGAGGAGTCAGTTTTGCTCGATAATTCTAATAAAATCTGCAATTTCCATTTTATTTACTATAGAATTAAATTGAAGTTTCATATTTCAGACATATCAACAGATTTTATTTATTTTCCACTTTTTAGATTTTTTGTATTCAAAATTTTCTCACTTATTTTTTTAGCGCCAAAATTATTCACATAAATCAAAAAATTTTGTGCACAAACCCAACTGGCATATTTCATGCGTTGCCAATTATTTTGAAACGTGATCCGTATCGTTTCAGCAAAGATGATCCGCTCAATGATCTGAATCATCTTTGCTGAAACGATACGGATCACGTTTGAAAATAATTGGCAACGCATGAAATATGACAGTTGGGTTTGTGTACAAAATTTTTTGATTTGTGTGAATAATTTTGGCGCTAAAAAAATAAGTGAGAAAATTTTGAATACAAAAAATCTAAAAAATGGAAAATAAATAAAATCTGTTGAAATGTCTGAAGTATTTACTTAAAAACTTAAATTTAATTCTATAGTTAATAAATGAAAATTGCATATGTTATTAGAATCATCGAGCGAAACTGACTCTTCCATTCCCTTTTTACTAGTTCAAGTGTATGGTATTAAGCTCAAGGGATGAAGTGTATCAGCATAGATATAGTGGAAGTTTTGTGGAAACGATCAATAATTTTTTCGTTAAAGATTATTTGATTGATATTTGCGCATAAAAAATACAATTGCTATATATTAATTATGTTTCATATTTTAATAGATTTGTTAATAAATTCCAATCAGCAAATGCAAAATAACCGTGATGATCACATTTGGACGAGAGCAATGAAGTAATTTTATATATTTTTGTGGTATATGGCAAATATGAATACTTTTTGCAAATTTGGTATTTGTTTTGGCATACCAAGAGCTTCTGTGTGGAGAATAATTAAAAAAACTAGTGTTTAGCTTATATCAATTGGACACTAATTTAAAATACGCACTTGCTAATAATGCAAAAATGGAAGCTTCGAAAAAATTCCCGTTCGTAATTGGTTGCATAGACAGTACACATCTAAAAATAAATGCACCAAACCATAGCAAATAGGCTTATTTCAAAAGAAAGCATGACTATGGCTTAATCTAGCAGGCCGTTTGCGATGAAAATGATTTTTTTATAAACGTATATGTTGGAGAGCCTGGTTTCTTATGTATTGTTCTGTTTTAATTAAATAAATGTATTCAACTTAATTTTTATATATTCATTTCAAATTAATTGATATTAATAAATTATCAAACAACACTTTTTCAATAATAATAAAACGTAAATTATTAAAGTAATAATTTTAATTACATTGATAATTAGAACGTTACTTTAAACAAAGAAATAAATAATAATGACATATTAATTAAATAAGTACATAAAATAAATAATAAATAAATAAAATCAATAGTAAATAAATATAAATGTAGATTTGTTTAAAATTTTACTGCACCGTGCATCGCATTGCCAACCTTATTTGCATTAAAATACGTTCCACTTTTATCTTTTACATACATTCCACATTGAACCAGAAAGTGAACCAGATCAATTGCTGGTTCACCCCATTGTTTTTGTTTTGCATGTAAAATTGAGCGGATCATGTTTGCTGAAACACAGCTATTGTTATATTTGCAGTACTGTTAAGTAGCATATAGAAGATATTTGTATATATATATTGTTGTTTTCTTTTAAATTTTCGTTTAAATTTCATTTAAATTTAATCATGGTGAAATACGTGCAAAAGTTTTGAGCATATTTATTTGTAAATTGTTAAGTATATTGTATATATTTCTGTTTTCAAGTAACAAGTTTAGGTGTGGTGTGCATACTTGAGATGCATATAATTGATTCTTCATAAAAAATTTTTAAGAGATAAAAATTACAAATATATAATAATGGGTAATTGTATATATAAAATGGGTGATTATACATATTTTAATGCTTAATATAATGTGTAGTTTGCAACTTTGGTAATTACATCTATTTAGAGTTATTAATTTGACGTTTGCGTCGATTTTGCCGCTCAATAGGTAATTTTGTTGGTACCTTCTCTAAATATGCTTTCAATCCAAGTACTATAAAACGCGGGATTATATTATATTTTTGTGAACTATTCCACTCTATGCCCATTGATCGATATATTTGTTGATAGATATATAGTTGATCTTGTATTTGCATATCAGTATTGATTGGCAATTTGACATAACGTGTTATTCCATTATGCTGGTATAAGCCCATATGAATTGAGATAGGTGACTGTGGATCCCGAAATATATCTTCTATGATTTCAGTGGGATTACCTTTGCCGGTACAAAAGAATCCTATTCCGCATATTTGACAACTGACCATTAGTATATGGTGACGCGGAGTTATAGTAGTTGTAGAAGAAGAAATAGATCGTAAGGACATGTTTAGCATGGTATATAATGTTTCAGAGCGTGAGAAAGGTTGAATCTCCTTATGAAAGATATTTGTTGTTTGCATAAGAATTTTTGATATTTCGTCGCAGCTGAATACAAGGCTTCTCCTATATCGACGTGGACGCGGACGTTTATCTTGCAAACCAGGATAGGATGATGTTCTTATATATTTAGTTATCAATTGATAACGTGCGTATGTTGGCTTTTGGATGTATCTAGAACTTTGTTGCATATACGATATGGAGATATGATGTAACACATCTTGGATCATTGCGTATGGATAAGCATTTATCAGGATTTGTGTTATACAATTATATAGATCCCGTTCTAAGTACTCTATACTAGTTCTATAAATAATACGTCGTAAATGATAAAGTAAAGTTGATCTTTTGACTTGGAAGGAGATATGTGACGTATAGTGCAGCATCCTCATTGACTGTTGTTTTTTCCGATACAAGGATATCAGATATCCAGATGGTGCACGTATGATATTATAATCTAAATAAGATATGGTTGGATAATTGTCAAATGATGGATTTTCGGTTTCTATCTCATAGGTGGTTTCATAACCCACCAACTCTTGAAATGTATCCATAAAAGAAGTTATATCGTGTCGTGACATATACAATAGGACATCATCGGCGTACTTCCACCAAGAATGCACTTTGTGCTTATGAAATGAAGCTGGAGTGTGGATCTCTATTTGGAAGTCGAGATGAATTGTTGCCAGGATTCCAGAGGCTGCACCTCCCTGTGGTAACCCTTCTGCCTGAATATAGCATTTATCTTCAAAGGTAAAATAGTTCCCAGTATTTAATATATACTCTAATGCCATATTAAGCATTGATATGGGTATAGGACATGATTCAAGAAACCAAGGCAAGCACATAAGATTTTTCAAGGTGCACCAGAGGGATGTTAAATTGGTTCTTGGATACATGTCTCTTATGTCCATGGACACGAATACATAACCTGGTAAAGGCTGAAGCTGTAAGATATGCCCTGTTAAACAGCTCATATTGGTCAGATTGTGTGCGGACATGCGGTTTGACAAGGTCCTTTTTAACACATGATGTATTAACTAATGGAGGATGTACCAACCTAGCGGACTGCAAATGGGCCTCATAGGTTGCTCCTTTTTGTGTAATTTCACGGTGCCATATAGATATGGTAAGGTAGGACTGGATATTGTTAACATTTGTTGCTAGCTTATTAGTATAGACTTTGGAAATGAAGACGGTTCCTGTCGATGCCATCTAATAAGTGGCTTAACTATTCTTCGATATTTTGCAGCTAAGCAATAAAACAAGGCTCGTTGGTTTTCTGTATACAAAATGTAGGATCCTATCTCTAGGTTATGGTTTATCCACACATACATCTTCTGTATATATTCAGATCTTTTCATCAAGCATGTAGACTGGCCTTTATCTGCTTGTATTATTATCAAATCTTTTTGTGATTGTAAATATTCGGAAATATACTTATATAACTGAAATAATATTTGTTGAGTTTGCTGAGGTTCTTGATAATATTCTATGGCTTTTAAAAATTGAGTATAATGCAGCTGCATCTCAAATGGACTTTGGTAGTTTAAATTTATAAATTGATTCTGATATATTTCATTATAGCTATCCAAAGCTACGTAATAGTCCTTTATAGTAGGTGTTTTGATAGGGCTATACTTTGGGCCGAAGCTCAACAATATTTGCACTTCCTTTGGTACCTGGCGACCACTTAGGTTATGGAACCCACCAGGTATTATTTTTGGATATAATGTTGAAAAAAGTACATTTTGGGGTAACTGACCGTTATAAAAGTTACATAGATTTGTTTCATTTAAATTAACATTATATGTACTCATTTGCATGTCCGGGGTTTCAATTAGATCAGTTGAGGTAGACAATATAGTTTCCGAAGTTGGTTTGGAGACAAATGTTGATTTGGCTTGACTTGGTGTTAAAAGATCTAAGTTAAGCAGAATAATATATTCAATCAATTAGAGTTGGATATGACTTATATATAAAGTTATGGGGATATTTAATTTGTAGTGTCTTATTGGTTTAACATTATAATAGATAAAATCGATCCTTAACCATTAATTATTACAATTAATTACAATTTGAACTAATTCTATAAATGTATATATATATATATGTAAGATAAGTTATAGTATGTAAAACAAAAGTTATTTATTATTACAGTAGAAATGTAAATACAAAATAGTTAATTTAAATATAATTAAGTTCAAAAAAATCAACTGGCCGACCGCTACTACTTTACGACTGTACTTTACGACTTCACTGGACGAACGCTCAACTTCGACTACTCCTGCTGCCTGCGCTATCATCTCTTTCATTCTTACATTAACTCTATTACTGGCGTTGCCACCCTTACATATATATATATATATATATACCTCGGGTTTTATTGGTGTTCATTGGAGGGTTGGAAGTCATAACATTATTCATTGTCTCTGTCAAATCTATAACCACATGCTCATTGTTTAAATTCTGATTAGTATTATCTACAGCCTGTATCATTGGGGATGTACGTTCTTCATCCATATGTACAATAATTGGTACTGAATCCACATTTGGACCTAATGCGGTTGGGGTAGCTAAATTATTAATTATTAATAATGGACAATATGTTTATTTAATCACACTTACTTTCTATATTCGATATATTAATTATTTGGTCGATAGCAAGTGAATCATGATGTTGACGGGTTTGATTTACATTATTTGACCTGTATGAGCTGTGATGATCACGCAGGTAAGCGCAAATTTATTTTTGCATTATAAAATTTTGAATGTTTTGTTGTAGTTACAGTTTTTTTACTGTTTATGGAAAATTTTTAAATCCCTTATTCAAGGAAAAGAAATACATAATATTATAAGGAAGTATCTAAATAAAATGTAAATTAGTGTATAAGCACAATTGTATAAAAGAAATTCCATCAAATTTTCATGTATTTTATATTATATTAAAAATTTTCATAAATATAATTTTTTACATATAAATAATAATAAAAGTTATTTAAAATGTGAATTTTTTATTTAATATAAAAAATATTTAATAATAACATATTTAATAATAATATATATTATAATACATATTTAATAATAAAATAAATTTTATATAATAAAATAAAACAAAAAAACATGTTTTTAATTTTCTGCATAGAATAACAACAAAAAACATAAAACCGTACAAACAAAGCAAACGCTTTCATCCCTCAAATAATTTGTGTGATGCACGTTTGTTTGCATTGTGCGCTCTCACTTCACCTTTTGCTTACGAAGTCTTCGAAGTTTTTCACTACATTTAAACTTCGAAGACTTCGAGAACAAAAATTCACAAAAACTTCGAAGTTTTTTCCAACTTCGAAGACTTCGTTGAAATGCGAATATTCGAATATTCGAAGAACTTCGAATTTTTAAAAACTTCGAATAATGTGAACAGCACTACTTAATACACTTGGACTAGTGTTTAAAAAGAAAATGGAGGAGTCAGTTTTGCTCGATAATTCTAATAAAATCTGCAATTTCCATTTATTTACTATAGAATTAAATTGAAGTTTCATATTTCAGACATATCAACAGATTTTATTTATTTTCCACTTTTTAGATTTTTTGTATTCAAAATTTTCTCACTTATTTTTTTAGCGCCAAAATTATTCACATAAATCAAAAAATTTTGTGCACAAACCCAACTGGCATATTTCATGCGTTGCCAATTATTTTGAAACGTGATCCGTATCGTTTCAGCAAAGATGATCCAGATCATTGAGCGGATCATGTTTGCTGAAACGCAGCTATTGTTATATTTGCAGTACTGTTAAGTAGCATATAGAAGTTATTTGTATATATATATTGTTGTTTTCTTTTAAATTTTCGTTTAAATTTCATTTAAATTTAATCATGGTGAAATACGTGCAAAAGTTTTGAGCATATTTATTTGTAAATTGTTAAGTATATTGTATATATTTCTGTTTTCAAGTAACAAGTTTAGGTGTGGTGTGCATACTTGAGATGCATATAATTGATTCTTCATAAAAAATTTTTAAGAGATAAAAATTACAAATATATAATAATGGGTAATTGTATATATAAAATGGGTGATTATACATATTTTAATGCTTAATATAATGTGTAGTTTGCAACTTTGGTAATTACATCTATTTAGAGTTATTAATTTGACGTTTGCGTCGATTTTGCCGCTCAATAGGTAATTTTGTTGGTACCTTCTCTAAATATGCTTTCAATCCAAGTACTATAAAACGCGGGATTATATTATATTTTTGTGAACTATTCCACTCTATGCCCATTGATCGATATATTTGTTGATAGATATATAGTTGATCTTGTATTTGCATATCAGTATTGATTGGCAATTTGACATAACGTGTTATTCCATTATGCTGGTATAAGCCCATATGAATTGAGATAGGTGACTGTGGATCCCGAAATATATCTTCTATGATTTCAGTGGGATTACCTTTGCCGGTACAAAAGAATCCTATTCCGCATATTTGACAACTGACCATTAGTATATGGTGACGCGGAGTTATAGTAGTTGTAGAAGAAGAAATAGATCGTAAGGACATGTTTAGCATGGTATATAATGTTTCAGAGCGTGAGAAAGGTTGAATCTCCTTATGAAAGATATTTGTTGTTTGCATAAGAATTTTTGATATTTCGTCGCAGCTGAATACAAGGCTTCTCCTATATCGACGTGGACGCGGACGTTTATCTTGCAAACCAGGATAGGATGATGTTCTTATATATTTAGTTATCAATTGATAACGTGCGTATGTTGGCTTTTGGATGTATCTAGAACTTTGTTGCATATACGATATGGAGATATGATGTAACACATCTTGGATCATTGCGTATGGATAAGCATTTATCAGGATTTGTGTTATACAATTATATAGATCCCGTTCTAAGTACTCTATACTAGTTCTATAAATAATACGTCGTAAATGATAAAGTAAAGTTGATCTTTTGACTTGGAAGGAGATATGTGACGTATAGTGCAGCATCCTCATTGACTGTTGTTTTTTCCGATACAAGGATATCAGATATCCAGATGGTGCACGTATGATATTATAATCTAAATAAGATATGGTTGGATAATTGTCAAATGATGGATTTTCGGTTTCTATCTCATAGGTGGTTTCATAACCCACCAACTCTTGAAATGTATCCATAAAAGAAGTTATATCGTGTCGTGACATATACAATAGGACATCATCGGCGTACTTCCACCAAGAATGCACTTTGTGCTTATGAAATGAAGCTGGAGTGTGGATCTCTATTTGGAAGTCGAGATGAATTGTTGCCAGGATTCCAGAGGCTGCACCTCCCTGTGGTAACCCTTCTGCCTGAATATAGCATTTATCTTCAAAGGTAAAATAGTTCCCAGTATTTAATATATACTCTAATGCCATATTAAGCATTGATATGGGTATAGGACATGATTCAAGAAACCAAGGCAAGCACATAAGATTTTTCAAGGTGCACCAGAGGGATGTTAAATTGGTTCTTGGATACATGTCTCTTATGTCCATGGACACGAATACATAACCTGGTAAAGGCTGAAGCTGTAAGATATGCCCTGTTAAACAGCTCATATTGGTCAGATTGTGTGCGGACATGCGGTTTGACAAGGTCCTTTTTAACACATGATGTATTAACTAATGGAGGATGTACCAACCTAGCGGACTGCAAATGGGCCTCATAGGTTGCTCCTTTTTGTGTAATTTCACGGTGCCATATAGATATGGTAAGGTAGGACTGGATATTGTTAACATTTGTTGCTAGCTTATTAGTATAGACTTTGGAAATGAAGACGGTTCCTGTCGATGCCATCTAATAAGTGGCTTAACTATTCTTCGATATTTTGCAGCTAAGCAATAAAACAAGGCTCGTTGGTTTTCTGTATACAAAATGTAGGATCCTATCTCTAGGTTATGGTTTATCCACACATACATCTTCTGTATATATTCAGATCTTTTCATCAAGCATGTAGACTGGCCTTTATCTGCTTGTATTATTATCAAATCTTTTTGTGATTGTAAATATTCGGAAATATACTTATATAACTGAAATAATATTTGTTGAGTTTGCTGAGGTTCTTGATAATATTCTATGGCTTTTAAAAATTGAGTATAATGCAGCTGCATCTCAAATGGACTTTGGTAGTTTAAATTTATAAATTGATTCTGATATATTTCATTATAGCTATCCAAAGCTACGTAATAGTCCTTTATAGTAGGTGTTTTGATAGGGCTATACTTTGGGCCGAAGCTCAACAATATTTGCACTTCCTTTGGTACCTGGCGACCACTTAGGTTATGGAACCCACCAGGTATTATTTTTGGATATAATGTTGAAAAAAGTACATTTTGGGGTAACTGACCGTTATAAAAGTTACATAGATTTGTTTCATTTAAATTAACATTATATGTACTCATTTGCATGTCCGGGGTTTCAATTAGATCAGTTGAGGTAGACAATATAGTTTCCGAAGTTGGTTTGGAGACAAATGTTGATTTGGCTTGACTTGGTGTTAAAAGATCTAAGTTAAGCAGAATAATATATTCAATCAATTAGAGTTGGATATGACTTATATATAAAGTTATGGGGATATTTAATTTGTAGTGTCTTATTGGTTTAACATTATAATAGATAAAATCGATCCTTAACCATTAATTATTACAATTAATTACAATTTGAACTAATTCTATAAATGTATATATATATATATGTAAGATAAGTTATAGTATGTAAAACAAAAGTTATTTATTATTACAGTAGAAATGTAAATACAAAATAGTTAATTTAAATATAATTAAGTTCAAAAAAATCAACTGGCCGACCGCTACTACTTTACGACTGTACTTTACGACTTCACTGGACGAACGCTCAACTTCGACTACTCCTGCTGCCTGCGCTATCATCTCTTTCATTCTTACATTAACTCTATTACTGGCGTTGCCACCCTTACATATATATATATATATATATACCTCGGGTTTTATTGGTGTTCATTGGAGGGTTGGAAGTCATAACATTATTCATTGTCTCTGTCAAATCTATAACCACATGCTCATTGTTTAAATTCTGATTAGTATTATCTACAGCCTGTATCATTGGGGATGTACGTTCTTCATCCATATGTACAATAATTGGTACTGAATCCACATTTGGACCTAATGCGGTTGGGGTAGCTAAATTATTAATTATTAATAATGGACAATATGTTTATTTAATCACACTTACTTTCTATATTCGATATATTAATTATTTGGTCGATAGCAAGTGAATCATGATGTTGACGGGTTTGATTTACATTATTTGACCTGTATGAGCTGTGATGATCACGCAGGTAAGCGCAAATTTATTTTTGCATTATAAAATTTTGAATGTTTTGTTGTAGTTACAGTTTTTTTACTGTTTATGGAAAATTTTTAAATCCCTTATTCAAGGAAAAGAAATACATAATATTATAAGGAAGTATCTAAATAAAATGTAAATTAGTGTATAAGCAAAATTGTATAAAAGAAATTCCATCAAATTTTCATGTATTTTACATTATATTAAAAATTTTCATATATATAATTTTTTACATATAAATAATAAATATAAGTTATTTAAAATGTAAATTTTTTATTTAATATAAATAATGTTTAATAATAACATATTTAATAATAATATATATTATAATACATATTTAATAATAAAATAAATTTTATGTAATAAAATAAAACAAAAAAACATGTTTTTAATTTTCTGCATAGAATAACAACAAAAAACATAAAACCGTACAAACAAAGCAAACGCTTTCATCCCTCAAATAATTTGTGTGATGCACGTTTGTTTGCATTGTGCGCTCTCACTTCACCTTTTGCTTACGAAGTCTTCGAAGTTTTTCACTACATTTAAACTTCGAAGACTTCGAGAACAAAAATTCACAAAAACTTCGAAGTTTTTTCCAACTTCGAAGACTTCGTTGAAATGCGAATATTCGAATATTCGAAGAACTTCGAATTTTTAAAAACTTCGAATAATGTGAACAGCACTACTTAATACACTTGGACTAGTGTTTAAAAAGAAAATGGAGGAGTCAGTTTTGCTCGATAATTCTAATAAAATCTGCAATTTCCATTTATTTACTATAGAATTAAATTGAAGTTTCATATTTCAGACATATCAACAGATTTTATTTATTTTCCACTTTTTAGATTTTTTGTATTCAAAATTTTCTCACTTATTTTTTTAGCGCCAAAATTATTCACATAAATCAAAAAATTTTGTGCACAAACCCAACTGGCATATTTCATGCGTTGCCAATTATTTTGAAACGTGATCCGTATCGTTTCAGCAAAGATGATCCAGATCATTGAGCGGATCATGTTTGCTGAAACGCAGCTATTGTTATATTTGCAGTACTGTTAAGTAGCATATAGAAGTTATTTGTATATATATATTGTTGTTTTCTTTTAAATTTTCGTTTAAATTTCATTTAAATTTAATCATGGTGAAATACGTGCAAAAGTTTTGAGCATATTTATTTGTAAATTGTTAAGTATATTGTATATATTTCTGTTTTCAAGTAACAAGTTTAGGTGTGGTGTGCATACTTGAGATGCATATAATTGATTCTTCATAAAAAATTTTTAAGAGATAAAAATTACAAATATATAATAATGGGTAATTGTATATATAAAATGGGTGATTATACATATTTTAATGCTTAATATAATGTGTAGTTTGCAACTTTGGTAATTACATCTATTTAGAGTTATTAATTTGACGTTTGCGTCGATTTTGCCGCTCAATAGGTAATTTTGTTGGTACCTTCTCTAAATATGCTTTCAATCCAAGTACTATAAAACGCGGGATTATATTGTATTTTTGTGAACTATTCCACTCTATGCCCATTGATCGATATATTTGTTGATAGATATATAGTTGATCTTGTATTTGCATATCAGTATTGATTGGCAATTTGACATAACGTGTTATTCCATTATGCTGGTATAAGCCCATATGAATTGAGATAGGTGACTGTGGATCCCGACATATATCTTCTATGATTTCAGTGGGATTACCTTTGCCGGTACAAAAGATTCCTATTCCGCATATTTGACAACTGACCATTAGTATATGGTGACGCGGAGTTATAGTAGTTGTAGAAGAAGAAATAGATCGTAAGGACATGTTTAGCATGGTATATAATGTTTCAGAGCGTGAGAAAGGTTGAATCTCCTTATGGAAGATATTTGTTGTTTGCATAAGTATTTTTGATATTTCGTCGCAGCTGAATACAAGGCTTCTCCTATATCGACGTGGACGCGGACGTTTATCTTGCAAACCAGGATAGGATGATGTTCTTATATATTTAGTTTTCAATAGAACTTTGTTGCATATACGATATGGAGATATGATGTAGCACATCTTGGATCATTGCGTATGGATAAGCATTTATCAGGATTTGTGTTATACAATTATATAGATCCCGTTCTAAGTACTCTATACTAGTTCTATAAATAATACGTCGTAAATGATAAAGTAAAGTTGATCTTTTGACTTGGAAGGAGATATGTGACGTATAGTGCAGTATCCTCATTGACTGTTGTTTTTTCCGATACAAGGATATCAGATATCCAGATGGTGCACGTATGATATTATAATCTAAATAAGATATGGTTGGATAATTGTCAAATGATGGATTTTCGGTTTCTATCTCATAGGTGATTTCATAACCCACCAACTCTTGAAATGTATCCATAAAAGAAGTTATATCGTGTCGTGACATATACAATAGGACATCATCGACGTACTTCCACCAAGAATGCACTTTGTGCTTATGAAATAAAGCTGGAGTGTGGATCTCTATTTGGGAGTCGAGATGAATTGTTGCCAGGATTCCAGAGGCTGCACCTCCCTGTGGTAACCCTTCTGCCTGAATATAGCATTTATCTTCAAAGGTAAAATAGTTCCCAGTATTTAATATATACTCTAATGCCATATTAAGCATTGATATGGGTATAGGACATGATTCAAGAAACCAAGGCAAGCACATAAGATTTTTCAAGGTGCGCCAGAGGGATGTTAAATTGGTTCTTGGATACATGTCTCTTATGTCCATGGACACGAATACATAACCTGGTAAAGGCTGAAGCTGTAAGATATGCCCTGTTAAACAGCTCATATTGATCAGATTGTGTGCGGACATGCGGTTTGACAAGGTCCTTTTTAACACATGATGTATTAACTAATGGAGTGGATGGATGTACCAACCTAGCGGACTGCAAATGGGCCTCATAGGTTGCTCCTTTTTGTGTAATTTCACGGTGCCATATAGATATGGTAAGGTAGGACTGGATATTGTTAACATTTGTTGCTAGCTTATTAGTATAGACTTTGGAAATGAAGACGGTTCCTGTCGATGCCATCTAATAAGTGGCTTAACTATTCTTGGATATTTTGCAGCTAAGCAATAAAACAAGGCTCGTTGGTTTTCTGTATACAAAATGTAGGATCCTATCTCTAGGTTATGGTTTATCCACACATACATCTTCTGTATATATTCAGATCTTTTCATCAAGCATGTAGACTGGCCTTTATCTGCTTGTATTATTATCAAATCTTTTTGTGATTGTAAATATTCGGAAGTATACTTATATAACTGAAATAATATTTGTTGAGTTTGCTGAGGTTCTTGATAATCTTCTATGGCTTTTAAAAATTGAGTATAATGCAGCTGCATCTCAAATGGACTTTGGTAGTTTAAATTTATAAATTGATTCTGATATATTTCATTATAGCTATCCAAAGCTACGTACAAGTCCTTTATAGTAGGTGTTTTGATAGGGCTATACTTTGGGCCGAAGCTCAACAATATTTGCACTTCCTTTGGTACCTGGCGACCACTTAGGTTATGGAACCCACCAGGTATTATTTTTGGATATAATGTTGAAAAAAGTACATTTTGGGGTAACTGACCGTTATAAAAGTTACATGGATTTGTTTCATTTAAATTAACATTATATGTACTCATTTGCATGTCCGGGGTTTCAATTAGATCAGTTGAGGTAGACAATATAGTTTCCGAAGTTGGTTTGGAGACAACTGTTGATTTGGCTTGATTTGGTGTTAAAAGATCTAAGTTAAGGAGAAATAATATATTCAATCAATTAGAGTTGGATATGACTTATATATAAAGTTATGGGGATATTTAATTTGTAGTGTCTTATTGGTTTAACATTATAATAGATAAAATCGATCCTTAACCATTAATTATTACAATTAATTACAATTTGAACTAATTCAATAAATGTATGTATATATATATATACCTCGGGTTTTATTGGTGTTCATTGGAGGGTTGGAAGTCATAACATTATTCATTGTCTCTGTCAAATCTACAACCACATGCTCATTGTTTAAATTCTGATTAGTATTATCTACAGCCCCTATCATTGGGGATGTACGTTCTTCATCCATATGTACAATAATTGGTACTGAATCCACATTTGGACCTAATGCGGTTGGGGTAGCTAAATTATTAATTATTAATAATGGACAATATGTTTATTTAATCACACTTACTTTCTATATTCGATATATTAATTATTTGGTCGATAGCAAGTGAATCATGATGTTGACGGGTTTGATTTACATCCAGGTGTAAGTTTGGTATATTTGTAGTATAACACATTGGCCCTGTTATTCGATCATTAATTTGATTTTGACCTATGTTTGCACCGCAATTTTCACTAATTAATTCAGCTTTGTTGCTGGTTTCCATTTGTTCTTGGGCTGGGCTGGGAACCATTTGTACTTGCGAATTTGATTTTGTAGCTTTGGCAAGATTAATCATTGAACATAAACTTGGATCCAGAGCAGTGGTTGGCGAATTTGAAAAGGCTAAATAGGAAATTATTGTAAATGTATAATACATATGTAAACTTGTTATATTTACAAATTATAGTTGATGAAGGATTCTCCGTCATGATTTCAGGTTTAGAATTAGGTCCCATACACTGCATACTGGAATTAGATTCTATATCTTGCATTAAAGAGGCAAAGGTTAAATCATCAGTTGAATCATCCATAAGAGACCTATGTTAGATTTATTAAATACATTGGCTTCATGGACAACATTAATGTATAATGTATATTATAATTTTAATTTTAACTTTGAATTTTCATTCTTAAGGTTAACTCACGTTAAAGAGACATGAGTTAAATCATCTGTAGATACATCCATAAGAGACCTGAGTAAAAAATAAAAATAAAAAATTTGTTAATAGTTCAGTTCAAATAACATTAAAAAAACAGTACTTAAGTTTATATTAGATTTGAAAGAATTGAATTTTAAGGACTTAATGACTTGGTTTAATTATTAATTGGTTAAAAAAGTAAATATCATTAATTGCACATTTTGTTGAGAGATCTCAGTTAAAATAAGTGTACTTGTACTATTTATGTAATACGTATATGATTTGGTTTGACATTGATGTTCGTAATGAATAAATTATAAAAGTTGCGAAGCGGTATGACACACATGAATTATATGGTGCTTGTTTGGTAAACAAAGAATTTCCTATTTATAAATTTTATATAGTTTTATAGAAAATTTCAGATAATTTTGTATATAACACTATTTTCACAATTTGTATCACTTAATAGATAATTGAAGAATATTATTCATAACCCATATAATATTTATAATTTGTGCCGGTGCAAATTGCATATATTTGTCACTTTGATATATGTTTGTTTGGTGTCTAAGATGTATAATTGATGGGGAAACATATGTTGAGGCCACAATATAGTTTTGGAAGAGATATGTAATTTTGAGGAATAATATTTGGTTTAATTTAATTTATAAATCAACATTTAATTTTGGAACTTCATACTTGATTTAAGATTTATGTTTATAGGATTGTTGTAATGAGTTTGAATATATATGCAAGAACTGCATCACGCATATTTTGTTTGTTAGTATCTGTTGTGTTTGGTATTTTCACTTATAACTTCAATAGTTTCTCACATAGGAATAATTGATGTCACATATGGTTTGTTTGCTAAAATTTATTGTGTATAACATTTCACATATAACTTCAATAGTTTCTCGCATAAGTATGTTTGATAAACCGAGAAAAACACTCCGGGAGTGCAGGCAGAAGTGAAAACTTGAACTTATGGCGCGTTAGGCACTTTTTTGGGTGAGCATTTTTAGGTGCGCTCGCGACATGAGAAATTGTACATAAAAAATCAAGTTTATCCAAGCAATGTGGGCACTTTTTGAATGGACATGAAGTATAATAATATAGAAACTATATTCGAAGGAAGTGGTTTTATTTAAATGAGTAAATATTAGTAAATAGTAAATACAAAATTTATCAGTTCTCATCCATAATTTCAACAACTCTTACATCATCATTATCAGCATTTTCATCATTATTATCAGGATTTTCATCAAATTCTAAAACTGATACAATAGGTCTATGGTAACTAAAGTATGAAATAAACAATTTTGATTTAAATCTATTTATATATCTTGTGAATACTGCATCAATAGTAGTTTTGTATTTTGTTGTGCTAAGATTGCGATCATTGGACATCGTTAAATCAAATTCTTGATATAAAAATTCAATTAATGATTGATTTTTGACATCTGCAAAGTTTATGTTGAAATCTCCACTCAAAATCATAGTATAATGATCAAATCTTCTATTAATTTTCATCATAAATATTGCGGAAGCAGCTTTAGAATAAATGAATAAATTTGAATACAAGAACTCTCGTATTGCTTGTAAAGACTGTTTTGGTGAAATATAAACGGCAGCCATTATTATTGTTTGTCCATTAGAATGGCATTGGGAAATACATATATCACCAATATTCGAAACATTAGTGCTAAACATACTGGTATATCTCGCATGCACTTCCATATGATCTGTAGAAAATGTGGCCATAGTATCATTGGACCGATGATAAATAGCCACCCCACCTGCTGGACGATTGTCTCTTTTGAAACTTGCTATAAAGTTTAAATTTGGAATGTCAATGGTTTCTTCGTTACTCACATGAGTTTCTGATAATATTAACACACTCATTTTCTCAACAAGAGCATCAACTGATAGGTCATGTACATGTCGTCGTAAGCTTTGACAATTGAATGAAAAAATAGATAACCGTTTTTTTGTAGAAATGAAATCAATAAATGTTTTAGTAACAGTTTGTAAGTTATTGTCATGTAATCGTTTCAGTTCGATGGATAAATCATCTCGATGAGTTGTAGATCTCTTTTGGTTTTTGCTTGTGTTTGAATCATCAGTCGGTGCGTTTCCTACTCTGCCATGATGAAATTTCCAGCTCGCTCCTGTATCTTCTTTAGTTAGTAAGAACAAACCTTCTATATTAGTTACTCTTGATAAGGCTACGTAAACCAATTCTCTTGAGTGAGAACGACTGTATTCATAAACAATAGCATCAAAAGTACCTCCCTGAGACTTGTGAATCGTCATAGCCAAAGCCGAAACTAGTGGAAAATGTTTTCTTTTCGCCACTATAGTTTTGTTGTTGTTAAGTGGTATTGATGATGTTTGAGCAGAAATTGGCACAGCATCTCTGTCGATTCCCAAGCGTTCAGTGTCATTTCTTGCCTTAATTTTGCGCTTTTGACCAGCAGATTTTGGAAACTTTAACCAAATTCTTGTAATTTCATCATTTTCATTTAATTCAATATGAATTAATGTACCTACAGTGCCATTAGATAAACCATCAGCTACATCAATATTTGTAGTTATCATATAAGGCCGGTTGGGAACTAGAATTAATTCGTATGGTAAGCTGCCGGTCTCGTCCGGTTTCATTTTGTGTAACTTTTGTCTAACATAAGCTTCTTGGTCGGCATTATGACAGCCAACGAAAACATCCGATGCCAATGAAATAATTTTATTTTGATAACTATTCAAAATTGTATTGTTGTATTCGTTGACAGCAATATTTGTAAACATAAGTCTTGTTCCTTCCGGACATACAGATTGCGCATATTCTTTAGTAACAAATCTAGATTCAATCACGTTCAATTCTTCTTCAGTTAAAATAGTTCCATCTCCTATTTTCGTTAAAATCGAAGAAAATAGTCTATTTTCTTGTCGCATTACTTTCTTGAGTTCAAATTGTTTGAATTTTCGCCAAGGTGTTTCGGCTGAAATTCTGTTTTTAGTTTGCTTGAAGATTGGCGTAGCTTTTACAGGGGGCAATTGACGCAAATCTCCGATAAGGATTACATCCAATCCACCAAAATCTTTTTGAAGCAAGCCAGTTATTTGCCTCAGACGTGCGTCAATTTGCTGTAATAATTCTGCAGAAACCATGCTTACTTCGTCAATGATAACAATATTAACATACTGAAATAGAGCTCTGTATTGTTGAGCTTTTTCAACGTTGAGGGGACTAACCTTGACAGTGTTATACTTAAAGCATTATGCACCGTTGTGCCACCTATGGCTGTAGCAGCTTTTCCGGTTGAAGCACAAGCAATATATGCAATAAAAATTCCATCAGTATCCGAAAATCTATTGTAAATTTCCATAAGCGCTTTTATTACGAATGTTTTACCACTTCCAGCTGGTCCAGTCAAATACACGAGCAATGGATCTTTCATGTCTCCGGTTTTCGATATCAAGTGATGCATAGTGTGAAACAAAATTTCTCGCTGTTCTTCGTTAGCCTTGCGTATAAGTTCATAAAATTCTTCATATGGTAAAATGTTTTTTTTTTTTTTAGCGATGGCCCCAAGCTTATCAAATAGCGCAAGTCGTAGATCATCATTTAAATCGGCATTTGGATTATCATACAATTCGGCAAATGGATTTTCATCAGGTATTCTACCAACAACCTCATTTATTTCCTCTCCATCAATGTTAATATCTTCGCGACATAACTCTCTGCAGATCTCCAGCGTCTTTCGGATATCCAGATTTGATTCGAACTCTTTTCTTCTCTCAAGTATAAGTGCTTCATTTTCATCATATAGCTGAATATACCGCATTTCCGCAATAATTTCAGCTTCTTCGTGTCGGAACGGCATGTGCAAAGTAACCATTTCTCTCCTGTATTCATTGTAGTCTGTAGCCATGTCATAATTACGATATCGTATGACTTTTGGTTCTTCTCGTTCTACATTTTCACCTTTGTTATTTTTGTAATATTTAGAAACAAACTGAGCAAGAGAAACATTTTGTATAGCATCGGGTCTTTTCTCATATTTGTCGAACCAATTTTCTTTCCATATATCTATCGAATCGTCTTCAAGTTCACTCAATTGCTTCATTGTCTTCTTTACTCTGTGTCTTTCGATTGGCCATATAGTCGGTATAAATTCGATCGCAGTTGAACTTTTTGACATCGGCTCCCTCAATAGATACCATGCAGCTTCTTGACTGGTCATCTCAGTCTGGTTCAAAAGATGGATACTAAGATGTTTAGTAATTTCAAAAATATTGAATTCAGGATGTTCATCCATAACCTCGATGATTTTTCTTTGCAAATTGCTAACGCCCCTATTAGTCTTATTTACGTATTCTACTACGTAAGCTGCACAAGAGTATTCTTCAGTAATAAATTGAAAATCAGTATTAGCTTTTACAACATCGAAAATGAATGGATTGAAAGGATTATGCCATTTTTCCGAAGGTTCTATTTTTATAAAAACTTGTGGTCTATTAATTCCCGCTCGAATTATCCTTACGTATTCCTCATCTGAATCAATATCATTTTCACTGTAAAATGATGCAAAATCATCGTAGTCATAGATTTCGAAATTTTTACGGACTGAATTGTATTTCACCTTGTAGTGTTGGAAACAATCTTCTGTATCTTTCATAGGTGTTAAAATCATTGTTTCCTTAACAGGCAAAAATGGAGCATCAAATCTACATTTTTGTTGTCTTCGCGATGCTATTCCTTTATAGCAGGTAAAAGAATGCCTATGAGTTTGTAATTTAATATTACCAGAAGCTTCGGTGGCTGATACTGATATCAAAAAATTTATGAGATCGATGGCTTTATTGTAATCCTTGTCAAGAGCATCTTCAGGAGCATTATCTAACCACGCTAAAATATGTGCATGTGGACTACCTCTGTGTTGAAATTCAATTCTTTTGAAGTAATGCAAAACTCTGTATTGTTTAAAAGGACTAAACCTTTTAGATTGTAATATTTTCATAATAACATTGACTAGCTTGTTAAAATAAATAGCGCAAGTTACCGCGTCTTCATTAATGAGAGTACTTTTTTCAATGTAATGCAATTCAGCAGCTTGTTCTGCAGATATTTCCGAATTGTTTTTCAAATTATGCAACAATTGCAATAACTTTGGCCATCCGATTTCATTGGCGCTTATAGTAAAGAAAACAGTAGGCTTACCATATTGTCGAATCATTGCAAAAAGATCTCTTTTTCTTTCTGCCCAATAATATGCTGAATTCGGAATTGAGCGAAGAAATGCCAAATTGGTCTCAATGCAGTCATGCATATAATCGTCTGACTGTATTTGCTCTTTAGTGATTGCAATACCTTGGCCAACATGTCTGAATGCTATAGAAAGAGACTGTTTGATTCGAAACCTCATGATTTTCATCGTCATGTATAGCAAGTGTTGAGGGGTTACACCTCGTCTATCAGATCTCCTAAGTTCACTGGTTGCCATCATGAAAGCTGTGGCAACCACACCATCACGGAATTGCCTAAATTGTCCCAAATATATTTGTGGAAAAGATAATTCTTCAGCGTGCTCATCGAATAGCAGACTGATTGGAACGTTTCCTGAAAAAATACATATGTTTATTTTGCAAATTTAACAAATTAAATAAGAAAAGAACAAAAATAAAATAGAGTACCTTCTCCAGGAGCAATGCTCAAGTACATATTTTCGTCCCACATCAATGTTTGTTGCTGAGCTATTAAACTTTCGCCAATTGGTATCTGTTCTAAAATGTCATTGTCGCCATCTTCATCAAAGACAATATCATCTGCAACTTCGCATTCATTGTTGTCATTCAAAAAACGATCATCAAGTGCAACATCGTAGGAAGTGTAAAGAGGAGTGTCTTTCAAATATCGTAACCAAACTTTTATGCTTCTTTTCCTTACTATACCATAGACGTAACTAGATTTGTGAATTTTTTTCCGTTTAATATGAACAGTGATGGCATAATCATCATCTACTTGCCTTGGCAACACATTAACCATTGTATTCACTTCAATTGGAACATTAATGACCTGTCCATAAATTCCATATTGACCATGTACATGTCGCAGTCTACGAATTTGCATGAACGGAATTCTTGGAGATATTAACCTTTCGGTTACCAAGTCTAAAGGAAAGTCTTTCAGAGATGCAGGAACAGGTGGATATTTGAATCCATTGTAAACAGACATCGGTGGAATACGTTGCTTTTTAATTGCTGCGTTGCAAGTTGAACATAATTTAATTTCCGGTAAAGCAGTGTTTGAAAGCAATGATCTTATAAAATCAATATTTTTAGTCGTATCTATATTTTATAAGTAACTCAAATCCTTTTTGAACCACAGTCTGTCGCAAACATCACAAGCAAAGCCGAATTCATTTGCAACGAAATCTTTCTGAAAATCTCGATGCGCAGAGAAATTTCGTTGAAAAGCAGAGTATGTTTGAACCTGCACATTAGGTAAGGAAGCATTTACAATCTGAGAGGGAGGTTGACTTGGAACTATTATATCCCCGACATTGTGAATAGGAGTATTGTCGTCAGAATGGCTTGGTGGACCTGTAATTTGATCGTTGTGTATGATTTCTGAATGTATATCATCTGTGGTAAATGGACCAGACGAATATATTGCTGTCCGAGGTACATAAGGCACATCTCTGGTAGATGTACCAGCGATTTGAGGAGGTACACTTTGTTGTACAAGAGTTTGGTCAGTTGATAATAAATTTAACGTTCTTCGTTTATCTCTGTATCGTTTACAATAATCTTTGTTCGCTTGTTTCGCCAAGTCTGACTTATGTGGGTGTTTCTCTCTGTATCGATTATCATATTCTTTCCTTTTTTGTTTTCTTTTTTCTACTTCATCCTCATAAGTGGAGTCATCTATCGAGTTTTTTCTTTTTCGAGCATTATTTGAATCATCCGCATCCATTTTCAAGACAAATCTATAGATCTATAATCTATATTATCTATTTTTAGATAATTTTATTTAATAACGTGTTGCATTTGTTTATGTACGTATCATGTACGTAACAAAAAAAAAAATAAACAAATAAAATAATAATTTACTTACGTGATGACGAGCAGCAGTTGTAATAATGTATACAAAATATAACACTATAGTATACAAAAGCACTACAACAATGTTTTTATTAATTCTATTAACACTTTAGATTTGTTTTTTTTTGTTTTTTTAACACAATACCATAGCAGCAACACAAGTCAAATGAAATATTTAAATCAGGGTTTGAAAAATGATGATGATGAAATCAGCAAAAAAATGATAGCGAGATGAGAGCAGAGCAGATCATTTTTTTTCATGTGCTACGGCTCCCGCCGTTGTTGTTTAACACACACACAAAAACAGACATACTAATGCAGACACACAATGCAGACATACAATGCAGACACACTAAATTTGACTCAACTAAATTTGATGTGCTCTGCTCTGCTATGGCTCTCGTCAAAGTGAGAGCGATAGCAGTAGCATAGCAATAATCTGTCGCTAGGGCACGAACGAATGCCCATGCAAAGACTGCGTATAGCATGCAGCGCTCTCGCATACCTATACACTCTGAATACACATATAGGTATGTAATCTCGTCTGTCGCGAGAGCACGAATGAATGCCCATGCAAAGAGCGCGTATAGTATACATATATTATACAAATACCCGCGGAGTATATCTGTGTAAAATCTCATCTGTCAGATCGGCTGAAAATGCTCACCCAAAATTTGCCTAACGCGCCATAAGAAGTTTTCACTTCAAAAATAAAATTCAATATGCACCACGTCTTTACAGATCAAAAGCTTTTTTTTTTATATATGTGTAGATAAAAAATGCAGTCATGCAATTTTGGGTGTAGATGTGAGGGTGCTCCTTCTATGTGTAGATATCGTTATATTATTTGCATATGGAGGTCGGTATCATTATATATGCTCCTATGGGCCTAATGTGTTATTACGGAATGTTTGCATATTGGGTATTTGTGTAAAGTTTCTGCATTATATTATTTATGATGTAGGGGATTTATACATTTACGTTACATATTTCATACTTGTTACTACTTGATTTATATTTCACGGAGGATTATTGTTTTTTTTAATTTTATTAAACTAATAATAACTTGATGTTATAAATTATTTATGTTAACTTAATAATACCTCAATTTTTAAATAGTTCATTTTAAGTTATTAATACCTTAATTTTATTAATAGCTTATACTAACATTTTTTTTATAAGTTTATATTAACTAATAATAAACTTTTTTTTAATGAGTTTAGATCAACTAAACTCATTTCTAAGCGTCCTTTTGTATCTTCTCCCAAAGTTCTGCGTGTAGTGGCTCTGGAGCTAGCGCTGAAATTGGTCGCTGCAGGCATATTTCATTGACCTCTTTCATGAGGTCTTCAGCGGCTGTGATATCTAAATAATCGGTGTCGTTGTTGTGTTGGGTTAACTTGTTAACCACTTGCTGCTGGGTTTCTGCTTGTTTTTTATACCTCAGTTTTAATGGGATTGCCTGTTTTAAAAACTGTGTCCTAGGTTTGGCTCGTTCCATTGCTTCAAGATGGTTCCGGTAGTTTTGAATACTGGTGGTGAGTTTTCTGCTTTGTTTAGGTTTATTGATTACTATTTTGCTTGGTTTTAAAATGGTGTACCCTATTGGACAATTGCTGATCTGCTGTTTGATATTCGTGTTGCTACGTCGTTTTATAATGTTCAACTAAATCCTCGTAAAACTGTTTCCGCATTTTATAGGAACTTCTATTATGTAGATCCCGTTAATCCTGCTGCGGTACATGCGGCATTTTGAATTGTTCGTGTTCGATTTCTTAAAGCGTCTTCCATCATCATGCATGCTGTTCTGCTGAGAGCATCTACATATCCCATTTTAGTTCCGGATCTGTGCTCTAATTCATGCTCACATTCCTAGAGAAACACGGCCCACCTCAATACTCGTAGTGGCACGTTGTGCTTCTTCATCGTCATAGTAAAAGTATTTCAGTCGGTTGTAATTTTAAATTTTGTGCCCAGAACGTAGATTCTCCGCTTTTTGAGTGCTTCTTCTAGTGCTAGGACTTCTAATTCATACGAATGGTATTTTTGTTGATGAGCTTGCATTTTGTGACTCATAAACTGAACATGGTGAAGTTGATTATCATTCTTGTCTCTTGGTAGAAGAACAGCACCGTAACCGTACATTGAAGCGTCGGTATGAATTTCTGTATAAGCACTTGGATCAAACAGTTTTAGAACAGGAGCAGTTAATAAAGCATTCTTCAACTGCTGGAAAGCTAAAAGTTTGTTTTCATAAAATTTAAATTCGGCGTCTTTACTAAGTAAATCCGATAAAGGGTTAGCTATTTAAACATAGTTTTCGATAAATTTTCTGAAGTAAGAAGTCATTCCAAGAAATCGTTGAAGAGATTTTTTATTCACAAATATAACGACAATGGCGTATATAAAAATTCATATTGACTCCACATTTCACACATCTAGGCTGTCTTTGACAGTAGTTTTTGGTATGTTTGAAGGACATTTGATGCACTGTGGGATAAGTTTTGAAGCTTTAATTGCTTCTATAGATACTATTGTGTTTAGGATTTCTTTAATTTCATGAATTTTGTTCGTGTCTTCAACTGACTCAAAGGTTAAGATGAATATATCCAGCGGATTCTTGGTTTTAAATTGTAGTTTGTTAAGTGCGCTGACAATTTTAAAACCCTTTTCTGCGTGGTCGCCTACAATATCTTTAGGGTCGCATGAGTGATGCAGCTTTGTTTTGAAGCTTTAATTGCTTCCATAGATATTATTGTGTTTAGGATTTCTTTAGTTTCATAAATTTTGTTCGTGTCTTCAACTGACTCAAAAGTTAAGATGAACATATCCAGTGGATTCTTGGTTTTAAATTGTAGTTTGTTAAGTGCGCTGACAAATTTAAAACCCTTTTCTGCGAGGTCACCTACAATATCTTTAGGGTCGCATGAGTGATGCAGGTTTTTTGCTATAACTCTTATTGGTCTGAACTGTTTATGTTCGTAAGAGTGCCATGAGAAATTTGCTTCCTTTAAAGCCCGAGTTACTTCCAGATAGTCGTTGCTATCAAAAGTGCTGATTTTACACAAGCTGTTATTTATAAATTTCAGAAAAATTTTATTTTTGCTTATCTGTGTTATTTTTGTTATGTCATTGTAGTTATCAGAGGCAGTTACCATTATTAGTGGTGGACGTAGCTTGGTTGATGCCTTTTCCGTTTCATCAGAATGCTTTCGTGTCATATTGTTAAGAATTGGTGACACTCTTGGAGATATGGTAGCTTTGCGCTTTTTTTATTTTTTTTAACGATCCAGTCGGTTTCTCGAGCAAACTCTTCCTTGTCTGTTTCGAAAGTTGGGGTTGTTTGCTCTTTTGGAACTATGTTGTTAACAAGTTGTGACCTTAATTTTTGATTTTTTTTTAAAAACTATTTTTTTGTAAAATATTTACCTTTTGATGATAACTGATGTAATAATATAAGTAAGTTTATTTTTTTTTTTTTTATTAAAGTACTGAAATATACAATATGACAACGCCACTTTTATAAATACTCACTTTTGTTAAAAAACAAATGCTGTCTCTATCAGTTGTTTTGAACGTTTTGGTAACAATACAAAACACAATTTTTATTTTAATGATTTTGTGAACTTTGTTTTTATTAAAATTTAGAAATATTATTTGTGATTAAATAAACAAACCGCCCTTATGCTGTCGCGGATCGCGATAACTAGTAAGTATGTTCACCATTTAATCTTTTTGTGCACTTAGTAAAATTTATTTTTTAAAATCATTGCGTCTGCAATCAAAATGCAGTAACACGACCACAATGCTATGTAGTATCGACTGCAGAAGGGTACCACAATCCTTTTGTATTGAGCAGTTATACGACGCACTAATAATCCCCTATCCTCTTGATATTCTATATAGGCACCTGAGCTAACATAAGACTTAATCCAATGTTCCACCTTCGCTACATAATCTACACGGGATATCAAGATGGTAATTTTGTCTTTGTCTGCTTGAACTATGATTAAATCATTATGGATCTTGAGAAAGTCATAAGTAATTTGATATACCATATATGTGTGTATAAGCGTCTGATTTGCTGCATTAATTTTGTCGCTTTGTTTATTTTTATATAACGCTACTGCGCTGCTACTGCACAAACATGAGAGTCGTTTCTCTTTAACTAGTAATTGCTTTTGTTAATATTTTCAGTTTTGTCTTTATAAATGTATTATTTCTGAACTCGCTATTGTTAATGCTATAGCAGACAGATTTTCACTTTTAACCTTTATTTAAAACTTCATTTGCTAATTGTAAATTTTCTGTTAGTCTTATTCGTTTTTTTTTTTTTTTTGGTTCGGTTAAACTTAGATTGAACCCCCAGAAATGTGGTTTTACCCACCATAATAAGATACAAATTATGTTTACTCGTTTCCAGTCCAGAAGAGCGACTGAAATTTATAATTTCGATCGACGATGTTGTTCCAACCGTTTACAAGTTTTACTTAATATAACTTAACTATTAAAGCTTAAACTTAATATTCGACTTTTGAACATTTCGATAAGTTCGAAGTGTTCGAGTTCCATAACTTATATATTGTTTTTAAAAATTATTCTTGCTTAATATTTATTTGTTATATAATTTTAACATATTTTTGTGTACAGTTTGTACTTTTTTTATTGCTATCCTCTATTGAAATGTTGTTATTATTTTTTACTGCTACTATTCTACATGGGTCTAAGTATCCATTTTCTAACCTACTGAATTCCTTAAAACTACTAAAATTCTTACTTTAAATTGGAAGTTCTTATTTTCTTTGTCATACATTTCTTTCTGTTTTATTTTTGCTTTATCGAGCATTATTTTTGCTCTTTTTTTGCTCTTTTTCTCTCACCAAGGTGGAGCTTTGTCACCATTATGCCCTCACAAATAAAAAATGCTTACAGGCCATATCCTTAGCTTGATCAGAGCACGGTCAGAGCGATTGCTAGTTTAACTACCCGCAAGTAATAACTACTCCGATCAGTTTAATATAGGAATAAGAATAAACGAGGTACAAGCTTCCAATGGAGCGGAGCACTGCGACCATGATCTTTTGTGCTACAACACACCCTAAACGAACAGAAGACATTCCACCTTCAGAATGAAACCCAGAATATCGGCCGTTGATGACACTCTAATGTCAGAAAGGGAAAGTAGTTCTCGATTCAGTGACCTCCTCCTGGCCCAGATCAAGGCTGGGCAGTGACAGAGAATGTGACTGGAAGTCTCGTCTGCTTCTAAGCAAAGTCGACAATCTATCTTCGGACAGACCAATTTTGTTAAGGTAATAACGCAGTCCATGGTGACCCATTAAATATCCCACCGGCAACTTCAACTCTGTTCTGCTAAAGAAGGATACCTTACCATACCTGTAAGAATGAACCAACTCCTTATCTTAACGGTTACCTAGAATTTCGCGCCGGTAGCGACTTCTCTCGGCTGAAAACCATTTAGCCACGATTTCAGATAGCTTTTGATCTGTTGTAAAATGCTTGTGAATTAGCATGTCGCAGTTTCCTGACGTATGAGAAATCAGAGACCTAGTTGTACTCTTCCGTACGTATTGATAACAGCCTAGCTGCAATGAAAGCTACTGTCTTTTTAACCAAGCGATGCAGTGGGGTAAGACCCACTATGAACTCCAATGCTGTTGTGAGACAAGTTGGAATAGTTCCCGTCATATCGATACATGCGAGTCTTTGCAATATTGCAACATTTTGTTGTGACTCATTTCACCAAACAAGAGCGCATAAGATACAATTGGTGTGACCATTGTACAAAGATCCATTATAGAATTTTGGGACTTAGGCCAGGTTCTACCATAAAAGTCCCTGCATGTCCACATTGTCCGGTTGGCTTAGCCAATTATACTATCCAGATGAGTGATGCAGTTAAGACGCTTATCTAGGGTAACTCGTAAATATTTAACTAAATAGGAGCATTCGATAGCTGTATCTTTTACAGATAGGGACCCTAAATAATAAAATTACTGCTTATTTTGAGTTAATATTTATACCTTGTGTTATACACTAGTTCAGAACTTTGTGTAAGGCCGCCAACATTACGTCGGTAACAATGGCATCATAATTATTGGAAGTAATGACTGTCAGGTCATTTGCATAACCTATGCCATAGTAGCCAGATTGCTTCAGTTCAACTAGTAGATCATCGGCTACTAGCGTCTTTGGCAATGGTGGGAGAACCTCACCTTGAGGACAGCCCCGTACAGCGGTAATGCTGACGACAGTACTACCTAACTTGGAACCTGTTTCGTAACATCCTATCTATCCACGTTATTGTGCATGAGTCTATATCTTTTTCGGCCAGTGTTCCGGATATGGATTCATATGTTGTGTTATCAAAAGCTTCTTCTACATCCAAAAATGAGCATAAAGCAATCTCCTTAGATTGAAAGGTGCTTTGAATTTTGCTGACCAAGTTATTCAGCGGAACCTCCGTAAATTTGACTTTTGAGTAGACTAATGGCTGGTTCATGGGTTTATTACCAAGTTTGGGAATAAAGATCACGTTCACTCCTCTCTGGGAATGAGGGATATAACCCATAGTGAAACAAGCTCTGAAGAGTTTGATTAATGGATACCATTAAAAGATACCATCGCCCCTAGGCCCTCAAATGGTTGAAATGAGCTGATCGCCCAGTTCACCATGTTCCTGTTGAAAATAACACCAGATAGTATGTATTTCTGACATGTGGGATGCTTAGTTAAACATAGAATCATATATCACATTGGTGTGATTTTCGACAGGAAACTGCGTATTAAATCGTTTATTATTAATTCCGGTCTTAGTGTCGTTACTACGTTATGGAAAACATAATTAATTTGCGTTAGTTTCTTTTCCAGCTTAGTCTTAAGGTTTTTCGCTTTTTTGTTAGCACTTGTATCCCATTTACAACGGATAAGCCTAGATGCATACACTTTAGGTTTGTTATGTTTAATTTCAATTCCTATGTAAGCTTTACGTAAGCGAACATCAGATTGGTGTCTTCAGATACTTTCAAGTCTTCTGCTGGATCGCTTATCACTGTAGTTGAACTGATCATTTTTTTGCTGGTTGTGAAGCTGCACCGCCACAATCTTCAATAGTTAAATTAGATTTTTGTTTCAAGATCGGTTTTGATGGATTATCGGTAGTAGTACTTGCTACGTAGCGTATTTGCTTAAATACAGTTTCAATTTCTGTAACCGCCTTCTCAAAGAAACTTGATTTCAAAATTTTCGTTGTAATTAATTTTTTCTGGGTCTGACCATTGTGCCTTAGTCGATTATATTTTCTCTACCATCCCATAGACAATGCTTACGAATTCAATTTAAAACTCGAGATGCGATGTAACCTAAAAAATATCGAATTGATGGCAATTCACTGCCCAAAACCTTATAGTTCCCGGATATGTAAGATATCATAAACTTTTGAATGGAAATTTCTTCCTGATTGTCCAAATCATCAAACAAACTTCATTACTTGGCGATATTACTTCATCTACAACCGACTGAAACACACTATCATCCATCCTCCACAGTTTCGCAATTTCCCAAATTGTGGGTAATAGAATTTTACGCGTTATAATTTTGGCCAGCATATAATTTATTTTTGATGTGGAGGGGTTGTTATTATAACCGCCTTGTTGAGTTTTTATTTAAAGTTCTATTATTATATGAAACACAGTTATTATTATTATAAAAATGATATGTTTATTATACTAGAATCAAATCAGGACTGCAAATGTTACAATGATAAAAATTTATTTACAGTATCAATAATTAAAGCATAAGGCAAAATTTCAAATATGTACTCCAAACCCAAAAAGATAATAAAAGATAATAAAAGAAGATAGCGTAAATTTTAACACGCCTGTTTGCCGTAAAATTGAAAATATGTTTTTAAGTTTGTCTTGGCAAAGAAAATTTGTCATTATGAAGAATATTTCACTATTGTTTTGAAACATTTTCTGAACAATTCCATTAAGCGTGATTTTAAAGCCTCTCAGGAATGAACAGTTTTCTTTGAGTCGGTAAACTTAACAGAATTTAAGTAAAGAATGAGTTCCTTTATATAGTTTATTACAATCCCGTCAGACTGCAACGCACAAGATTATGGGTTTTTGGAATATAGAGTACAGGAGTTCATGCAGTCAAATATTTTATCAATTTTTTCAATAAAATTGGCAGTTGCTATTGCTACTTCTTTGCTAACATTGTTAAAACCTCCTGTTCTCAAAATAGTTCTTATTGCGGCTTGCACTGTCTTACTAAATAATTGTGTCGCAAACTTAGCCCTCATTTTTTCAAAATTCTTTGGTTCTATATGTTGCCTACTTAGTTTAGGACACATTTTTGTAGTTGAGTATCTTTCTCTTTCTCACAGTTAAATTAGCAAGAGGTCTAGCCAGCGGATTTACATGGCTTACAAGATTTGAAATATGTTTCTACTTTGTTCTCTCGAATAGGCATTTGACGAACAGGCATTGCCATATAGCTGTAAGCCATACATCCAGATTGGCTTAATGACTTGGTTGTATAACAAGACTTTGCACTCTAAACATAAGGCAGACTGATGTCCGATTAGCCTTAACAAGGCTTTAAGCTTCATTTGAGTCCTTTTTGTTTTAATATGCTTCCGCCAAGTTAAGCGTTTGTCATGATGAATACCAAGGTACGTCACTGTTTCTGTTTGCGGGACTACTATTCCGTTGAGAGTGATAGTTGGTGAGGAGGATCTGTTAAGAGAGAATGTTATGTAACTAAATTTTTGCTCATTGACTTTAATTCGCCATAGTGATAACCAGCTTTCTATGAAGCACAAATGATTTTGCAATTGACTGGAAGCGATTGTGGCATTTTTATGTCGGCACAAAATAGCTTTATCATCAACAAATGTTGATGTTACCAGTTAGTTAGTTAGTTAGTACTTCTTTATAGTTAGTTACTTCTTTATTAATAATTTAAAAACATACAATCATTATCCATACTCTATACATTATTTACTTAAAGCTATGACTAATATCGTCAGCTTTACCTAGCGATTGCCTACTCTTCTATTCCCTCTAATCTTGTAGTGAGTTTGATGTTATAATTAGTATATATTGTTGATGTGCATACATAAGTGCGGTTAAAAGATCTCATCTATAATTTGTTGCCTATATTTTATCGCTTGATTAAGATACGCGCATAAATTCAGCCAGTTCATTCCATTAAGGATACCGTGCAATTCTGTTTGGCTCAAAGTCGTTTTCCCAAAATACTTGTATCTTATTTCCTTTAAAATTGGGCAAATTGCGAGAAAGTGTTTAACGTTTTCCGTTTCCTGTTTATTACATAGGCGTCAAACAGATAGTGCACCACTTACGTAGGGTAAATAATTGAGTCTGATGAGTTCAGTACGAGATTTGAAAATTGTACGAATATTTTCCACAGTATATTTATCATTAAAGTAATTCATTATCCCCAGATTGTAAGTTAGTTCTCTGTATGTTTGTCTAGAGTAGCTTGTTTTGGCCTTAAAAACAAATCGGTCTCTATCACTTTGATCCTGTTTTAGGAGAACGCGCTGCTGCCAGTTAATCCAACCATTCATGTCCTCTAAATTCAAATTTTCTTCATGTTCCTCGGCTAAATTTAACCATGCCGCAAAATATGAACTTCTCCTACCTAAAAAGTATGTCGCAAGCCGTTTGGTAAGTCTGCTATCTGTGTGTTTCATAACAGCGTTAATATATTGAAAGTGGGATTTTAAAGTGCCGATATGTAGTGTTAATAAGCCAGTTTCCAGGTAGATTGCGTAGTCTGGCGTGTTGACCGGTAGACGAAAAATACGTTTGATAAAATAAGTCAGCAGTTTTTCCACCTCATTATATTTTTCAAAACCCCAAACTTGGGAAGCATAATTCATAATTGAGTTGACAGCAGCTTGGAAAACTTTGTATTTAACTGAAAGAGCTACCATATCTTTTCCTAATGCTCTTCTCCATGTGCTGTTTATTGCTAGTTTTGATTCTTTTAGCCTTTTATTAATGTGTGTTTCGAATGTTGCATTATATGTTATCCAAACGCCTAAATATGTCTTAACTACTTCCAATAATTTACCGTTAATGTACCACTTTTCATCGCATGCAAGACGCCTTGCATATTTTTTTAATATTATTATTTTTGACTTTGCTATGTTGACTTCTAAATTCCAGGTATTACAGTAATCGTTCAGTCTATTTATTATTAGCTGCAAGGCTCTTGGTGACTCTGCAAACAGCACCACATCATCTGCATACATCAGAACCTTTATTTGCATGCCATCAATCACGATGCCACCGTTTAAAGAGTTAACCAGGTCATCTAAAAATAAAATAAATAAAAGTGGACTTAAAACACAGCCTTGCTTAACCCCAGACTGTGTAAGAAACCAATCAGAAATAATATTTCCATCCCACACTGCTCCTTTACTACCATGATACAAGCTCCAAATAATCCGCATCATTTTTGTTGACAATCCTAAGTTCCTAAGCTTATAGAAGAGCGCATTACTTAGTATTGAATCGAACGCCGCCTTGAAATCCACGAAAAAACATAAAGTTTTTTGTTTTTTTCAGTATACATTTTTGCAATATTAGTTAAAATAAAAATGTTATCCACAGTTGAATACTTTTTCCTGAAACCTGATTGAAATTCACTTAACAGTGCATGGTTATCAACCCATTCTTGTAGCCTCTCGTTCAAAATACTTGCAAATACTTTCGCCATGGCATTGTTAAAAGATATACCCCTATAGTTTTCTGGATTCTTTGTGTCGCCTTTTTTGTACAATGGAAAGATAATCGACTTGCGAAAAGAATCAGGTACATTGCCGCTGTTGATGTTACTAAATTGGTATTTGTAGGGATATCTGATTTAAAGATGAGATACAGGACTGGACCAAGAACACTGCCTTGTGGAACTCGTGCACTTATTGGAAAGTCTGTAGTTGTGTGCTTATTGAACTTTACATTAAAAGAACTGTCTATTAAATATGATTGAAGTACTGCGTGTGAATTTTGCGGGAGTGATTATCGCGTTTTGTGTTTCAGGACCTCATGTCATACTTTATTGAACGCTTGTGTAACATCTAAAAAAACACCAGAGCAATATTCTCGATTTTCAAATTCTGTTTACTTGTTCGATAGTACCATGTTTTTGACGAAGTCCAAATTGATGTTTTGGGATCAGGGCTCGTTCTTGGAGAAAAGGCATAAGTTTTGCTAGAAACACTTTTTTTAGTAATGAATTAAATGGCTACGAGGAGCAGATTTTTCAACATAATTAGTGTTACAGAATAGTCCAGGTGCTTTTTTGCAGACATGTTTTTGATGGTTACCTTGATATCGATTTCTGAGATTTGTAAGTCGATAATATTATTGTTGATATGTGGAGCTGGTAAAATCAAATTATTAGAGGGATTTTGTTGAAAAATTTGACTCAGATGATTAGCAAATACATTAGCTTTTTCTTCATCGCTGCGAGCTCATTTTCCGCTGGAGTTTCTTAACGGAAGCACTGCTTCAACAGGTATTTTTATAGTTTGATGAGCCTTCCAGAGTGATCCTTTCTTAGCCGTGTTTGGGGACAGCTTTTTAATATATTCGTATCGCTTGTTTTTTTTGTCTCTTGCAAGAGCGCTCTTTTGTCGATTTACTGCTTCTTTTAATTCAGATTTGGCTGATGGGGTTCTATTTTGTAGCTATTCTCGACTAAGCTTTCTTTTTTCTGCTAGGAGTCTTTCGATGTTGCTGTTGCTAAAATGCTGCTCTCTTACTTGAGAAGGCGAATTTCGTAGAGTAGAAATTTTGGCAACTGATGAGAGAATCATGTTGAATACTTGTATGGCATTATCTACCTGATATTTGTTTTTAATTTTGTAATTGGTATAAACGTTAATACTTGTGTATTTCTTAAATCCAGGCAGTTGATGTTTTGGGTTGTAAGTCTTTGTGGGCCTTGAATTAGTTAGTATTCTTCATGAATTATCATGAAGAGTGGAGAATGATCCGATGATAATTTATAACTTGTGAACATCGAAATAGTGTCACGACGAATACCCTTTGTTACAGCGAAATCATCTGGGATCTGGGATTTTGTTGTTGTCTGATGTGCAATACGTAAGATGCCCGGATGATGCGACATCTAGTTTGTTGCTCTTGTTAGTTGTCATGTTAAAAAGTTTTTGACCTGCGTTTCGTTAAGTATAATGCGAGGGGGTAATACACTGCTGATAGAGTAGTAGGTAAAGTAGGTAAAGATAGTAGGTAAAGCATTGTATGCAGACTGAAGATGCTTAAAGGAAATTTTCAAAAAATCTAAAATGGCTTAAATCGCTGACATCAATAGTGATTGCATTTGTATTATTTGGTTGAATATAGTTTGCATGGTTTACAGGAACTGTGAAAACATCATGTCAAAATTACTACTTGGAGCCTATTGAACTAGAGCTTGTTGTTCCTGCTGGGTATTAAACTTTCGCCCTGTTGGAAGAAAAATTATAAGAGACAGCAGTGTTTATTGAGAACATATTATTTTTAGAGTCCCGAAAAGCTTGTCTTTTGTAGAGTAGACTTTGTTTAAGATGTTGATAGACTTGACACCCTCTGTAATTTGCGGTATGGTTACCATTGCACTTACTACATATTACTACCTTTTTGTCATTATAATCGTTTTTGTCGTATTCTGAAGTATGGTGAAGTTTATCACACAACACACACCTAGCGCAGCGTACAATAGTTTTTGTGCATAGATTTTGTCCCTGTTAATTATATTAATAACTCACTTCGCATGAAATCCTAGCTCTCAAAGAGCTTTTTTGACCTCAGCATTGTTTATGTTGGGATCGATTTCTTTTATGCCCACAGAAATACCCTTACTGCTTTCAAGTTGATATGTATAGTAGTTATAAATTGGTGGAGGTTTAAGTTTTTCAGTGGGTTAACTGCTACTGTTTGGTTCATTCTCATTAGCCAAGGAGAAACGATTGTTTCCGAGAGGGGTTGTTGAGGTTTGATCTTCTTGCAATTTGGCTTTTCAGGAATACGCTTTCTTTTGTTCATTATGTTCACGTAGCGATCCATACCTGTCTGCATTGCTTGTTATTTTCTTTTTATTTCACCTTTTCTTTGCTTACTGTTATTTTTATTGTTTACTGGTGTAGTGTTTGAACCTGCAGTTGCCTTTTGATTGGATCCCTTATCGCGGAGTGTTTCATTTTTTCTTCGTTATATTAGTTTTCAAACTGCAGTAAAGGTTGATATATTTGTTGCTGTAAATGCTTTGCATGATCTGATTTTGATGTTTCCTTGTTTGAAACACCCGACGTCGTGTTGGTTAATGACTGTTGCGTGATGCTTTTTGTTCCATACATTATTGTGACTTATTCTTCGTTTGGCAAAATGTTCTTTGAATTATCTTTTTATTATTATTTAATTTTATTTTATTTGCAATTGCTATTTCACAATCTATTTTAATACATTTGTTTCAATTTCTGGTTTATTTAGGGATTTTATTGCAGATTGATCATTTATTATAGTGTCTTCTGAATTTAGCGTTATATAGCCATTTAGGCCATTTTCGCTAATCTGAGAATGCCGTCGTATAATTCTTTCACAATCGCTCATACAATGTTTTGTAATATATTGTTTTATGATAACTAAAATAATGTATAGGACTTATAAATATTTTAATATTTATTAGTATTTAAAGCGTACTTTCGCGTATGTATTAATTTTATTTATTTAATAAGTTAGCTACACAATAACACGATTTCGTGAGTTGCAATTAGTTTAATATTTTGTCTGTTTCCAACACTTTTCTTGTTTTTATTTTAAGCTTCAGAGCTTAATTTGCTGTCTGTATCAGCTGTTTTTAATTGTGTGTGAATTTGGGGCAAATAAACAACTTCAAAAACAAAGCAATTTTGCTAAGCAAAAATTCACTCAAGAACAATAAATATATATTAATATTTTATAGATTCACTGTCTCGATTGTTTGTGATAAAAAACACTTGAAAAAACATTAAAACTACGGAGTGATGTTTTTTGCGTGCGCACCTTGAAACTTTTATAATAAAAAAATAGTAATTTACTAAATTAATAATAATTTAAAATAAATGACCAATTTGAAAACATTCCCTTGACAACGACACATGTTTTTACCAATTTCATCAGTTCTGAAAAAGTTCACATCTTCGAAACCATCAATTTGGTCCAATACCGAGTAGCTCTGGCCTTAATTTTATTTCATCAACAGTAAGTATAGCATTCTCTCAGTCAATCTGCCTAAGCATGCTTATTTTTTTCAAAAGCATGTGGAAACCTTCACTTTTAAAACCAGGATGCAAATTCTTGATGGCTGTCCAATTTATAATAGAATTTTCATAGGGTAACGTAAAGTTTAGTCTGTTCTTCGTGGATAAATTTGCTGAGTGAAACTTTAGATACAAAATAAGAGCCAGTTCTCTTGACGCCTCATCGTACTCCCTATTTCGAGATCCTACAAGCATCTTGGACAACGTTTTCGACGCGCGAATAATACTGTTATTAGCCTCAATTACATTAACAAGTGGACATTTCTTTTTGAGTTTTTGGTGCAATATTTTTAATTTCTTTTTTAAGTTTACATTTTCACTAGCACTTTTGTAAAATTTCTGCCTGTAAAATTCGGTGCATTTACTTTTTACACAATTGTTGCAGGATTCAGTCCTCTCAACACTTTCGTTGTAATTTTAAATTATTTGGGCTTGTGAAAAGTCGTAGTCGTTCTCTTCATTTAACCTGTCCAAAAAAAAAATAGGTACCGTGGCTCTTTTAAAAAAGATACGCCCAACATCTGAAGCAGTAAAATGTTTATCACAAATTTTCATTTTTTTTTTTATACTTACAGGAATATTACATTTTTCTCGCCAAATTTGACCCAATGCGGTTTCGTACGTCTGAGAAGAAAAAAAATTTCACACCTTCATCAAAACGGCGACTATGTTTGTAAGAAAAAATGCAACATATGTCTCCGTTTTTCTTTGACATTGGAGACATAATTTTTTATTAAAAATAATTAGATATTTTGAATTATATTATATCAATTAACTTAAATTTAAATATAAATTTTTATGTAAATATATATGAAAATTTATTTAAATTTTAATAATAAGTAATAGTAGAAAATGAACACAACGTGATCGTAGGCACAAAACAATTGAGTTAATGTTCAGTTATTGCAAAACATTTTCATATTTTGTATTATGCAGAATTAGCTTTTTATATTTTTACCGGGCTTAAGTCGTTTATTCAACACATAAGTTTATAAAATTTTTTTTAAAATATATAATAAATTACACTTTTTAAACTGTGTTAAATGTTTAATTTATTTAATGTTCGCACAAAAATTATTTTAATTAAAAATATTTCGGTCTACTTCGTAGACCATCTTCAGTGTATATAAAGAAATTACATATTTAAATATATGTAAATAAACATATAAACAAATATTCAAACCAAAAAACCAAAAATGACAAACATTGTTGTCTCTTTCAATGTTTGACATTTTTAACATTTCAATTTATTTAAACAGAAGCAAAACATTAATTTGAAAAAAAATAATAAAATTTAAATTTACAATCAAAAAAACGAAAATATTTTTTAAATGGGTAACAATGGAGGATAAATTGAAAATTTTTTTAAAGTTATAAATATATATTAAATTTTTCTATGGTTAATCAGAGACCTGTAAATTTGCAAGATACTCTGCATCTTTTTTGTACTTTAATCTCTGATTGTCCGGAACTTCAATGATATATAACATTTCAAGCATTAACCTACGTCTATAATTAGGCTCTTTGTTGATGATCTGTTACTTACTTACTTACTTAGTTGGCCATTACAGACGCGTGTCGTCCTTGGTTTAGTTGCTTTCTGACGCCAGTTGGTAGTACCGAGCGCCCCCAAATCATTGGTCACCTGGTCCTTCCACCGAAGATGCGGACGTCCTCTACTGCGTTTTCCACCTGCGGGTACCGAATCAAATACCTTTCTAGCCGGAGTACTTTCTTTCATTTGCACGACATGACCAAGCCAGCGTAGCCGCTGAATTTTTATGCGCTTAACTATGTCAATGTCGCTGTATAGCTCATACAACTCATCGTTCCATCTAATTCGATACTCGTCGCCAACGCGTAAGGGACCATAGATCTTCCGAAGAATTTTTCTCTCGAATGCTCCTAACGCCTTCTCATCACTGTTGGTAATTGTCCAAGCTTCTGCACCATCGCATTTCCTGGAGAGCGGTAATGTCAGCCTTATATTCCTTGAGGACATTAACTAGCTGTATAGATGCACCTTCTCTGTAAAGAGTTCGGACATTCCAGGTGCATATTTTTAAATCGTGTTCCTTAATACGTTTGCGTTTGTCGTCATCAGTAGATCGTTTCCTTATCCGAGGCTGCCTCTTCGTTTGCATTGAAAGAATTTTTTAAATGGTGGGTTCCAAGCCCGACTCATAACCTCATAACCCCTGAGGTGGATTTCACTGCACACATTAGTTCACTACGCACGGATGATTGTAGCTATCCAGAGGGGCCACGTGGAGGCTATGTGTCAACTTGGAGAAAACAGTGACAAGGATCGCGCTGGCATTTACCATGTTAAATGCAATCAGACACTTTACCTTGTATGTTCATTTTGATGATCTGTACTTCTTCAAAATTTGGAGTATGGTTCATCATAGAGCAATGAGTTGCTAATGCTGTCTTTTGGTCAACGGGAGTTGTTCTGCTCTTTATCTCGTGTCTGTGACCAGCGATTCTCGTCCTGAGTTTGTTTTTTGTTTTACCGACATATACCTGCTGGCATATGTTAGACCCGTTACCTCCATATGGAATTTTGTATACGACATCATGCTCATCTAATTTGTCCATTGGAGTTTTTGTTTTATTAAAAAAAATGATTTTTAAGCGAGTTTCTCGCTTTGAAAGCCAATGTGTGCGCACTTAGATTTGCTAAAATTATCCGAAAACCCAGGGATGTACGTCAATAAGAATTTTTTTATTTTCTTCATTAAAAACTGAATCGCTGATATTCATTATACGTCTAATCAAATTTAGAGCTGTGTTCCGAATTATATGATAAGGGTGTTGCGAGTTGTAATGAATATATCATCCAGAATTCGTGGGTTTTTGATACCAATTAAATTTAATTTTATTGTTGTATCTTATAATTATTGCATCAAGATAGGCAAGTTTTTCCGATTCTTCTTCTTCTTTAGTAAACTTTATATATCTATGTAAATAATTTAGTGTATGTAATGTACTCTCTATGTTGTCAATTTTTATAATAGCAAATATATCATCTACGTATTCGGTAAGTAGTCTAGGTTTTATAGCTACTTCGTCCATCATTTTGTCTAAGATATTCTTCATCACAATATCTGCTACAACAGGTGATATCGGACAACCCATTGGCATCCCTTTACCAGCACAAAAATTCTCTTCATCTGATTGAAAAAGCTGTGTTTCCAAATTACCATTTTGTCATTTGAATTGTCTACAAAAAGAGTTCATTTTATAATTTAATTAATGTTAAACAAATGCTAATACATCGAAAATAAAATACGTGCAATTATAGTTCGAATTGTTGCTTCCCGCCATTTAGGTGCTGCAATGAATCAAAGATGTAAAAAATAATGAGTTGTCAGTATCATTTTAAAAACATATTATCTTATTTTTAATATGTTTAAACTCGAAACTTTTTGATAAAACTGGTATTACTTCTTTAGTGAAGCAAATTCCGAACTTTTCCGAAGATATGGGCTCAACAAAATATGGCTGCAAGTTTCGGAAAACTGTTGCTTCAAAAGAAGGAAATCCATTAATGTTTATTATTTTAGTAATCTTGCACACTAAATTGCCTACTTGGCAATAATTATCTGGTGGTATGACTGATTAGTAAAAATCCTTCCCTTGAACTCCGACAACAATATTATTTTTTCGTTTCATGCGAAACTTGAATTCCTGTTTTGTATCATTTTTCGCTGATTTCTTCTAATTTCTTCTAATGATCCAAATTTCTTTGCATCTTCATTAAGGTGCAACAAGTAGTGAAAATTTGTTGTTAAATACTTTGTTTCATACAAACGGGGGATATCCTGTACAAACCGCATTAATAACTTTTGAGCACAAGCGTTGTTTGTAACTGCATCTCTTCTTTTCAATAAGATTCTAATGGCAAGTAATAATGTGTATATAATGTGTATAACAGAAATTGTCTGAATTTTGTAGCTTTCCATCTATCAACCCCGTGTAAGATTCGTGGTTTTCTTACGAAATCGTTAGTTATGTACGCTCCTAGCTGAAGCAATTTTCTGTTCAGTTCTTCCAATTTCCATGATGTTAAGCAATAGTCTTGGTCTTTTTCTTTTCTCCAAGCGTTACAAAGAGTTCGCATAACTCCAAGGCAAACAATGTGCATATAGTCTAAACTTATTTGGCCAATCATGTCAATGTCAATGCTCTCTAAAATTGTGGCAGTTATTGTAAAAAAAATTATTAATTGTACCGATACCAGATTAACAAAATAATCAAGTAAATACCGATTTAGAAACAACAGTTGAAATAAAAGAAAATAGGTATCGATTGATAAGTCCATTTAAGTCCAAGTTATGTCTTTACAGATAAATGTACTGTAACTAAATACCTAGAAGAAAAGTTTTTAGAAATTGACAGCAACATGGTAATGGTATTAAATATGAAAAATGGTCAAGTAAGTAGTATTATTAATATCTAGAATCATTAATATCTAAGTTAAATATATTAAATAAAAGACTCAAGTAATTTTATAAAACATACTTAATATTTATTTAATTATTCACTTTACAAATTATAAAAGTTTAAACATTGTAAATCTAATAATATCAGAATCGCAAACTATTTGTTCGATCAAATAAATATCCGGTATAGGGACGAGCCAATATCCGTTTCTCAGAGTAATGACGGACATTTTGCAACTCCTGATTTCTCTCTCGGAATTTCTCATAGTTGGCGTTTTCTTGTCGGATGATTTCTCGCTCAGTAGCTTCGCCACAAGGGCAAATAAAAACCAACTCATCCCTCTCAGTAGGATATGGTCCATCATCACATATTTGATGAGAAGTGGTTTTTCGGGAACCCAACAATTTGTTACACCAATTGTTAGTTTTTCTGATGAACTCCTCATCATCGGAACTGTCGGGGGAAGAGTATATGACATTTCCATTACGATGTGTATCGTCCACCATGTGATAAAAGGTTGTAAGAAGGAAAGATATCTGATAAGATTAAAAAGAAATCAAATGTTAAATAATTTGATTCTAAGATATTTTAAAATAAATGTATAACTTACAAATGAAGCGTTCCGACAGTTAAAAAGTAACTAATGTAAGATACACCACATAAGATAACTAAACCATCAAATATGCAAACTCAATTTGAACTGCATGAATCTAAAAATGTAACATATTTTTACCTGAGCCTAGATAGCAACGACGCTGAGGGGACCAAGCCGGAATTGGAACACGAAATTTTTCTAAGTTTATTAATTTGTCAAAATTAGCCAAATTTAAGCTTTTTCACCAAGTTTGAAATATGATTTAGATAGAAAATTCAATTATCTTTCATTTGGTATATACCTCATAACTGTATGTTGAGTAGTAGCTGAGATATTCAAAAAATAAAAAAATCAAATTTTTTGAAAAAACTGACTTTTTTTACTTAAAAAATAATTAAAAAACAACCACAAACGGCCCCGACATGCACGAATACTCACCTGAAAGGCAATAAAACGAGCTTTCAACTAAAGTAAAAACCAGAAAAATCGTACATACAGAATTTGCGGAAAATCGAATTAAAGTTCGATATCAAAACTGCTTAAATATCATCCAAATCAAAAAAATAAAAATGCAAAATGTTCACAAATACATCACAAAACACAATTTTAAAACCACAATTAGATATTTTAATTTTATCATAAAAAATTGATACAAAATAGCATTTTTTTTTAGCTTACTTTACTGTAATCATTATATCCGCGCGTGCAATAACGGCCCCGCAATGGAATTAATTTTTCTTCAAAGACAATAAAATTTCCCTTCCAAAAAACTTAAAATCATAAAAATCGTACATACAGTTTTCTCACAATTATTTTTTAAAAACTGTCCATTTTTTACCTAAAATCCAATTATTTGAAAAAAACCTCCATACTCACAGCGCCAAATGCGGAGCAAGCTCAAGGCAGGCGTGCCAGCGCCATCTAAATTTCAAGTATCAATAAGATGTTTGTATTTTTTTACGCAGGTATTGCGAATAAATAAATTACTGAATATTTGAATAGAAAAAGCGACTACCATATCTAAAAATATTAATTAAAAATCAACTATAATATAGATCCAATTGCACGCGAAAACCTTTAAAGATAATAAAACACACTTTCAATTGCAACATAAATCAAAAAGATTGATTTTGTCTTCACCCCAGAAAATTTAATCAAACATGAA
>NC_051846.1:92687762-92701453 GCF_002237135.1 Teleopsis dalmanni | reverse complement strand
AAATCATGTTCTAATGTGGCAAGTAAAGTCGTTTTAGCGAAAAAGAAAGACGACAGTTACAGATTGTGTATAGACTATCTCAAGCTGAATTCGTTGGTCTTAAAAGACAGATTTCCAGTTCCAATTGTCGAGGAAGTTTTGAAGAGAATGCAAAGGGCATGTAGAAGTTGAAGAACAAAGCCGAAAATATACTGCGTTTGTGACAAAGGAATTTGAATTTAAGAAAGCCTCTTTTGGCTTTTGCAACCCACCAGCAGTTGTTGTGTGTTTTATTAACTATACCTTCCAGAAACTAATTAATGAAGGCATAATGGAAATATACGCCGACAATATTGTTATTTTCGGAAGTACAGCTGAGATTTTGGAAATTTTGGAAATAAAATGGTCGAAATGTCAGTTTTTGCGCAGAAGAATCATATTCCTTGGCTATGAAGTGGAAGTTTAGCAAGTGTGGCCAGGAAAAGAAAAAACGAAAGTAGTAAAGAATTTTCCGTTACCAAAAAACATATGAGGTGTACAGGCGTTCCTGGGTCTAACTGGATATTTTAGAAGGCTTATCCAAGACTATGTTGTATTAGCTAAGCCGTTGAGGCAATTACTCAAAAAAGATGCTGCATTTATGATAGGAAGTGCAGAAATGTTAAAATAAAAAGATTACAAAATAAAAAACAAATTAATTTACAAAACAATTAATGGACAAGATTTATTAGCGATGCCAAGAAGAATGGAGAAAGAAATTATCAAATGCGCTCACAACTTTGAGCATATGGGTGCAGTGAAGACGATATATATAATATGGCAAGAATACCATATACCACATTTCAAAAAGAAAGTCAATGAAGTCATAGCAAACTGCATTGAGTGTATAACGCATAATCGTAAGCTGGGCACGAAGGAGGATTTTCTTCACTGTATAGACAAAAGTGATACTCAGTTGGCTACTCTGCATGTCGATCATGTGGTTATACTAGATACTACGGCAAAGAATTACAAATACATATTGGCTCTAGTAGATGGCTTTTCTAAATACAGCTGGTTATATCTGCAGACTGCAGATGCTCAAGAAGTCATAAAACATGTTAGTAGCTGGAGAAATGTTTTCGAGAATCCACTGCGAATAATCAGAGATAGAGGCACAGCTTTCACTTCTAAGTTGTTTAAAGAGTTGTGTATAAACCATAAAATCGAACACATCGAGACGACTACTGGCATACCAAGAGGCAAAGGACAAGTTGAAAGAGTAAATAGAGTTATTCTGTCAGTTCTCACGAAAATGTCAACAGCAGCCATCAAAGTGGTACAAATACACATCACAGGTACAGCGCGCTATAAACGGAAATATCCATGCGTCTACAAAATTTACGCAATTCGAAGTAATGTTTGAAGTAAAGATGCGAAACGAAACTAATGTGGAGTTATTAAGTACTTTACAAGAAGAACTGTTGCTCTGCTTACAACAAGAACGAAATAAAATCCGAGAAGTTGTTAGATACCAAATAAAACAGGCACAAGAAATATACAAAAGAAATTATGACAAGAAGTGTAAAGAACATCGACATCACGGAGTTCTAATGTCGATTTTTACTTTAATTTATACCCTTTAAATACATATATTAACAACAATAAAGACTAACAATCTTACATACATATAAGTAAAGTAGTCGATAGTTTTATTTTTTCAGAAAACTTTCCTATTTATGTTTACTTTTTAAAGATTATATTCATATTGTATTATAATCAATTCTTTTGTTGTAAGAAATTAATTGTATTCATAACTTTCATCATTTATTTTTTCTATGTTTATCTTTACCTTTTTGCTTGGTATTTTGTTTAGTTCTTTATTTTTTATTATTATCATATGTTTGTTTCTTTAATTGTGAAAATTATTAAAAACTTTTTACTAAATAATTCATTTTATATATATATGTGGGATAAGAATATCTAAAATGTAACTCTGCCCCTACTTTTGAGTTAACAGCTGACTTTTATTAAATGGGTAGTTGCGTGAGAAACTTGCAAGCGAAAAGACGTGTTTGTTTATACGACGAAACGACGAAGAAAAGAAGTATACAACGCGAAATTATTTCAACAACTTTTATTAATTTATACGACGCGAAATTATCTCAATAACTTTTATTAATAAACACATGCTTTTAGTGTAATATATTTAAAATTATAATAATAAAACAATAATATTACCACATATATTTTTTTTTTTTCACTTTCACTATATTTTGAATTGTGAAAGTTTTTAAACTTTAGTAGTCTAATTTAAAAAAAAAATAATTTTCTAAATGGTGTCAGAAATGGCTACTAAATAGAAGACATTCATGATTGCTGATGATCTGTCGTGCTTGACTACAAGACAGCTGCAGGATCTGTTAAAGAAACGTGGTTTTTCATCACGCTACAAAGTAAAACGTGATTTAATCGAAGTGGCAGCAGAAGAAGTGTACAATAAAATTATGAGCCAAATTCTTATATTAAAACCCCTTAATATAATATGACCACTAAGTCTGTTACATTTCCGGCACTTTCAAACTTTAAAACCTAATTAATTTACCAAAATTGCAAAACAATTATTTGGGCCAATAAACTTTAATAATTCTAATTAATTTACTAAAATTGCAAAACAATTCTTTGGAATTATTTTGCAAATAATAAACTTACAAGCAACTGACCAAATATGCAATATAGACAAAATGATTAACATAAGTGGCAAGTGCAAGCCAGTAAGCGAGTAGTCTGTCTCTGAGTGTTAATCGTGAAAGGCAGAAAATAAGTTTAATAGCAAATAAGTTTAAAGTGTAATAAAAATACAAAAATTAAATAAAGATTAATAATAAAAAAGAAAATACTTTTTTTTTATTCTTTTCGAAAAACTCGAAACAAAAGTGTAAATCTCAAATCTGAAAATTATGCTGTAGAAAAACTGATCCAGAATAATGTGCATTTAAGAGATGTTGAAGAAACACTGGAAAAATTCGACGTAGAATCTAATAAAAATGTGAAAGAGTGGTTGATTGAAATGGAGAACATGGCTAAAGTCTGTTGGAATAGTGTGAAAAAATTTTATATCATACACAATTACTGTAAGATGCAGCGCAATTAGCAGCTGATGCTGAAGAGAATGTATCGAGTTGGAATGAGTTGAAATTAGTGTTGGAGACTGAGTTCGAAACGAGAGATAGCATTAAAGTTTATAAGCAGCTGGAATGTACAAAGAAAAATGATAAAGAACCTCTCTCAGAATATTGGTATAAAATGAAAAAAATAGCCTCAAGAGGAAATGTTGATATACATCAATTAATTGACTATATTATAGCTGGTCTCCCAGATGAAGCATTAAATAAAACTATATTGTATCAATCGCGTAGTATGCATACATTTACATATATAAAGCAACTTCAATAAATATACTTTGTCGCTAAATAGTCTAAAAAGACTATACAATTTACTTAGTAACCTACAGCTACATGAATTATGCCTGGCCAGCATATTCCTGTTGCTTAAGCACACATGAAGCAGCAATGCTTTCATGTTATTTAAAACCACGCTATGTGCGACAAGATTTTATGTATGCATGCTTAACCATTCCCTTAGGTACATAATAAGTGTTAACGTAAGCTATTTTTGTATGTTCAGTTTAGCTGTAAGCTTATGAAGCAGAGCATAAGTATTCATTCAATTTTAGACATGCATACCGAATGGATGCAATAACAAATAAACGTTTTATGGAGAGCATATGGTGACTACCGTAAGCTGAACGCCAGCACAAAACCAGACCGCTAACCAATACCATACATTGATCAGGTATCAGATCGACTTCACGGGAGTGCCATCATCTTTTTTAAAATCGACATCAATAGAGCCTATTATAACATACCAATGGACCCGGAAGATATTTGCAAAACTGCAGTTAACAACTCAAATGGTCGTTAATGCTTGATGTGTGGTGTTGGAGCAAAACAGAACATTGAACTTAACTGCTCTACCCTGTATATATATTGTGTTGTTGGAGAGGTGATACTTGGTTCCCGTTGCCAGCAGACACATTTTTGAATTTGCGCGAGTTTCACTGATTTCTTTTGGAAGAAAATGATCAATTTTTTAAAAAATATACATTTTAACTTCTGTGTACTTAAATATTAAAAAATTTAAAATTACAATTATAATTAATATACATTTTAATTTCGGTGTACTTAAATATTAAAAAATTAAAATTACAATTACAATTAGTATACATTTTACCTTCGGTGTACTTAAATATTAAAAAATTAAAATTATAATTACAATTAGTATACGTAAAATAAACTGTGAATTCGAAAATTCGTTTGTTTTATTACTTGAGCGTAATATGTGGTGTAAGAAAATTTGTAATAAGAAAAATTCATATTTAAAACAAATAACAGACACAAAATAAAACACTTCAAGGTGTCCGAAATTCAAACTGAACATTCGATGGAATAGGACGCCGCACGCGATACTAAAATAAATGCGGTGGCACCAATGTCCGTTGGTGGAGGTAATTTTAATATTACAATAGATATTTTAAATGCACTTCCAGAAGCTAGGCGGCAGGGGAGTGACGTCAAGCAATGCTTAGGATTCCCGTGTTTTAACCCGGATCAGTCACAAACTAATGGTTAGTGTGCTGATATAGATGCAAGAGTAAAACGGGATAATCAAGAGAATTTTGACATTATCCTTAGAGTACAAGCTTTTTTTCAGTTGCTACCGATGTGATTACTGATTTACGAAAAGTCGCTAATATTGAAAGTGATGAATTCAGTACTTATACAGATTTTGTCATGGAATAAATGACAAATAAATCGCCTACGTTTTGATATACCTGAAGATATATGTGCGCATAATAGTTGGATGCATATCTGATAATACGGTGCGAAATTCGTTAAATTTTGTAAAGCCAACGTTGGTCGGTACAAGGTCTTGTAGACTTCTTGTCGTCCGTAAGAGAACTTGTTTGTCCGTACAAAGAAAAACTGACATTTATTTTCGTCGATATAGATATATGCTATTGAAAAAGCGGCCAACCTTATACAACAAATTAAAATTCGTCCCTATCACGATTTTTGTAGATAGTCAGGACGCGCTGAAAGCATTTGAATCTACAACAGTTAAATCCTAGATTGTATTAAAATGTCGCATCTCACTGATGAGCATCAAACATCATATGGTCTCTCTTTGCTGGGTTTCTGGGCATAGCACTATTGAAGGGAATGAACTAGCAAGTGAGATAGCCAGAAGAGGTTCTGAACTGCATACAGGAGATGCTGACCTCACAATACATACACCAATATGTGAACCGTTTGTAAAGAACTAAAAACACATTTTATTTTAATTCATTTTTCATTATCGTGTAAATAATTAACATTAAGTTTGTAAATAATTCATTAGCAGTAAGAAATAAACATTGTGTGGCAAACTAGCCATACATTGTATGACGGTCTCATATCAAATGATAAAAATACAAAGAAAGGGTCCAAAAATTATTTCGACAATATTCGAAGCTACAAATCGGTCTATGCTATGGTCAGTTCGGAAACTAATATTTCTGACACTGTTTTAAGAGGAATTTATCATTTCAAAATTCACGACATATTTTATCACAGAGCAAGACCCATGGTCACAGCATCTGATCGTGCGCCAAATTATGCCCAGTTGTATATTTACGATGTTGATACGGATGTTCAATATAGAATCAAATAAAACTTGCGATGCTGTTTTGATGAGACAAATTTCTGTTGAATTGGATAGAATTTATCAATTTATTCGTTCATTTCGTACAATGAAAGAACCTTGTGATAGAGTATGCAATGCACAGAAAGAGATTTGTAGGCATTTACCGTGAATCGTGATACAGATATACGAAGATATAATGATGCAACTCGAACTAATTGCTGTCATATTTACGACTGTAGATGGTGAACCACCATTTGAGAGAAATATGATATCTTTTTCAAAAACAAATGATGTGGTTAAGAATGTATCAGTATTAGATTCTGGTTTGGATCCATTGGCATATCCTTTACTATTTCCAAATGGAGATTTTGGTTAGCATGTTAATATATCGCATAACATGCAACAGAATTCTAATGGTAGGCAGATTCGAAATAAAGTTACAATGTTACAATTTGCATATTTCAGATTTGCAATAAGGGCTCAATTTAGCTTTTTGCATTAAATCGCAAAATCTATTTTTGTAGTACATCGTTGATATGTATGTGAGAATAGAAGGATATCGACTACATTTTATAAGACAGAATCAAGTGAATTTGAGGGCAGTTATGTATAACCATATTACTGATTATTTGCAAATGAATCAAGTGGGAGATGGTAGCTTAGGTCATAAGGTAATTTTACCTTCATCCTTCACTGGGTCTCTGAGATGCAATGTCAATTGTTCAGCACTTTGGCAAACCATCGCTTTTTGTTACAATGACTTGCAATCCTAATTGGCCGGAGATTGTATATAATATCGATGCTAATGAATCATCTTATTTTAGACCTGAAATAGTTGTGCGTGTATTTAAATCGAAGTTAAAAGAATTCATATTTGACAGTTGGAATAAATCTGTTTTTGGCAAAGTTGAGGCTCTTATATATACAATCGAATTTCAAAAAAGAGGTTTGCCTCATGCTCACATTTTGATAACTTTATGTGAAAATGACAAAATTGTCGGGCCGACTGAGATACCGGATAAAAATTTATAGCCAAAATTACATGAATGTGTTGTCAAACATATGATGCACGGTCCATGCGGTGTTTTGAATCCAAGCTCTGTATGTATATAAGATGAAAAATGTTCAAAACAATTTCCAAAGGATTTTGTACAATCAACGAAAGAGTCAGATAATGGTAATGGTCCGTTATATAGACGACGCGATAATAATGTTTCCGTTAGTGTTAGACGAAAGTCTTTAGATAAACGTTATGTCGTTCGATACAATCCATATTTGCTTGCAAAATATAATTGTCACATTACTGTCGAGATGTGCACTTCCGTCAAAAGTATTAAATATGTATATAAGTATGTATATAAGGGTTTTGTTAGTGCAACTGTTTTAATTCAAAGTGAAAACACAAACGAAAATTTACAGCAAGTACAAGTTGAATTAGATGAAGTTAGAAATTTTTTGAATGGTCGATATGTGGAATCAACAGAGGCTATGTGGCGGATATATGAATTTCTTGTGCATTTTCATAATTCGTCTTGACATTCATTTGCCACAAAGACAAAATATTATATTTCGCGAAGGCCAAGAACGACCAGCAGTAGAAAATCTTAAGTTTACGAGGCTATTAGCTTTCTTTCAATTGAATCAAATTGATGTATCTGCTAATTAATATACGTATACAGAAATTCCATTGCATTAAGTTTGGATTGATAGTAGAAAATGTTGGCATAAAAGACAAAGAGGAAGAGATAAAATTATTACTCGGAAGTATATGGTGTCTCCCAAAGAAATTGAGATATTGCATTTAATTTACTTTTGTTGCATGTAAAAAGGTCAAAATTATATGAAGATGCGCGTACATACAATGGAATTGTTTATAGCACATTTATCGAAGCATATCATACTAGGGGAATTGCGTCCAACGATAGTGAGCGGAGAGATTGTCTCAATGAAGCTAAGACATTTAATTCAGCAAAACAAATGAGTAATTTGTTTGCGATTATTTGTGCCTTAAATATTCCAGCAAATGCATTAGCCCTTTGTGTGGAATTTAGAGATAATTTAAGTGAAGATTTCGTGAGAGATGGTTGTAGTGTAAATGTTTCTTTCAATAGAGCATAATTGGAAGTCGAGGATATTTTGTTAACACATAATGTTACATGTTACATGTTGTTATGCCAGATCTATTAATACGCCGGCATTATTCATTATTGATGAAATTTCGATGTGTCCGTTACAAGTGATGAAATGTATTGATACGTTGTTGAAAGACTTATTCCACGATTCACAAAAAACAAATGATTTTTGCTGGTAAAACTTTATTATTATGTGAAGACTTAATGCAAATATTGCACATTGTTGCTCATGCATCACGATCAAAAATGATTGCAAATTGTATTACGAGTTGGGTAGATTTCCGGTTTTTCAATCATATATCGTTAACTCAAAATTTGAGAGCACTCCCCGAATCTAATGTCATACAGTTTGGTGAAGATTTAGTTGAAATTCCAGCAAATTTGATAGTTGTTCTATCTAACACAGTACATGATAAATACGAACATTTTAAAAGAATACAAAAGCGAATTCAAGGAATCACTAAAAATTAATGAAAGTGAAATTAAATCTTTACTAAAAGCAATTGAATCTAAGTATTCTGACAGAGTCACCTCTCTTATGGCAGTACAAGAAAAATATGAAAAAAAATTGGCTTCGTTTGAGAAAAAAATAATAGACTTGTCTGATAATTTGACTAAAAATGGCAACGAATTAGGTGCTGAATTGGTAAAAACCATCAAAAATAATGAAATTCAAAGCGAAACGTACGCCGCGAAATTAAAGATGAAAAACAATCCAAATATTCCAATAACGCTAAAACCTAAAAATAAGCAATTAAGTGAAGCAACTAAAAATGATTTAAAAACTAAAATAAATCCATCAGAGCTTAATGTTAAAGTTTGTGGTGTTCATTCTAAACATGATGGAAGGGTAACAATAAAATGTGTAACCTCAAAAGAGAGAGAAATTCTTGCAAAAGAAGTTAAAAAGAAATTAGGTAAGAACTATGAAATTGAGACACCTGCTATGCGAAACCCTAAAATCCTTATTACCGGCATGAGTGAGCGTTTGGAAAATGATAAATTTCTCCAAGCAATAAGAAATCAAAACAATATGGAGATTAAATATATTAAAGTCTTGAAAATATATGAGTCGTTCAAAAATAAAAACATTTTTAACGCGTTAGTTGAATTAGATGGCATAGCTTTCAAGCAAGTTATGAGTGTTCGTAGACTTAATATTGGCTGGGAACGATGCATAGTGTACGAAAACTTGAATTTAATGCGATGCTACAAGTGCTGGGGTTTTAACCATAAAGCGTCTGTTTGTAAGGAAAGTGTGCATGTATGTGCAAAATGCGGTGAAGCTGGCCACATATACAAAGAATGTAAAAGCAGCGCTCTAAGATGTGTAAACTGTATCAAAGCCAAGAAAAATCTAAATCTGAATGATCTCGACATAGACCATGATTCCAGGGACCTAAAATGTAAAACCTTACAAAGAAAACTTAGACTGGAAGCTGAAATGACTGATTATCAACTTTGATGGACCACAAAACTTTGTTAAATATATTTAGTAAACAAAATTGCGGTCTTAATGTGGTACATTTTAATGCTAGAAGCCTAACTGATCTAAAATTTGACTACATTAGGATTGTTTTTGAAAACTCCGATGTTGATATCATATGCGTTTCGGAAACTTGGTTTAATAGTGACATCAGTAGCTTATTTCTGTCAATGAACAATTATATTTTATACCGCCATGATAGGAGGCAAAGGAGAGGAGGCGGGGTGGCAATTTATTGCAAGTTTCATTTAAAAAGTAATTTGGTATGTATATCTGGTGAGTCTGACATTGAATTTGTTGTTATAAGCATCAATGTTGGTTTTCAGAAAATATTGGTGGGGTGTGTGTATAATTCACACAAACGCTTTAGTTGCGATCCATTTTTTGATTCACTGCAACCCATTGCGCTTAATTTCGACTTCTTAGCAGTACTTGGTGATTTCAATAATGATCTTCTCTCAAACTGTGGTAATGTTTCCCGTTTAAATGATCTTATTGCCATGTCGGGCTTAAATATTGTCAATAGGACCATACCTACTAGATATGCCAATAATGTTAAGCCTAGTCTTCTGGACATAATTGCAGTTTCTGATATAAGCAAATTGTTGTTGTTTGAACAGATTTCATTTGTTTCAGATCATGACCTACTATTTATTACGCTTGACTTCAAGAAAACTAAAAAATCCATCTCAACTAGATTTTCTTTTTGGGATTATAAGTCAATTGATTCAGTGGGATTATTTTGTGAACTTAATTCAACTGAATGGAATGAATGTTGGTCTGGTATTTCAGTTGATCAAAAATTAGTTGCATTTAATAAAAAATTGCTTAGCCTTCGTCATCGGTATGTACCTTTTCGTACTATTACCGTCAATAATGTTTCTTGCCCATGGTTTAGTACTACAATAAAACGTTTTATTAATTTAAGAAATAGAAAATATGCAGTTTGGAAAAAGTACCCTACGGAATATAACTGGATGAAGTTTAGAATTGCTAGAAATGTAGCTGCTAGAACTGTTTTTAAGGCTAAGTCAGATTACTATGAATCTAAGCTTGGTGGTACTAAAGCTACTAAAACCCTTTGGAATAATATCAAAATGCTTGGGGTTACAAGAAAAAGTAAAAATATATGCAATATGGACCCAAATGCTCTAAATAACTTCTTTGTTTCTTCTGTAGAGGATAATGGTAGCTCTTCTTCAGTATTCTTTGATATGAATATTGTTGACGCTAATGAAGGCTTTAGTTTTTACTGCGTCAGTGAAGATATTGTTTTTAAGAATTTAATGAATATTAAGTCTAATGCTGTTGGGCTAGATGAAATTCCTCTTAAATTCATAAAGCTCATTTTACCATTTATAATATCTCCATTAACTCATGTTATAAACTATTGTATTACTACCTCCCTCTACATTTCCAGTGGCATGGAAACAAGCTAAAGTTATTCCAACTGAGAAAAAAGTTAATGCTTCATTAGTTTCTGACTATCGACCTATCAGTATTCTTTCTTCTCTCTCCAAAGTGTGTGAGGCTATAATGTCTGAACAGATTCGTAATCATCTAAACGTTTTTCATCTGCTATCTCCTTATCAATCTGGTTTCAGAAAAGGTCATAGTTGTGCGTCTGCCTTGCTGAAAATCCTTGAAGATATAAGATTAAGTTATGATAGGGATTTGGTTACTTACTTATGCCTTCTAGATTTTTCAAAAGCATTTGATCGAGTTGATCACGCTTTGCTCTGTAAAAAGCTCATAAATAAGTTCCACTTCTCCAGTTTAGCTTCTAAATTTATTTTTAGTTATTTAACTGAGAGATCTCAGTCAGTAGTTATTGATAATAAATTTTCAAATTTTAAACTTCTGTTTTCTGGGGTTCCTCAAGGATCGATTCTTGGGCCATTGCTATTTTCGATCTATATTAATGACGTTTTCTCAGTATGTCAATTTTCGAGACTACGTGGATATGCCGATGATATACAAATGTATTATTCGTGTCGGAGTGATAATTTAAATGACATTGTCACAAAGATCAATATAGATTTAACATGCATACATCGCTGGGCGGTTGAAAACAATATGCTGCTAAATGCAGATAAAACCATCATATTGCCGCTTAGTAGGTCTGAATTAAACTTAGACGAATTACCATCGGTAGCTATTGGAAACTCAATTATTAAATATAGTGCATCAGTTAAATGTCTAGGATTTAATTTGAATTCAAAGCTACATACCTCTGATCATATCAATCATGTCGTTAGGAAATCATTTATTTGCCTCAGATATTTGAATTTATCTGCTAAGTATACCCCTGTCCATGTCCGTGGCTTATTGGTCAGACAACTAATATTGCCTATAATTACTTATGCCGCGTTGGTGTACTGTAAACTGGACTACGAGTCCCTTGCTAAACTGAGAACTGTAGTAAACTGTTGTACTAGATACGTCTACGGCCTTAAACGTTTTGATAATCTAACAGTTTATAGAAACGCTATACTGGGTTGTGACATTGAGCAGTATTTAAATATTCGAATCTGCCTATTTCTGTTCCAATTAAAAACTTCTAAATATCCTGAGTACCTTTATAATTGCTTGCAGCCTATGCGTTCACAAGATCTCTTCTTTTCATAATTCCAAGATTTAATTTTGTTGCTACCACTAGGTTTTTCTTTATTCATTCAATTCGATTATGGAACGCTTTACCAAGTTCAACCCGAAATGCATGTGATTTAAGAGTTTTTAAAAAGTTATTGTTAACTGAACTTATTTAATATAATATTTTTATTTTAAATTAAATGTTAATATTAGTTTAATTTTTATACTTCCTTTTTATTATATAATAATATCCAATTTGAAGTTATAGCAAAATTGTATTTTTTAACTCAATTTTATTATTTTCTACTATTTGTAATTTTCAAAATAAATTGTACTTGAATAAATATCTTGTTAGCTTTTAAGTTAGTTTTTAAGATAGTGCAATAAAAAGCATGTACTTAATGCACTTAATATTATAAATAAAAAATATTTTTGGAGATATTAATGAAACCATTTTATCAGATAGAATGTTGAAGTCAGTTGTGTTAGCTCCAACTAATGAAGATTGTGGAGTTATCAATAACGATGTATTGAATCGCATCGCTGGTGAAAAAGAGGTTTATCACAGATTAACGAGGATAACAGCGAGGTGGGCAACTATCCAGTAGAATTTTTGAATACTTCGATTGCGTGGCAACAGTACGACGAACATGGCAACCCGTGAAATATCCGATTGTCACTTTTGACAAAAACAACACCCCTGACAGCGCTAAACACGGAGTATTTTTTGATTATTAATTCTGATAGTAAAGTAGTAATTTTGTATGTGTTATTACAATCTTGTATTCTAAATAAAATAGTCGACAATAGCGACTAAACTGGTCACCCGTTAAAAAATTAAATAAAAACTTTACAAATTAGTGCATCTTATGCAAGAATAGACGTACAACTGGGTCCCAGACAAATACATAACAACATGGCGTTGAACGCGGAACAAACTACAAATACATAAGCAGACTTCACAGAAATAAACCTGAAACACAATTTAAGAGTTCCAAACTTTAACAAAACCAATCCAATGGTATGGTTTGCACAATTAGAACGAGTTTTTCGTCTAAACAATATTCGAGACAAATTCGATTGGGTTGCAGTTAATTTGAATGAAGATATCGTGATGATGACTGAAAACGTAATCACGAACCCTCCAACATATAACAAATATAAAACACTTAAGATACGTTTGTTGGGAAAATTTGCAGAGTCAGCCGAATCCAAGTTGCGTCGCCTACTGCAAGGTGGATATACTACGAGTATAAAGCCATCGAAAATACTTTCGCACATGAGACGTCTGGCACCGGATCTTAATAGCGAACAAATCATTCGCACGCTTTTCCTCTGTTGTGGGTGCATACCCAAAAGGGTGTGTGGAAACAATAAAAAATAATAAGAACATTACAATGCGATAGCAACCATTAGTGAATGGGACGAGAATGCGAGTCAATACAATGCATGATAACACAATAGATTGTGAAGTACTTACTGGAGTTGCTCGCGAAAAACGTATTTGGATGCCACGCATACACTTGACGTATTCAGGGACTGCAATGCCAATTAATTTTCAAAGTCAACACCGCATTTGCTATGACAATTAACAAACCCCAAGGACATACATTTGATAGAGTTGGAATATTGTTAAGGAGACCTGTTTTTTCGCATGTTTAACTTTACGTTGCAGCCAGTAGAGTTAGATCATTTGACGGGCTTAAATTTTATGTCAGTAATGAAGGTGAACAAGGTCATTTGGCTAATGATGAAAGGGAGTTTACGAAAAATATTGT
>NC_051846.1:92644103-92687662 GCF_002237135.1 Teleopsis dalmanni | reverse complement strand
AAGTTTCATTCTCAATTAATGACTCGTACTCGTCATTCATTGCTGCTTGCCATTTTGCGCGATCATTTACCTGCATCGCTTCTTCAAAAGATTTAGGCTCCTCGCTTATCATAAGGGCTGCAATATGTTCCAAACCAGTTTCACTTCGAAGACGATTGGCAATGCAGCTCTTATTGTGGTTGTTCTTGTTATCATTGTTGAGAGCATCATAAAATACATTGTCCTCCGATATCTCATTATCATTACCTTTTTCCACTACTTCATATCCATGAAGTTTTTTATCAGCTTTTGATTCACGTTCTGAGCTGTGATTTTGCGAATTATATTCTAGAGATGACTGAACTTTGAGAGTTGCTGTGTCAGGTAAAAATTGAATATCGCACGAAATTTCTATTTTTTGCGAGTTAGTGTTCCACACCCTTAAAGCTTTGCTGTTGTCTGCATAACCAACAAAAATACCTTTGCAGGCTTTTGCATCCAGTTTGCGACGTTTTTCTTTAGGTATGTGCACATAAACTTCTTCACCAAAACTGCGGAGATGACTTATATTCGCCTGTTGTCCATACCACAACTCATATGGTGTTTTCTCGTTCACCGTACTAGTACCTGTCCGATTTAATACGTAAACTGCGGTGTTCACTGCCTCAGCCCAAAATTTCAAATCCATGTCATTAGCATAAATCATTGTACGCCCTAGCTCCATTACCGTTCGCATCTCACGTTCAGCACAGCCATTCTACTGCGGAGTTTACGGCACCGTCCTTTCATGCCTTACACCAAATTGTGCAAATATTTTGAGCAATTCATCATTAATAAATTCCAAACCATTATCCGTACGCATGCGCTTTATTTTTTTTTGATCAACTTTCTCCGCTTGCATCAAGAAACTTTTAATGGCATTTGGAACTTCAGATTTTTCTTTCAAGAAATAAACAGAACGAAAATGAGAATAGTCATCTTTAATTAATAAGAAATTTTACTTGCAATGGACCACACACATCTGCGAAACACAGTTCCCCGCAGCTTGTTGACCTCACTTGACGTGATTTAAAACTGCTTCTGTGCTGCTTACCTAAAATGCATCCCTCGTATGTAAATTCCTTTTCCACAAAACCAATATTGTTTTTATTCAGAATTTTCTTCACATGTGATCCATTTTGGTGACCCATTCTTTCATGCCATATTTGCAAAGGTAAGTTGTCGGCGACTGCTACATTTAACATGACGCCTTCTGGAACCTTAATCAGCATTTTAAATAACTTTCCTCTTCGAACTCCCACTGCAACAGTACTTCCGTCTCCTCTGACAAATTTACAAGTACTACTGTCAGAATGGAATTTTTAACCACGATCTAGTGCCTTTGTTGATGAAAATAAATTATATTGGATGTCTGGAACATAAAGTACATCTTTCAGTACTTTCTGCACCCATTTATGACCTTCACTAACCAAAACGACAATATTTCCTTTACCTGCCGCTTTAATAGCACGTCCATCGCCAACCCTGACGATATCATTGTGGTTTCTCAAACTTTCAAACCACTCCTTTATATGACACATATGATCCGTTGCTCCTGAGTCAAGAACCCAATTATTTCCACTGCAGCTTGCATTTGTACTACACATTAAAGCTTCATAGCTTCTGCAATGATTTGCATTTGGTTCAACCTTTTTAATTTGTGGACAATTACGTTTGAAGTGGCCTTTGTCACCATACTTAAAGCACCCTTGACTCCTGGTCGTTGTTTTCACAGCTTTATTTTGTTGCCCTTTAGTTGCTGGTCGGTATTGTCGTTTTGCTAAGAGAGCTTCTGATTTTTGTTTTTCCTGAGCACCCATTCTTATTTCTTCTGCCATAAGCCGTGCTCTCAAGGTGTTAAGATTCTGGTCCTCAGCTCGTACCGACTCCCATGCGCTATAAAAGTGATTGTATTCTGCTGGTAAAGACATTAATACCTTCGTAATTATCATTGAATCAGATATACATTCGCCTTGATCACGAAGATGCTGCACAATTTCCATTAGTTTGGATAAAAAGGTTGCAATGTCGTCCTCCGGATCTTTAATATAACTATAATACTTCTGCTGCAAAAATAAGACGTTAGATCTTGACGTTTGTTCATACACACTTTTTAGTGTATCCCACATTTCTTTTGCAGTCACACAATGAAGTATTTGCAACAAAGGTTGTTTACCCAGTGACGTGCATATTGTACGACGAGCCCTTGCATCAGTTTTCTGCCATACTAATTTTTTTTTTTCTTCCTGCGGTAGTTCAGCCCCAGTCACCACTGCATACATATCACCAGCATCCAGAATTTAGAACCATTTGGAATTTCCACGTAAGCCATTGCGAACTGTCCATTAGTTTTTCAATTTTAATTTCACCTTCCGATGCCATTATTACAGTATTTTTAAATATTATTTCGTAAAAAAAAATTTATATAAAAAAAACAAAACAACACAGTGCAAGTGCAAGCTCTGGGCCCATAACCTGTTGAGTTTAAAAGACTTTATTAGACTAAAGAATAAATACAAAGTGTAATAGTTACAATAGTTGAACTATAAAATAAAAAGGGTTGCCAATGTAATTAAAATAAACATTATTTTATATAATAGAAATATTCCCAAAGCTATTGCACCAATTATAAGAAGGGATGTTTCGGTTACCACAAGCGCCGTTGTGTTGTTATTGATAAGTTGATGTTTGGAACTGCTGGAACCCATTACCCTTAAGCTTCTTTAATTGATCCAGGTATTATTGTTGAACTTCCTGATTCCTGTTTAGGTGTATTAGACGGTGTAGCTCTTTAATCTTTGCCTTGAACGCTTTTTTTGCTCCTCCTCTCTTTGTCACTTTTTTTATTAAAGGCTTTAGAGGTGGTGTCTTCTTGTTACGTTTTTTATATTCCTCTTTAGACAGTAGTTTTGGCCCAATTGTTTTTATAAATAGTACATATGCTGGGGCGTTATTATCGGTACCTTTAAGTTTGTATTCTTCTACCTTAGGTCGCTCAGGTTGAATGTCTTTTTGAAAATTCCATGCTTTACGTAAAAATCGACGTTCTTCATCTGTGTTCCCGACCGATGTTTAACTTTATACTGGAAAACTTGCAGGAACATGGCCCAACATTACACGTGACATCGCTTTTCTATTACGACAAAATACTTTAAATATATACGATAAATACGATAAATCTCTACACAGTCTACGACTTTAATCTTTTCATAGGAAGATTGTATGCTATTGTTTTCTATAACATACTCTAGAAAAATTGTTTTTTCTGGAAGACTTGACACTTGCTGAATTTTATTTGGATTTCCTTCTCCTCGCTGACTTTCACAACTCGTTTAAGCTTTTTTAGTCCATCAATCTTCGTTTCTTCAAGGTTCTTCACCTTGAAGAACCAATTTGGGAATTTATGCTCAAGCTATTTTGAGCTGTACACCGGAGCTTTGACTTTATCAGTTTTGTTTGATCCTCTTATTTTTTCATAAATCATAATACGTTGTTTCAGTTTGCTTATTGGTCGTGCTTCGTATAAGGTTGTGTTATTTAATTGGAAATCATCTATGCCATCAACAAATTATTAAATTAGATTTTCCTCATCTAAGTCAATTTCCTCATCTAAATTGAATTAGGTTGACTTATCTCCTTTAGGTTGATAAATTGAGGTTATTCATTGAGAGTTTCATTAGTCCAATTTCTCAACTTTATACGTGATGTCGTATCCGATTAATTGAGGGAATAAAGCTTTAGTATATTCCCCCCTGTGTTGTATATGAATCGCCTGAACTTCGTACTGCTAGTAGCACCGACTAGCTCGCGCAACCGTGACCGAACGAATATAATGAATGACTGACTCGTGCACAAGTGCTGTTGCTCTATATATGTGTTAATTGCGTGTCTGTGTTTCGTGTTGTTCATATCTTCTAGCATGCACATGTTTGGCTGGTGCTGCGAACGTGCACATGTTTGGCTGGTGCTGCCACAAAGCCATGAAACTAGAAATATAATGCTGAGGCATATACAGAAGTACATCATCCATCCACCATGCGCTGACACGATGGGATAGAAATAGAGTATCATAATGCAGTTCTATCTGTGAGTCCAGAAATAAGGCGGATAATAAACCAGACACACCGCCACCCTGAGGCAATTCCTCTATTTGCTGATATAAGCTGCCGTTGAACGTTAAATAATTTCAGAGACACAATATGTAATGCAACATTTGAGATACGTATCTCTTATATTCATACATATTTTATACTACATCCATCCACAAACATAAGTGAAGGCATTTGTTTTTAAAAATACTTCTTCACTTATGTTTATGCTGACATCAAAATCAAAATTTTAAAGGAAGTAATGCATTGGTGAACCTGATCTTTAAGGGTCCTGCCAAGATGTGTCTATAACCAATGCATCAATAGAGACACTTGCCATATTATTGGACAAATCAGTTGAGTTATTTATTTTATTTAAAGGCTCAACAAAAGACGGACAATCAAACTCAATTAATTGTTCGCAATTTCCCTTGACAACAAAATTAAAATAATGAAGTCCCCACTGTTCCTGGTAAAGCAAATAAATAAATGTGGAGTGATATTAAAGCAATTCTCGCCTCCTCTTCTTATGTGTCCGAAGAACTGCTCAAGCACATCTTGACAAAGTTTTTTGGTCATTATTACCTGAAAACCCTTCAAGGATAAATATTGCCACATGTGACGAATACTGCTGATGTTGATAAGCCATCCATTAATAAAAGAGAAGGTGTTACCAATATTACAACCTTCACTATTTTTAATTACAATAGACTTTAGAAGATTTTCTGTCATGGATAAAAAACTTATTTGGTCAGCAGAACCAATAAAGCCTTTCTTGAATCCTAAACTGCTTGTAGTGCTTGAGTTAAACATTTCAAAAAGATTATTAAAAAAATGTATTACTAAAAGATAAACTTGGCTCTGTCAAGCCAGAATTAAAAAGTGTTCTCATTCCTGAAGCAACTGTATTACTAAACACTTGACGTGATCAATTGTTAAACGGGGTGCACAATAAATAGTTGATTTCGAATCTCTATTATAAAAATATACTAGATCGTCCCATTTAACTGAAATATTATTGAAAATTAAATTATTTTTTACTGTTTTCTAAGCAATTTATTGTACTTTTAATAAATGTGGAGCATCATAGAAGAAAAATCTATCTTCATTTACACCAAATAACTTAGCTAACCTAATATTATTTTTACCGTGATCACAAACAAAATGACAGGGAATTAAATTAATTCCTTGAAGTTGTTTAAGAACTTCAATTACATATGAGCGTAAGGTTTCACCTTTGCGATTTCCGTTCACAAAAAAATAAGCAAAAGGATGGGACCATCTATGTCCACCAATTCCCTGTACCATAAAAGTCAAAAAGTAATTGCGACCTTATAAGAACATTTTCATCACCATAATCTTCAAGACCAACGATTTTATCGTTATGTCAATCATATTAAAAATGGGTCTTTAAAGACATTTCATTGCAGGAAATCGAAACGAATTTTTGCTCATATGAATATCCGAGATTTTACAACTCCAAGGTTTTAATACTGCTGTGAGTTAAGCCGGAGGATTTTGGCCAACTTGATACGAAGTCACGTAAAGTTCGTTCAGCTGGCCAAATAAAAATTTCACGCAAATGCTTGTAGGTCAGAAGAGACAAAAATTAAACTGCTAAGACAATAGTTTTTAAATGTGCATCATACCTGTATCCATTTGGATGACGACTAACATTGATAAACAACTTTTCACATATACTTGTACATTAAGCGATAACCTACCGCAAAGCTGTTCTACCAAATCTTGTCCTGATTCCTGTACATTTTGTGTGGCTTTATGTTCTATAACAGATTCAAGTAACTCCTTTTTCTTCTCTAACTTTTCTATATATTTATCTCTTTTTCTAATTTTTTCAACTTTTAATTCAAGAAAACGGTCTTCTCTAATTCAAATGCCTTCTCTAGTGTCTTTAATTTCTTTTTCAAAACTAATGGTTATTCTCTCAACTTTCTTTTTCTAGGAGTTGTTTCAGAAAGACTTCTGTCTTTTTGGATATATCTTCCACCAACAGAGCTTATACTATTCGAAACTAATGTCCTAACCGATTCACTAGAAAGGTTAAAATTGCTACATTGACTTTATATATTACTTTTATTGTCTTTTGCATTGTCTTACTTGTCAATAAAACTTAATGCTAAATTTCTATTTGGATATGCATATTTACAAAGTTTTTTGTGCACAGTCATTTCTTCTGAAAAATGATTGTTGCATGTATATATAGTCTAATTTTGCAAATAAAAATTTTCAAGAATCAAGAATATTATAAAATATTTGGAGAGGCCATCTTCAAGAACCAAACTTCACAGCATATCTTCTGGCCATTTGATCAGTAATATCAACCCCGAATTTAGTTTTCAGGTTTGTTTTTATAATTTTCAATTATGATCGATATATATTTGAACTTAGCACAACAACCTTTTTCGTTTGTTTACTCTTATATACTGACAATGTGGCAGTATCGGTTTTATAAAGTACAGATGAATGAAGAGGTGGTTTATCTTTTTTTTGCTTAGCAAGTCTTGGTAATTCCCTTTTATTTGCACGAATAGTTCCGGTTCTTGTCGAACCGTACGAACCGTAATATCTGTAAAGTCTTTTCTGGTCATTGTTTTTGCAAAAAAAGGTGGTCCCCTCTGTTTTGACCATAAATAGGATAATTTTAAGTTTTTGGTTCGTATGCGCCACGCCCGTAAAAAACTACAAGAAAAGTATTGAACTTTTCATGTGATAGATCCAATTTTTTTCCAAGAACTCGGAAAATTTCTTGTCTGTGCATGTTATAATATGATCTATAATTTTATGATCAATTATCAATGAAAACGCCGTTCTCACACTACCCTTTATTATATTTCGTTTTGCAAACGCTGTAGGCCCAATAACTTTTTAAAAAATTGTGTGTTTTGGTCTCCGTCCTGGAGTGGATTCGGGTTTTATTTCAGTCCATACAGTTCCGTCAGCAGCGATTTCTCTGACCTCGTCATCACTCTCATCTAAATATGATGATAATCTTATAGTTCTATGAAAAAAATTTTGTGATGAAATCTTGCAACCGGTCATTTTGACCGGTTGGTACTTCTAGTGTTAAAAATGTAACACTTAAATACAGTAGTTGTAAAACATATAAAAAAACAATATTAATTAAAATACAAAAATAATATTTCTTATTATTATTTTTACAGTATTGAATATAAATACACTAATACAAATACTTACCACACAAACATTTTATACGTAACTTACTTAATCTTAACTAACTTAATCTTAACTAACTTAATCTTAACTAAATTAATCTTTTAAAACACCGATTATAGTACAACAAATAATTATAACAATTGCATTCTTACTTTCCTTCATCATCAATTGCTGGAAATTTATATAGCATCTTGTAAATGGCCTCTAACACAATGTCTCACCATCTACAAAACATTAATTTATCAATTACTTACACTAATATTTTAAATCATAATTATTATTATTTACTTACTTTATTATTATTTAAAAAAAAATTGTAATTGAATCACTTTATGACCACTTTTTGCTTTATACTTTTTCTAATATTGGTTGCAAAATTTACTACTTTTTTACAATCATACGCGCGGAAATTTTATTTTTCAAATTTGGTGCAGTGCAACCTTGTTTTTTTTTCAAGAAATCAAAATATAGAACCCAAATTGCGTCCTTAAGAGAGCATTATTCAGAGAGAGTTTGTACCTAAAGATGTTAAAATTGGAAATCATTGTGCGTTTTGAGATGGTGTTTGTGCAATTTTTGAGAATGTGTTTGTTATTTTGTGTCGTGTTAATTTAAGTTTCCGTTCTATAAAAAATCTTCTTTGCTTGTAACCTTTCAGGTATGGTCTCATTTCCCTTATTACCCAGACTATGGCTATGCATTACATTTTCGTTGCTAAGTAGTTGATCTCCGAAGCAGTAAGGTATCGACTACGGTAAGCTATAATTCTCTCGAAACCCTCGATATGTTGCGTAAGAACATCTCCAATCCTGATATTGCTGCTATCTGTTTGAAAACAGAATGGTTGACTAAAGTCGGGGCAAGTTTCGTTTATTCACTTTAAGGATCGCTTCCTGTTGTACCTCACTCCACTTCCAATATTTTTCTTTCTTTAGCATAGTCGTAAGTGGGTGGATAATTTGAGCGATATCAGGAACGAACCGACGACGCTAAGATGCGATGCCCAAAAATTGTAGCAACTGTCTGAGGTTGGTGGGAGGCTGTAAATCACGTATAGCTGCGACTTTGTCTGAATCGGTATGAATTCTTTGCGAACTCACTAGATGTCTAAGATACTTCGTCTCTGTTTGGAAGAATTTGCACTTTTCCACATTTATTCTAAGGTTGGCGGACTTGAGTCGTTGCAGTACTTGTTTTAACTTCTCCATGTGATGCTCATAGGAAGCACCAATTACGGTAATATCGTCCAGATATGCAAAGGCGTGCGGTTTGAGGTCTGCTCCTACTACTCGGTCGAGGGCACTCTGGAAGGTTGCTGGTGTCAAGTGCAAACCAAATGGCAATACCCGCCATCTTCTTCCCGGAATCGTGGATGCCGAATTCTGTTTGCTGCCCTTATCCATATAATTTGCCAGTATCCATTCTTGAGGTCGATGCTACTGATGTATTTGGCGTTTCCTTGTCTACCACATCTTCTGCAGGTACAACATGTATCCAGAATTTTCTGTTCGTGGGGTTGAACCATAGGGTTCCTTTCGTCTCCTGTTCTTTGAATTACGGCTTTCTCTTATTCGGAACGTATGATTTCATAGCCGTCCGCAATGGTAATTAACTCCCCCAGCATTTTTATACATTCGTTCCAGTTGAGCAGACGATTTTAACGTAATTTTTAAATGTTTCCTGTGACGTCCAACGGCGAGCTCTGATTTTATCTTCCAGTTTCTCGAAGTATTCGGCTGGTAGAACAAATTGTAGGAAATCGCCCTTGAATTGTAATGAACCTTTCTCGCCGAGGTTTTGCTCGCCGAATTCCGAGTCCAGTCCTACAATAAAATTTATTTGTTAGGAACAGTGGAAAGTTTTGTATATGAGGTGGGCGGCGGCTTCGCTACAGCAATGTAGTTTTCTCTGCTGTGAAATCAATGGATTCGTGGCACAAATGTGATTTTCGACCACGCCTTGTACGGTTACTAACGAAATGAGTATTTCGTTTGTCTAGGAACGATTTATTGGTGATTGCAATTAGGAATAGTCACCACCTTGTAAATAGAAATGTTATAAATCTACTAACGAAATGTTGATTTAGTTATAAATAAATAAGTAATAGAAATGTGTATTTCTATTACTACAAAATCAAATAAGGATAGCAATGTAAATTTCTATTCTACGGAGCTACTAACGAAATGTTGATTTCGTTAATAATAAACATGCAATAGAAATGTGTATTTCTATTACAAAAAAACAATGGGAACCGAAATGTAAATTTCTATTCCTGATGCTTCAGCACGTATGTTTGGAGCGATCTGTCTTCTAGTTCGTTGCCTCGCTGAATGGCAGATAATTTGGTAGGTGGCAAATTATCTGTTACACTTCCCCGGTTTTCCATTGACTTGACGAACTCAGACCACTCCTCCTCGGCTGATCTTGACTTGGTACCTCCGCTGATCTATAACTCGGAGAAACATAATTTGTCGACCTTGTTTCCGGTTAACCAGTGCTTCCTGGATTCCTTTGTTTAATACTTCTGGCCATCGGTTTTCGGTTTCGGTAGGTGGCGGTGTAGTTCCGCTGGACTCAGGTAATGTGATCTCAAGACCCCTTAAGTCGTTTCCTGTATCACATTCTATGGTGTCATCTGTGCTAGCTTCTCAGTCTACCAAACGGTTTTGTGTTCTTGACGTCGGTGGTCGTCTGGGACATGTACGTTTTCGAACACACGCTAGCACGTCAGTTTGGACAGAAATAGCCGATGAGCATCAATTGCTTTTTAATCTTCTCCCTGCAGCGACTATTTTAACCTTACTCTGTTGCGCCTTGAGCTTCGCCGAGTGTTCTTTGAATTTGCGAACGCTTTGTTCCCACTTCGACATGTTATTGCTTTAAGATTCTGTGATCGATTTATTCTGTTGATTGAATTGCAACGACTTTTATACTTAATTTATACCTACATCTTTATTTTTATATGAGACTCGTTATGCTTCTTTTGTTGTTTTCATATTTTCATGTGATTTAATTTTATTACCTTATCACCTACCGAGGCTACGGGGGTCCATAGCGTAGTTTACCGGTGAATTTCTCTGTTGATTTGGAGATTGGGTGTTCCTTGATCGACACAAGTTGGCCTTTGCTTGGTCTCCAAGGTCTTCTTCGCAAATTGTAGTACTTTGCCTGATTTCCGGAGGCTTCTGCGATATTTGCCCGAGAATACCTGTTGTAATTGTTTCAGCTCTTGGTTTTTGGGGACTACTTCACGCCCTGGTGTGTATTTATGAAAGGTTGCGCCTGGTAGTCTGGATTCTCTCCCCTGGACAAGGTAAATTGGACTATAATCCTTAGTTTTGGATACGGCCGAAATGATTGCTAACTTCACTACAGGTATGAAGTGGCCTCATGTTTTATGCCGATTATTTGCATATTGAGCAATCATTGTCTTTATTGTTTTGTTCGCTCGTTCCGTGTGATTCTCTTGCGGTGTGTATGGTGCCGTTCATTGATGTCTGACTCCTATTTCCTGCATATAATTTTCGAAAGACTTACTGCGGAATTGTGGCTCATTATCCGTGATCAAAAATTTGGGTACACCAAAGTTTGCCATGATAATTTCCCTGAAAGCGGAGATGGTGGCTTCGGTGCTGGCCTTCCGAACTGGAATCAGCTCTACCCATTTGCTGAAGCGGTCAAAAAAAGTTAGTAGCATCGTGTTACCTTTCTTAGATCTTGGTAGCGGACCGACAACATCTGCATAGACTGATGCCCATGGCGCCCCAGGTATTTGTGTAAGCAGTTCGCCTGCTGGTTTCAATTAATTGGCTTTGTATTGTGAGCAAATGTGGCAGTTTTTAACATATTGACCAATGTCGCTGAGCATGCCAGGCCAGTAGTATTTGCTTGTTATACGTTGTACTGTTTTTCGTATACCGAAGTGTCCTGCTGTGGGTTCATCGTGATTTTCTCTGAAGATTTTTAGTTATTTTTTGTTTTTTATTGCTTTATTGTTTTACTATTGTTATTGCTATTTGTTGTGGCAGATAATTTGATAGGTGCCCAATTATCTATTACAGAATGAATGGCAGGACTGCCAATGTTGATTATTATTGCTATACGATTTGAGCACTTTATCTTTTAAGAGTCCAGCCATCGTGCGAGGAATGAGATGTGTGTTGATGTCGTATACCTTCGAAAGTTCTTCAATTCGTTCGATAAACGACAGTGAGTTTTTACCCCCGTCATATTTAATCGATCATTTACGCACCTAATCAATGGTTTAAGAATAGGAGTAAGTTGGTGGACTTAGTGGAATCACGTCTGTTTCAGGTATCTGGATAGTGGGTTCTAAACGTCCATGTTTTTGAGTTAGTTCTTTTTGTCTGTTGGTGATACTTGCACCATGATCGTCCTCATCGACAAAATTTTTAATTTTTTTGCGAAGTTTTTTTATAGACCCAATGCCTACAAGTCCGAATTCGACTGTATAGGATACCAACTCGTCCTTTCTAGCATTGTATACCCATGATTTTCCCAAATTGCAGCTCCTTCATGGTTTTTGTTCGAGTATTTCTGCCTTCCCCTTTGCTTGTACTGATATGTATATCATAAATCTATATGATATGTATATATAAATCTTCCTTTTATATAAAAAAATAAATTATATGAAAATAAGTTTTCCTATTATTGTCTTGATTTCCGTGATGTGACTAATCAAGTCCTTGCTTGGGCGCCAATTGTAACGACACGTTTTGTGCGCTGATAGTACTGACATATTTGCAGCCGTTATCCAGGGGTCGTTGCAATTTATTTTTTCTTATAGAAATCAAAAACAATTTGATGTATTTAATTTAACTTTAATTGATCATGTATCAATAAGCGCAGTAAACGAAAACAAACATTAAAATAGTGTACTGTTTGTGATCTTATACACAAAATTGTATTATTATTTAGATATATTTCACATATTTGTATTAATAAATTTTCATTGTATTTTTGGTAGTATAAGACTCGTATATAATTACATTATATTAAACAAATAGTATTTTTTTGTTATTTCTAATATTAACTGTATTTAAATTAAGCGGTTACTCTAACAAATATATTTTTCAACAAAAATTGTGAAAGTCTATTTCTTTGATCTGATAATATAATTTTCAGCGAAGAAAATATTCGTTCCACGGTTACCTGCGTTGCAGGAATTGCATGGACAATGTTCGCAATCTCATTTAATACATGAAACTTACAGTCCGAATAATGCAGTATATTGTATTTCAAAGGATTCCAAAGACCTCGTTGTCGTTCGTACAAGATTATATCCTCTTCTAGGTCTGAAATTGGAGTTGGTGTATCATCCGGTGTAAAGTCTAAATTTGTCAAATATTTCGATAACAATACTGCTCTAATATTGCTGGTTACGTTAGTTGATCTCACATCTAGTACCACTTTGTTTGATAGTATTGTTAAAACTTCTAAAGTAAAGTACGACAATATTATATTTCAACAATGAATTAAAACTGTTTTTGTATTAATATTACCTTTTAAACATTGAATTCATTTATATAGTGACTTTGCACTTCTTGGCTGTTGCATTTTGGGAAGCACTTAAAGAAATACGAATTCTGGGATCCCAATATAAAGCTGCCGTAAAGAGATCTTCAGCGAGTAGTACGATCTTTATTTTATTTAAAGCTTGCAGAAACATAAGATTTAATTTATTTTCCGTCAAATTTTGTACTTTAAAATTTCCAGAATTTGAAGAATTTGAAAGTCCAGATTTTGTTTTACGCCACTTTCTGCTGCTAGCTCCTCATTTAATTCTCGATTTAAGTCCGCTATAGTTCTAATCATATTAGCAACATTATCTATTGTAATTGTCAAGATTTGATGTAAATTTATACCAAAATCTTGAAAAACAACCATTATAATTGACTTTATGCTTTCGCTTGTATGTAAAGCCTTTATTTCTTTAAGCACAAGTGTTTTAATTAAAATTTCTTTATTTTCAATATACCGTGCATTTATGGCAACTACACTCAAATTGTGTTTCGACGCTATGTCAATTTTTAATGAAATGAGCTTTCCTTTTAAGTTTTCAATAATTTGGTTCTTAATTTTTGTGGAATATTTCACAATACGCTCATTAATGTTGTGTTCATTAATTTTTATTCCAACAGTATTCAATACTGGTTTAGTCAGTACTTTAAATGCTGTATCCTCGAGCATGCGGAAAAACCTCATATTTCCAATAAAGAGCTGCACAATTGCTTCTTCAACGTTCTGTTTATTTACACTGATATAAACGTTTGTTATTTCTGGAAGAGTGAAACGTTTACTGGAGGTATATTTTTCACGAATATATTCCGCATATATATCTGAATGAAGGTTCTTCAAATGCTTTTCCAAATTGCCTGTGTGACCTTTCAAAATTTTGTCTTTACGACGTCTTTTGTTGCAAATATATCGATTGTGGTAAGAAGAAAACGCGGTATTTTATTTTCTGAATGTGGTATATTGATAAGAATGCTTGAAACTTAGAGTTTAAACTATTACATTTTCGGAATTTATTCAAGAGAACTAATGCTTTCGTATTTCCTTTGCATGATCGAAGCTTAACACAGACAGCTGGCCATGGTTCATTTGGTATTTCTGTAAGCATTGTCCCCTGGAGGTTTTTTTGGCTGATTTACATACTTCCGAATACCCCGAAACATGCCAAGCCAATAATGCTTCGGTATTACTCGAGTAACAGTTTTCTTAATGCCAAGATGTCCGGAAATTGGTTACTCGTGGCATTCCTTCATAACTTATCACCGCGTTTCAGTGGGAACACAGAGTTTCCAGGTAGGTACATTAGGTTAGGCGATCCCAAGGGATCCACTTAGGCCTATAGGCCCACTGTGCGTGTAGTGCGTCTAGCTCTGTATTTTTTATATGACTCGTTCCATTCATATTTCGAACTTTGCTCTAAAAGAATTTACTGTCTTTTGCTGTTGCTATTAACATAGCTATCTGATTATGGAGCGTCACACTTTTACGTTGGAGAAGTTGTTTAGTTTATTTGCTTAACTGTAGTTTGTCAGATCCTTCTTTAATCTTGTTTTTTTAACTTTTCTTAGCAGTCGAAAAGATGTATCTCTTAACAATTTACATTTAGAATCGAACCATTGGTTTTGCTTTATGGCAGTTTTTTGCCTTTGCTGCAGAGGCTTTGCTGCATTATTTATACAATCCATCAAAAACCACCGTCACTAGCACTACCATTGATTGCGTACCGAGTCGCAGGAATTCACTATAATATGTGATTTTCAAACACTTCATTAATCTTCTCTGCGGTTTTTTCCATGAACGTTTCAAACAGAAAAAACAATTTAAAATATCTGATAAATTTGAATTTAAATTTTAGCTACAGCTGACTACATTATCTTTATTTTTTTTTTTGAGTTACATTAATTGTTTGCAAAATATCGTAATATGATACATTTATTTATTCCATGTTATTGCCGAAAAGTGCCTGCAATACATTCTTTCCATAACTGTTACCACACTTCAACTCCTATTCTTTATTCCAGTATAGCCATTTGTTATCTATTTTCATTCGATCATCTTTAACTATTAAATTATGCCTTTGGTCTACAACACACAAATTTTGTGTTTATTTCAGCAATACCCGTTTATCTGTTTGTTTCTTTGCGCTTAAGTCTCTCAATTCAAATTTCAGTATTCGCAAGTTTTTTGATATTGTTGTATATGTTAAACATACACTGCTCTGCCTGAAACTCTGCAACCACTCCTATTCTGTCATGTTTCTCGAATATTTTTCTTACAGAAAAAAGCTTAATAATTATCAACCATTGATGCTCTCATTAACCCCATAAGTTCTGTTATACTCATATTTCCTACTTGCATTGCAGATTTAGCCTGGTTTAGTTCTACTGGGGAAAGTCGATTTGTTTGGTGTTGGTACTGTTAACATTTTTTTTTTTAAGTTTAGATTTAACAAGTTTTGTTTATAATGCTTCGCCTAGAAGTCTGCGAAAAAAAAATATGTATACATAACAGTCCTTTAAATTTTAAAAATTAAAATTCGTTACTATTGGTTATTACTGTTTTTAAATACAACGCTACTTTGCTACAGAAGTCTGAATCGTACTAAATTGTATTATTATTCACTTTTTGGATGTTGTTGTTGTTGTTGTAACCCGCCGGGACCTGAAAGCAGATAACATAAAAGGATTACAAGACGAATACATGGGATAAGGAATAGAAAGGTAGGAGTGAGTGTTTGGAGGAGGGAAAGGGGAGGGGTGAGAGTAATTTGAAACTAACCAGGATCCAGTCGAAGAAACCTAGCCACTTCAAGGAGACGAGTCCAAAGGTCGATTGGACTTAAATTGGTGTGTGCGTTGGGACAAGAAAACAGATGGGCGACGTCATGAGGCGTGGAGCTGCAGTTTGGGCACACATTAGGAATGGACGTGTTAATACGTGACAAGTAACTGTTAAGCACATGGCTATATCCTGATCTCAATTGAGATAGGACAGTTCTTGCCGTACGAGGAAAATTACGTTCATCATGAGAAATGTTAGGCGGAGGCCTATTGAGGACCTTGTTGGGAGCCAACCTAGGTCTCGAAGAAGATACTGCATCGGTATGGAGTGCTATAAGTCCACGTTTGTATTCGACCTCACTGATGTAGGCTCCATTGCAATATTGGTCGATATTGAAGTTGGTAAGTGATCGACGGATGCAACGTGGAGGGAGGGCTCTACAAGCCATGACGCCATTAGGATGACCATCTGTCTGGCACGCGAGTAAGAATTGTTTGGACAGCAGTTGATTGTGCTCTTTTACAAGAAGCAACTTTGCTTTCGCATGAAGATGGTCAACATGCGACATACGATGGCAGCCAGTTGCAATTCGCAATGCTGTGTTTTGACAGATTTGGATATTATTCCATTGCGTCTCGCAGAGTTGCGGGGTCCATACTGGAGCTGCATAGGCCGCAATAGGACGACCTATTGCTTTGTATGTGCTCAGCAGGGTTTCTTTGTCCTTACCCCAAGAGCACCAGGCGAGAGCTTTTAATACATTATTGCGAGATTTCAATCGGCTGCACAAGGATGTAGCATGTGCGGAAAAGGTCAACATACTGTCGAGAATGACACCCAGGATTTTAGGTTTGGTGGTTGTAGGGATCCTGAATTCACCGATATTAATGGGCAGAGTCATAGAAACCTCTTTAGTCCAGGAAGTAAAGAGGGTAGCGGAAGATTTGCTTGGAGATAGGTGAAGATTTCTATCAGCTAAGAAAGATGCTATATTAGGAAGGTATGCATTTAATTTATTACACAATATAGAAGGGTCCTGGCTAGTCGCAAAGATTGTGCAATCGTCAGCATATGTTATAACTCTGACTCCCTCTGGAGGGTCCGGGAGCTTAGACATGTGTTGGTTGAAAAGGATCGGTGAAAGAACGCTGCCTTGGGGCACACCTTGTTTTAATTTTCTGGCTTTCGACATCTTATCTCTAAAATCAACAAAAGATGATCTGCCAATGAGGTAATTGTAGAGCCATCGTTTAATGATGTCAGGGATAGATGTTTCAGCCAGATCATTTAGCAATGTGGAATGGGAGACTGTGTCAAATGCTTTCGCAAGATCTAGACCTAACAGCACCGTGCGTTCGCACGGTCGACTTTGATTAAGTCCATTGGCGATTTGAGAAGTGATCTCACGAAGAGCAGAGTTGGTACTATGACGTTTTCTAAATCCATGCTGGTGGGGAGCTAGGTGAATATAAGGAGAAATCTGTTTTAGGACTAACGAATCCAGAACTTTGGCTACTGGAGACAGGAGCGAGATTGGTCTCTATGATTCACCTAGGCCAGCCGGTTTGCCCGGCTTCAGTAATGGGATAATTCTACCAGGCTTCCATATATTCGGGATGATGTGAGAACAGATGGAGGTGTTCAAAATATGAGTCAGAACTGAAAGACCAATGGGCCCGAGGTGCTTGAGCATGAGCATTGAAATGCCATCAGGCCCAAGCGCTTTCGAGGCTTTGGCGTGTCTGATCACGTTATTTACATCATCAGGGGAAAACAGCGCGGTGTCGCCGGAATGTGGTTTCCGAAAAGCGCGAGTCTGTCTGCGAATAGCATGGGAAGCAGAGGTATTGGGCACGAAAAGCTGACAAAATTGTAGAGCGCAATGCTTGGGATCTGGGAAGGTGATCCCATTAAAAGTTATCGCTTTATTATAAGGACGTGAAGGATTAGATAATGCTTTAATGGTAGTCCATAATTTACCATTTTGGGAGTCGCAGTTATCTAAATGTTCCTTCCATTTATTAAGGCGATGTTCGTCTACCAATTTACGAATGTTACTGTTCAGGATAGCTATGCGTGGATATGCTGGGTCTAGTCTACGAAGATTATCGCGTTCTTCGGCAAGGGGCACAGCGTCACTACGAAAATTTGGCCTTATTATTTTGATCCTACCTGCAGGAACGGCTGTGGCAGCGGATTTGATAATAATGCTGCGGAATTGTATCTCTGCCTTGTTTAAATCAGAGGACAGAGAAATATTACCGAAGTCGCGTTCTGAGGTATCTTTGAATAGGGCCCAGTTCGCTTTTTTGAAATTTCTGAAGGTTTTCTTGTCAGCTTCGCAATAAACCTCGAACGATGGTATTGAGATAATAATGGGAGTGTGGTCTGAGCTTAAAGCTATTTCCGCACTCCAATTCGAGGCAGCGAGCAGCCTAGGGCTGGCGAGGCTGACATCTGGAGAGCTAGAGCAAGTTGGCGTTACCCTTGTTGGTGAATCTTCGTTTAGTACACCAAAAGAAGACTCATCAATTTGGGCAGCCAATTATAAACCCCTCTGATCGGCTGGTAGGTTAGAAAACCACAGATCATGATGAGCATTCAAATCACCCAATACAAAACGTGAATCCCCTTCGAAAAGATGAGAAATATTACGGGAGTGCTGCGGTGGGCAGCTAGAGTTGGGTGGCAGGTATATGTTGACGACTTCAATAAATTTAGAAGACCTACCAATGAAAATTTTCAACCCTATTACCTCTAAATATTCGTCATTTGACGAGGATAATATTAGCTCACTGTATGATAATGAATCTCTCAACATAAAGGCAACTCCACCTCCGGCTCCCCTAGGGCGGTCCTTACGTATAAGGGTGAAACCTGATGGGGGCGAGAGGGTGGAGTTGGGCAGAAGTTTTGTCTCTTGCAGTGCAGCTACTGCGATGTTATTTGAAGTCATGAATGCTGCGATTTCAGAAATCTTTCCTCTAAGGCCATTGCAGTTGAACTGTAGAATTTTAAGAGGAGAAGATCTGTTAATAGTTGAGACAACACTTGTGCGTTGAGAGAGTGAGCGGTTTTGAGGTGGAATTATAGGTGGAGGTTGGCAACAAGTGCCAACGAAATTTGAATTCCAACCATGATGAGAGCGTAATCCAGAGCAAGGTCTAAGGTGGCACCATCCATTACAGGAATTGCAACGTACAGATATGGTGTTCCTAGAGATTGCTCGATTGTAAACTGTGCATAGCCAATTGGTAGACAAAGGGAAGCCATGGGGGAGATTGGATGGCATTGATTGGAAACGGACTGACAGTGCTTGAAGAAGATGTAGATGTTCTAACTGGAGGTGAAGTGGGACAACAAGCTTCTCTAAAGGCAGAGTTCCAATCGGTATGGCTATGCAGACCTGAACAGTTCCGAAGGTGGCACCAGTTATTGCAACTATTGCACCTAACAGATGTTTGGTTTCTGCTGATAATATTGTTGCAGACAGAGTAGTGCCATTTTGAAATTGCTGGTATGACAGGACCAGGATTAGATTCAATACCGGCCATTAGAAGTAACGTAAGAAGCAAGATGGCCGGAACTTGCTTCTTAGTAGGAAAAACACATATATACGGCATATGTCAAACAAACACATACCTGCTTGTGTAGTCCCTTTAGGGGTGGTCGAACGGCACTTGGTCGTCTTTGACGAGTGGCTCCGGGACGTAGACCCGGCCGTTCTTGGAACCTCACTTTTTGGATCACATTCGACGGTGTTGTAATGACATGAACGTTTATTTACTATTATCACCCAATTGTAACTAGTTTTTCACAATATAACTCAATTTTATCAGTAAACTATTCCGAACGCGCACTTATTTGATATACTCCACTAGGATTGCCCTATTTTTTTTTAATAATTTCGAAGTCTCTTTTATCTAACTCAAATCGAGAAATTAAGACTTCATTAAGTAAAAGAATATTATAATATATTAGTATTATAAACTAATTGAATAAATTATTATTACCCTTTAAGATAATTGTTACAGCTAGATCTTTTACTCCAATTTTAGAGATAGTTCCGCGTCAAGCAATAAATATTGCAACTATGTTATTTCGTCGGAAATCAATCGCTCCCATGACTTTCTAATAAAGTTTGCGGAACTATTGACTTTATACTGCAAAATTCCTTTTCCTGTAAACAGTAGAATTGTATATAAAATAATTATTCAAATCTTAAATTGATGTTATAAATTTTAGAAAACTCACTAGTAGTATACTTTTTTCTGGATCATTTTTTATAGATGCTTCCAATTAGTTTCTGGATTAGTTGCTTTCTGACGCCAGTTAGTAGTACCGAGCGCCCCCAAATCGTTGGTCACCTGGTCGTTCCACCGAAGATGCGGACGTCCTCTACCGCGTTTTCCACCTGCGGGTACCGAATCAAATACCTTTCTAGCCGGAGCACTAAATGGCATTTAAGAGTGTTTAATGGCATTTATATTTTCTTTTGTATATTTTTTTATTTAACAAAAAAAAAAAATCTCTTTATTACAATTTACCAATTTGCAACTGATATTTTAACTTCTATAACATTGACATTTAAATTCTTTTTGTACAATTTAATTTATCTTAATCCTTGCATTTAAGTAATTTTTCTTTTAACAATTTACATTTTTCTTTTATATTTTAAACAATTTGTAATGATATTTATGTTTTTTTGTAATCCAGTAATCCAGTAATCAATTGCTTACATCTTCGCTGCCGAAATCGATAGTTTTCAAATAAAGCTATGTCACTGCGTAGAACCAAACAACACAAGAGAACTTCCTCCTGGTGCACGTACTTTTATATCGTCAACGATCAACGGTATCAGCTGTAACTACGTTAGAGTTCAACGACCGTTGATCGAAGCTCATTAGCTGATCCCACTGCAAGGCACCAGTGAAAATCCCACTTTAAGGCGAATTCTATCTCTTATTCATGTGGAAGTTAGGAGTTGTTCTTGACTAAGCTTTGCTTTAGTTCCTCACCTTTGCACAAAAGCTTTCTTAGTTTGACAGTTCGTTCTGTTGTTTTGTTTAATCTTATTTGCTTATGAAACGTGTTGTGTTGGTCGAAAAGTTTTAGTGTATAAAATTTTATTTAAATAAATAATTATGAACCAATTAAATAATACACCACGATAGTCCAAGGTTTGTGTAACGTTCTTCTATTAACTCATATTTGTGTATACGTTAGTCAATCACATTTTCCCATTTCTTTCTGACCAATTTTTATGCAAGAATGTGGTTGATACATTGTGGCAATTCTGATAGAGAAATTGTTATGTAGGCCTGTGGAAAGGTAACAATTAATATCACAAGAGACAAATAAGCATTCAGGACATTACCTCGGAATTCCCGCGCTGTCCGTTGAATTCTTTTCACGTCACCGAACTCCTTTTAAAATGCCTGTAGTTCTGCATATTGTTTACCATTGTTGCGTAGAATGCAACACCAAGTGTTGATTTCACTGCAATTTAATTTGGTTCAGCTTTCACGTTTATTTTATTTTTTTTTGTTTTTGTTGTTTTTTTATTTTTGGGTTTATTGCATTATATTAATTGTATGTGCAATTTATTACACTTATAATTACTTTTTAAAAAAAAGAAAAATTAAAAAACTTTAAAATTAAACAAAAAAAAAATTAAAATGAAAAAACATTAAATAATTTAACACAAAAACATCACATTTTTCTTTGTAAACAAATAACGTGCATTGCTCGCACGTTGATAAACCGAAAATGAGTAAAAGCTTTTACATCTGCTTTCGTCTAGTTTTTGTTTTGATTAGTGCAATCAAGGCGAATTATAGTGAAAGCTGCATCAAGTTCGACTACTGAGAGAACGAGGTGTTACCAAGCAGAAATGAGTAAACCAGAATATGTAAAAGACAAATGCTAATTTTGCATAAAAATGAAAAATGAGCTTTTTATAAGGTCATACACCTTGGTTTGCAAAAGAAAATAAAACAAAAACCAAACAAATCAAAACAAAGCAGATATGTAAGGGGAAAATTTTATAACTGGAGAGTGGTGGAAAGTTTTAGAAAAACTTCGGCGCCAAGAATCAAATTAACAGGACTAAGAACGTTATCGAAAGTTGGCAGTTAGGAGCAACTGCGATATAAAAAGGCTAATACCGGTGAAGAAGGGGATTAATTTTCGTGAAGCCAGAGACTAAGCAGTGTATTGAAATTTTTCTTACAAATGATCGTTAAAAAAAAAATAATTTTTATTTCAAAAGGATAAGTTAAATTTTTGTTTGAACTAAGCAGCAGTGATTTGTGCATTAAATGCAAATTATTTAACTGGTTAAATTAATTTTATTTTCGTTTTGAAAAATTGTTAGTGCAATAAACGAATAAATTAATGAGTGATTGAAGAATTATATGTCTCAAACATATAAACGAGCATAAGACTCGAAGTAATAATTTTTAATAATAAATAAAGAGAAGACCTAAAAAAATCATTAAGACTTTAATATGAACTTAGTGGCCAGAATCTAATGGTCTAAGAAATGTGAAAAGAATATATACGAAGTGGAGCCACAGATATAAGCCAAAGAAATCAAAGCCAGTTCAAGTTACCAAGAAGAAATCAGCTAAGGCGAAAGTTCGAGGTTGTAAGGATAGGCAGGAGAACAGAAACTTTACGGTAATCCGGAATACACAGGTATTTGTAGCTGTATGTAAATAACGCATCCCTATTGTAACGGGTACCCGCTGTGCTGACTAAAACGGAGTGAAAGAAAAAAAACCTATATTCTGTTATTTTAAATTTTTTTTAGTTAAATTAAATGAAATTAATTAAATGAATTTAAATATATTTTTTTTGAAAGAAAAAGAAAACAAGTAAAGTAAAAATTAAATGAATTTAAATATATTTTTTTTGAAAGAAAAAAAAAAAACAAGTAAAGTAAAATATATTGCTAAAATATGCTAAAGTAAAAATATTCTACAATCTAATTTTGTTGTTGGTTATTAAATATATAACATGATGCCTAAGCACTGAAGCTTTATTTAATTGGATCATTAGCACTTGATAAAGAAAAAGAAAAAAAAAGAGAAAAATCCTAATATTTCTTTTTTTATGCATAAATATAATTATATTTTTATATATATATATATTTTTTAAAAGTTTTTATTATTATCCGAGTTATATATATATATATATATATAAACATCACATTTTTACACATATATTATATTTCGGTGTTTAAAACGCAATACAAATTTTACCTTAAAAGAAAATAAAATATCAAATAATAAAATTTAGCTAGGTGCATCGGCAGCTAAGGTGACGTCATCAGAGCAGCTGGAGTAAGTACTTGGGTTATCTAATTGTTGCTGATTTTGTTTATTTTTTTTTTCTCTTTTCATTTTTTTGTTTATATTATGTTTGAATGCAAAAATTTTTTTTGTTGAATTTTATGAATTTTTTATGCTCATTGCATAGGCATTAGTTAGTTAAAAAAAAAAAAAAATAATAGAAATAAAAAAATATATATATATTAATATGCAATAAATTGTAGTTATATACATAAAGGTGGAATAATTCACTTTAATAGTTAAAAATTTATTTTTTTTATTTTTTTTATTTTTTTTATTGTTAATTAAATATCAGTCAATTTTTTTTTATGAAATGAATAATAAAAAGAAAAATAAAATTCTGTAAATTAATTAAAATTGTTATGTATAAATAAATTAATGATTCAATAAACGAAATTAATTTTTATACCTATGTAAATAAATATAATTTGTTTTATGTATTTTATTTCTTTGAGGTAGTTTTATATGGAATTCTGAAGTTCATTATGAGCATTTAAGAATTTTTAACTAAAGGGGTGGTAATAAGGTTGTGACCATACTTCTCGCTTAGGGGCATAACTACACCTTGGCTGGATAGGATCTATTGTTAAAATAGATAGATTTCTATTGAAATAAAAGAAAAAAAAAAAAAAGTATGGCACATCTAATTGATGAAAAACAGGCATTGCCAGGGATATTGCCAACTTTTCCCAATTTTAAAGATATGACTGTATCGTATGCTGGTAGAATCAAAAATGTCGATTGGTTAATGGAAGAATCCATAGTAGCGGAGATGCAGGCAGCAGGGTTGCCCAGGGGTAGGACCTGTAACCTAGGGGTGAGCCAGGCCTGTACAGAGCTACCTAAGGCTGCGGCAATAATAATGAATATCAAAGGCAAGGCCATTCCCCTACTGTACCATGAGGACTTCTTCAAATTTAGGAAACCTAAATGAGCGGTAGTATATATATTTTTTTTATTTTTTTTTGTTGTTTTTTTTTTTTTTTAAATCATGAAGAAATTTATGTAATGCATAAGGATTAGGTAGATAATAATTTTTCTTTAAGCAATGAAATCATAAGGAATTTAATTTATTAGTTGTTGATAATAATTATTAGATGAATAGTATTTTTATATGAATATAAATAAATGAATAAATGGAGTATGAAGGAATTACTGATTGATAGGATAAGAACTTAAAGCATGGCACGAATATTTTTTTGTTGTCGTCTGCAGCGATTCCGCAGTTGCCAAGAACCCCACCCAACATCGGCGAGCATACCGGGCTAGCCACCGTGCCATGAGTGGCTTCTGAGGACGCTGAACTAATAACAGGCAGACACAACAAAATATTAGCATCTATGCTAATATGTAACTCCTCCGCCCTTAAGATTTTGCAGTCTCTGCAAAAGGATCAATATATTGTTTATTTTTGGAAGTTCCCAACATGTCTCTATCAGTTAGCTCAATTGTGACTTGGTTTCCTTGTGTTCTTTTACTTATTCTTTTAAATAAAAATACTACTGTACAAATTATTATAATAGTTAACAAAATAGTATAATTTATGTAATGTACTTTATTATTGTCATCAATATAATTTATTATTTTTCCCTATTTTCGATGGTTTTTAAATTAATATGTTCTAATGTTACATTATTTATTATTTTTTTAATATTATTGTTTGGCATTTGTATGTTTATTTCTGTTAAAACTTTTGATTCTTCGTTTATAAATTCTAAATCACCTATCTTAATTTTACATGAATGAAAGTTTATGACATTATTGCCTTTTATGTAAAAATCGTTAAAATTGCAGTTGTGTGTTATTTTAGTTTCTTCTATATTTTTCACAATGATTAATTTGTTATCTAGTTGTGTAATTGTAGTTTTATTATTGTAAATGTAATGACATGTATTACTTTTATGTAGTATTCTTTTATTACAATTATTCTTGTGGACCTGTAAGTGTTTCAAATTTGCTGTGCCTGAAATGTTTTCGTAGATAGTTGTTTTGTTTTATGTTATAATTTTTATTATGTCTGAATTTAGTTCTTCAAAGTTTTTGTTTGGAAAAGAAATAATTAAACCGTTATAGTATGTGTCGTTGCAAAATTTTGGTAGGTTTAATGCTAGAACTATTAATTTGTCAATGTATAATACTCCTGTTGTTATAAATTGCATTGTTTCTATTGTTACGTTGTATTTGACTATTTCTACTTCAGTTAAAATATGGTGGGCTAGAATGTCTAATTTACTTAGTAATATAACATCTGTCAGTTTTTCTATTTGTCTATTTAATGATTGGATTGCTATAAAGATTTTCATAAAGTTTTCTATTTCTGTTTCAAAGTATGCAATTTCGTTTGTTTTGTTTTCTACTGCTTGTAAGTATAGCTTTATGTCTTCTTGTTGCTTACTTATATGTTCAGTTATTTCGTTCATGTTCTTTACCATTTTGTCATTGATTACTATTTGTTCGTTAAGGCTATCTATTGCATTTTTTGTATTCTTTTGTAAATTACTAATGTGATTATATATTTTTTCTGCGTCATCGTTGTCCATGTTGCCGAATAAGTATTTCATTCCGTTACCTATGAAATTTATTAGACCTCTTTTAAATCTATTTCTATTTAATATTTTGGGGAATAATAATTTGAAATTTAATTTTAATGATTTTAATTCGTTTTTTATAATTTGTTCTTCCTCTGTATTAGTTTTAAAAATGTTTACATTATTTTCTATTGTATCTATGGCTTTTTCATAATTTGTTAAATTAATTATATGTAATATTTTCGTATACGACTCTACTATTGGTCTTGGTTCCATCCTGAATATTGCGTATCCGTTGTCTGCTCTAATTGTTGTTATTTCTATTTCTTGCCCTACGAGTATTGTAATTATGGTTAACAATGTTATTGTTTTCATTGGCTGCATTTTTAAATGAGTTAGTTTTAGGTGGAGTGTTGTTAGTGTTAGTTAAATTCCTGTAATTATAATTTTGATATTTATTTTTACGTTTGACTTGGGTTTTATGGATTTTTTTAAATTTGTTGTCAGTAGAGATTATATGGTTATCTTTTATTTCATAGTTTTCTATTTTTTTATACTTTGGTTGTGATTTACTTACTCTATAGTTTTTAACGTAGTTATTTTCAAAATGTATGTTACTTGAATTTTTATTATATTTGTTATTTATATTATTTATTTTTCTTGTTCTATTCTCGTGTATTGTATTGGAAAGATTTAAGATTTGTTCACTATTTATTATATTATTAATAAGGTTTAAGTTTGGTTGTAGAATGGATTGAATTATTGTATGCTAATAGTGACTTAAAAATGTTGTCCTGTAAATCATCTGTATTTTCTGGGTCTGCATTAATTAATCTGATATGTTCGTTGAGTGTTGAATGTAGTCGTTCTACGTCAGCGTTTCCTGTTTTCAAATAAGGTGTGGTAATATGTAATTTTATTTTGTGTTCTTTCAGAAATTCTCTTATCATTACTGTATCTAATTCGTTATCTGTAACTATTGTTTCTGGTTTTCCTAGGTATTTGAATCGTGATTTTAAGGCTTTTATTATTGAGATCCAAGTTCTGTCTTCTAAGAGTTCTGCAGTTGCGTATTTTGTCAATTTATCTATTGTTGTTAAATACATTGTATTTCTTTGTGGAAACCAAATGTCAATATGTATTATTTCGTTATGTTTGGTAGGAGTTTTAGTTATATTTAAATTGTGTTTAATAGGGTTTCTATCAAATTTAGCTCTATTACAAATGTCACAGTTATTAATGAATTTTTGTATTTCTATTTGTAGTGTTGGAGTGTAATAGTTTTGTTTTAATTCTGAAAATACTTCATTAATTCCCCTATGGTTATTTTTGTTATGCTCATTTTATATAATTTGTAACAATTTTCCTTTGTCTATTATGTCTTCTAAAATTAAATTAGTTTTTAGTATTTTTAAATTTTTATTTTTTGCACAGTAGTTAATATATAATTTTTGGAATTTTAAATATATGTCTTTATCTTGGCAGTGTACTGCCGTTAATCCTTTATTTGGAAGTTTTTCCCTCATGTAATTTAATAAGGTTGTATCATCATTGTCTTTCAATGTGATTGTACTTCGTACTTTATCTTTAAATAATATTATATTTGTTATTCTGTTTGTTCTTCCTTTCCTAATTATGATTTGGTTTTTAAATAAATTTATAGGCTTTTCAGTAATTCTGATGAAATCCACACTGTCAGTTTCTGCACTGTCTACAGTTTGATTGTCATCGAAAAGTTCGTTAAGATTAATTTCAATGTCATCTTTTCCATTGTTAATACTTTCGAGATTTATTCTGCTAAGTCCATCTGCTACTATGTTTTCGTTACCTTTAATATAGTCAATATCGAAGTCGAATTCATTTAGTTTTATTTTCCATCTCTGTAATTTACAATTAGGTTCCTTAAGGTTGTGAAGCCATACTAGAGGTCTGTGATCTGTTTTTATTTGGAATTTTCTTCCAAACAAGTACATTCTGAAGTACTTGGTTGCCCAAACTATAGCTAAGAGTTCTTTCTCTATAGTGCTATAATTCTTTTCATGATCGTTAAGTGTCCTACTAGCAAATGCTATTGCTTTATTTTCTTGCATAAGCACAGCACCTAATGCATAATTGCTTGCATCTGTGGTTAGTGTAAATTGTTTATGGAAATTTGGTCTAATTAATATAGGATCTGATTTTAATAATGTTTTTAATTTATTGAAAGAGTTAATGTAATCTTGGTCTTTCATATTGATTTTGGTATTTTTTTTTCAGGTATTTCACCATATGATGGGCTATTTTGGAGTAGTCTTTTATAAATCTCCTATAGTACCCAGTAATTCCTAAGAAAGATTTGATCTGTTTGACCGTTTTAGGCAATGGAATCTTTTCTATTGCTTCTACTTTCTTTGGATTGGTCTTTATACCGTTTTCTGTTACAATATGTCCTAAAAATTCTGTTTCTTTTGCACAAAATATGCATTTATCTATCTGTAATTTAAGATTTGCATTTCTTAATGCATTTAATATTTTTATAAGGGACTCAATATGTTCTTCTAAACTTGTGGAAAATATAAGTATGTCATCTAAATAAACTACACAAATTTTACCTATATATTCTTCTAAGACTGAATTCATTAGTCTTTGAAATGTTGCAGGTGCATTCTTTAATCCGAATGGCATCCTAAAAAATTCATAGTGTCCATGCTTCGTTGAAAAAGCTGTCTTCTGTACGTCATCAGGGTGCATTTCAATCTGATAAGTCCAGTGTTGTAAAATATTGACAATTTCCTAATTTGCTCAATAATTCATTCATATGCGGTATGGAGAATCTGTCCTCCACTGTTATGCTATTTAACTTCCTGTAGTCGCTAACTATCCGCCATTTTTGGATGTTGGAGTTGTCCAATTTCTTTGGTACTATCCAAATTGGTCTGTTGTAAGGACTATTTGAATCCTTTATAATACCTTGTTGTAACATTTCGTTGATTTGTGTATTTACTTCATCATTGTGTATTTCAGGGTATCTATACAATTTAGAATAAATGGGTATGTCGTTTTGTGTTGTTATTTTGTTCTTAATGTCATTCGAAAATGTCAAATAATCATTTTCTTTGTAAAATATATCTTTATATTTGCCTACAGTTTTATACAAGATGTCTTTTTCGAATGGTTGCAGATTATCTACTTTAATAAATGAGTTTATATTTATATTTATTTGATTATTATTAATTTCGATTGGATTTTCATTATAAGTTGTATTGTTGTATTCCTCCTCTTCTTTGGATAAGAATATGGTTATATTTGCAGTATCAGTTATTAGTTGTCTATTACGTAAATCTATTTTAGCGTTTAAATCTTTCAAAATATTCATACCTATTATACCATCGAAGTTTTTATTAAAATCGCATTCCGAAAATTCACAATTATAGTCTGGTAGAATAAATTCTTTAAAAAGTGGGAATTTACAAAGGGTTTTTATGTTAATTAAATTATTCATTGCAGTTACATTTAAATTAATATTGAATTTCCATTTAGATTGACATAAATTGGGATTGATTATACTAAATTCTGCTCCTGTATCTATAATAAAATAGAGTGGTCTAATACGATTTTTTATTTTTATATAGGGAAGTTGTTTGAGGCATCTGCGTGAAAATCCTCTTCTGCGCTATTTATTTGAAATGGTGCTGCTAAAACTGTTCCAATGTCCATCGGTTGTGGTCCTTTTGAGCGTCTCGTTTGGGTAGTAGAAGGGGAAGGTGTGTAAAAACTTCTGTTACTTATATTACTTGTGTTGAGATTGTTAGTTTGTTGTCTTTGTCTAACGGGTGTGTTATTAATATTATTGTTTGGTGTTCTATTAATATTGTTATTAAAATTGTTGTTGTTGTTACTATTTCTATAATTATTGTTATAGCCATTGTTATTATTATTTCTATACATATTAGAAGAATTATTATTGTTATTACTTTGTCTAGTTTGTGGGTTATTATTATTATTAATTCTGTTATTATTATTACTATGGTAATGGTTATTTATGTTGTTATTAGAGTTTCTATTATTATTATTATATTTTGTATTTCTACTGTTTTTATTTCTTATATAGTTATCACTGAAATTAGTATTTATTCTATTATTGTTATTTCTACTTGGTGGATCGTATAGAAACGCTGCTCGACACAAATCAACAGTTAAACCATTTCTTCTTGCGCGTCGGGGATTATCTCGTTGTTGTTCTGTGTGATAAGCTCGACGATTACTCATTGACAACTCTTTTTTCCTGCGATTTCTCGTTCTTCTTCAGTGGATGCATGCGTAATGTTTCAACGCCTAATTGCATTCCGTCTTTGTTGGGAAAGATTACACTTTCTGGATCGCGGCATTTGTAATAATAATAAATGCACTTTAATATATTAACAACACTCGCACAAAACAAACAAATCGACGGTAAAATGTATATGCTTTTTCTTAATACTTAAAACAGCTATCTGGCCAACTGAAAATTCAATAAATTAAAAATAAAGTTTTCCTTTTTTTCTATTTTAAACAATTTCCTTATTTCTCTATGAAAAAAAAAAAATTACACTTTCGATACTTACAGATCATATATTGATGACAGTATTTATTTATTATTTATAGCAGCTTTTTGAAATTCGGTTAATCAGTCAATCGATTTGACAGTTGTTGTCATTTGTTCTCTATATTTTTATTTACATTCGCGTATCGAATTGAATCAAGTACCGAAATGATTCGAGCTCAACCAAACTTGAGCTGTTGGTTGCGAAGGATAGCGGAGTTCCAAAGCTTATAGCCTGCTGTTATTAAATAATACATTTCTGACATCTATTATAAAAAAAAAATTTTTTTACAATGTACAATAACAATATCTATCCGATAGTTGCCACATTTCCATGTATCCAACAATTGTTGTAAAAATCCTAAAATCCCATTCTAAACCACATGATCCTAACTTTTTTAAATTAGTTAGTTAGTTGTGGTGAGAGAAGGACGAGACCTCCTCAATTAGCTAAAAAGCCGTTTTGAATCCACGTTTAACTTTTGTCTTACAGCAGTAAACACTGGACAACCTCTGGAGTTTGCTGTGTGGCTTTCACCGCAGTTTGAACATTTTCTAACAGCTGGATTTTCATTGCTTTCAAGACACTTATCTGAGCTATGGATTTTGTCACTTATAACACAAACCTTGGCAAGTTTACAGTATGACTTAGTGTGTCCAAATTCCTGACACACTAAATTTAAATTACCTATTAAATTTGAAAGCGTATTAACGAAATCAAAAGTTTTTTTAAAGTTTTTTCTCTTAGATAGATAGGCGGTGGTTTAAAAATTTTTTCTTTGATTTCTTCTATGTTTTCACTTTCATCACTCAGTGCTTTAAATCTGTTGTTATAATTATTGTTGTTTACTTTATGAATTTTATCACGATTGTTTGTGTTTTTTTGTGGGCTAAGTTTTCGCTTAACTATTTGAGTATATCGTTCAATTCCTGTTTGCACTTTGACTGGTTTATTTGGAAGTTTGAAATTTTTCCCGGATTTAGGAGATTTACATTGAACACTTCACGGCTGAAGTGATAAAGATGGTCCCTCTTTTACAGAAGTCAATGAATTTTACAACACTTCTTTTTACTTTTGTTTTTGAGCTTAGAAGCTTTAATTGCTGTCTCTATCAGCTGTTCTATGTATTTGTTTGAACAGAAACACAGATCTTACTAAGATATGCAAATCACTTTTCAAGGCGGTAAAGATAATTTAAATTCGATCAATTAATTAAGAATATAATTATTGAGTGTTTTATCAGTAAAGCAAAGTAGTAAAGAGTTTATTACAAGTTTTTATTTGCTTATTTAATAATTCAATATTAAATGAAAGTCTTTTTCCCGGTTATTACTTCAAAAAACACGGACCGCATTAAAAGTACGACTTTTCAGCACAAAGGCGTCAGCACATCCAAGTGGTTGTCAATTGTTGTTTATTAGCTGATGTAAAACTGCACCTGTTGCTATGTTTGATGCGTCAACTGCTACTACCAGTGGTGCTTCAGATTTCGGGAAAGCCAACAGTGTCGCTTCAGCAAGTTGTTCCCTACATTTTTCGAAAGCCGACTCATTCAATCAGACAATTTCTGTCATATCTTTCTTTTTACTGCCAATTAGCGTGTTTAAAAGTGCAGTCTGTTGCTTAGGCATGAGATAGGAATATTATGACAAATTCAATGTAAATCCCAGAAATTTGACTTCCGGTTTTGCGAATACGCCATGATTGTATTATTGCGCCGTGTTCTTGTAGTTTGACGATAACTTTTCTTAGGTGCGTGCGATGTTCGACAGCATTTCACGAAGATATCAGTATGTCATCCAAATATGCCCAAGCAAAGTCAAACTCTCTTAAAATCTAATCCATAAAACGTTGAAAAGTTTCGCATTTCTGAGACCAAAAGTCATGCAGACAAATTTGAACATACCAAATGGAGTCGTTATGGTAGTCTTTGGTATATCAGGCTTTTCAACAAGAATTTGATGGTACGCTCTGCATGAATCAATTATAGAGAATATCTGGCATCCGCTGAAGGTGTGAGTGAAATCATGTATATGTGGTATAGGATATCGAACCAGCTCTATGATACTATTGAGCTTACGGTAATTATCGCAAGGACGCATCTCCTCATTTTTCTTCTTAACCATATGTAAAGGGCTTGCCTTGCCCATGAACTTCGAGATAGTCGACAGATACCAGCATCTAATAAGAATTGGATTTCTGCTTTCTCTGCATCGTACTTATCTGGATCTAGACGGCGTGGTTTTACATAAACCGGAGAACCGTTTGTTACAATGTGGTGAGTAATATCTGGTGTAATTTTATTAGAGACAATTGCAGAGCATAATTGCTGTTGATTGTTGACATCTTACAGAACAGATCACTGATATTAGTTAGCATGTAAAAACTGGTTGCTTAGTTCGCTCATTAAATAGTTTACGCCTGTCCAAATTAACTAAAATATCAAAGTGCGAAAGAAAATCTCCGCCTACTATTATTGTTATACATTAGCCGCTATAACGTCCAAGTAAATGAACTTCTTTAACCTAGATCCAATGTAATAAAATTATTGATAAAATTGAAGTTCTGCATGTTTTCAAAAGCATTTTTAAATAATGGCAATTTGAGCGATCTCTTGTATATATACGTGTTATGTATTCATTTATTATTTAATGTTATACAATGATGATGTTGTTGATCATGATATAAAGTGATGACGATGTAGTGATGATAATGCTTTAAAAACTATAAAAAACTTTATTATTTATACTTAAAATTAACTATTTTACTTACTTTTGGTCCGAACAACCACCTTGCTCGAACCGGATCTTAAACGAAAAGGAAAGCAATGACAACCAGCTGATATATGAACTGACAGTTCATATATGCACTGGGTTGCATTCTTTAATGATAAACTGTTATTTAAATTATAAATTATAAATAAATATACAAACATAAATAAGCAATTTTCTACACAAATTTATTTATTATTTAAAAAAAATAGGCTATTTGTGCACCCCGACCTAAAAGATCTATTGTGCGCCTATAGGCCCAACTAGGACAATTTTAGACTATTTATAAATCTTATAATTGCAGTGGGCTTAATTTTACCTATTTGATTTGGGACCAGGATCCCGCTACCAAGGTAATCGAGTCTACGTCTTGCCACCGCTGGGCAGTTGCATAGAACATGTTCCGATGTTTCCTTCTCCTCATGACAGAGTCGACAGGAATCACTTTCTACCGCACCTATAATCTTCATGTGGTAATTAAGTCTACAGTGCCCTGTAAGAAGTTCAGTGTAGATTTTGATATCATTTCTGCTAAGGTTGATGATAGCATCAACTTTGATGTGTTCAGGATCAATGAATCTTTTTGACTGTCGCATGCCTGTTTGGGCTCTCCAGTGTTCAAGTAGATGCTGTTTCTCCCGTTCACATAATAAGTTGTTTGTGAAGCTATTTGTTACCCCGCAGAAGGGCTCTGGCCCAATGAAAGGAGTACATGCACCCTTCTTTGCTAATATGTCTGCTATTTCATTTCCCTCATGCCCCTCGTGTCCCGGTACCCACATAAGAGTAACATAGTTCCTCGATGCTAGGGTGTTGAGAAGTTGAAAGCATTCCCAAACCAGCTTTGATTGGAATAAGGATTTTGCTAAAGATTTTAGAGCTGCTTGGCTGTCTGATAGAATGCATATGTTGGTACCTCGGGTGCCCCTACGTATGCATTCTCTTGCACAAAGCTCTAAGGCATGGACCTCTGCCTGAAAAATGGAAGCAGTTTTTCCCATTGCGATTGCTTTACGGAAGTTTGGTCCCATAACTCCTGCTCCTGCACTGCCATTATCCATTTTGGACCCATCAGTATACCATAAATGAGAGCCCTGCTTTAAGTTTATTTTATTATTTCTCCAAGTTGATCGGTCACTAATGACCACTTCGAATTCCCTGGAGAAAGCTAATTTTCTATTCATCTTGTCGAAGACCTTAAGGCACGGAGAATTCCAGATTTCATCTAGAATCTTTGCGTGTCCTGTCAGATTGCCCTCTTTAAGATTACCTAGATAAGGAAGCCTTAGTGCAGCACTGGTCGCAGTCCTTTTAACTGTAATCTACACAAATTACTTTACATTCTAATTCAATGTCATGTCAGCGACATTTCGCCGTTTTAGTAGTCTTTGTTGTCCATACGAGGTTATGATGTTAACAGCTTCTGTGTTAACATGTTGCTGCAACCTCAGTTTGTGGCTTGTTGCTTTCTTTATTCTTTTTTCAGCGACTGTGGTCAATTTGAGATCGCGGTGTATATCGCTGTTCCTAATGTACTATGGCGCTTTTAAAATGTTCCGTAGAACCTTGTTCTGGAAACGTTGGATTATTTCGACGTTACTTTGACTCCCCCATAGTTCAGCACCATACGACCACACAGGTTTTAAAATTTGATTGTATTGCAGAATCTTGTTTTGCATAGATAGTGTGGATTTGCGGCCAATCAGCCATTCCATTTTTAGCAACTTCATATCAAGCTCGTCTCGTTTCTTTTTTATGTGTTCCTTTCATCGAAGTTTTGCGTCCAACGTTATACCAAGATATTTTGCAGTGTTGGCATATGGTATCTGAATACCTGGAATCGAAATAGGAAAGTACTGTATTTTTTTTTTTTTTGTAAAATTCACATGAACAGATATAGCAGAATTCAGTTTGATACGCCATCTTTTTGTCCAATTGTCCATCGAATCTGTAGCTGTTTGTAATTTGGCTATTGATTCTTCAGCGGAGTCAGCAATCGCCATAATAGTAGTACCATCAGCAAATGTTGCAATTTTACTTTCAGGTGTTATTGGCAAGTCCATTGTGTAAAGCAGGTATAGTAGTGGACCGAGTACACTTCCTGAGGTACACCCGATTTTATCGCAGAAAAATTTGAATAACAGTTTTCGTGTTTTACATAAAAAAACCTAGAGGTAATGTAAAACTTCAAAATCGCAAAATATGACGACGGGGCATACATGTTTATAGTATATTCAAAAGATTTTTGTGCCAGACTTCGTCGAAAGTCTGTGTGACATTAAAGAATACAACAGAACACACTTTTTTACCTTCAATAGCCCTTTCAATTTCATCGACAATGCTGTGTACTTGATCTATAGTCGAATGCTTGCCACGAAAACCAAATTGGTGGTTTGGTATTAGCTTTTCGGATTCTATTATAAGCATTTGTCTCTTGCAGAAAAGCTTTTCAAAGAGCTTCAAAATGGTTGGTAAAATTGAAATTGGTCTATATGACGATATGCATTCTAGCGGCTTGCCTGCTTTTGGAATCATTTTTACCTCTGCGATCTTCCATAGGCTAGGAATATATTTTAGATTTATTGTTGCATTGAATTGCATTAAAATTTGGGAACAGCTTTATCTGGTAACTGCTTTAAAACTTCAGATGTTATAAGGTCAAAGGTCAAAGATATTATATTATTAACATAAATAATAATTATTTTTTTATTTTCATATGATTAACTTAATTAATTTTTTTCTTACAGTATATGCTTATCGAATTCAAATTCATTTTTATATTTGAAATGTTTTATAATAAAAAAAATTAAGAATATTTATTTATATAGTTATATATATTTACTTATATAAATATATTGTAAGTATTTATTTTTACCATTCGTAATTGTACTTATTTTTAAAATTATTATGTTCAACAGTTACTTCGCCATCCGATTTTTTAGTATATACTAATATAATATATAAAAGCAATATTATTGCTCAAGGGGTTTAACGATTCCTTTTTTAAATTAAAACATTTATTAAATATATTTATACATAAATTTCCTTTTATACATTTTACAATAATTATTATCATAATTATGGTGTGTTTTTCTGTGGAATGATGTTGTGTCAAAAACAAACCACCCAAAAATAATACGCCCTTTTAATTTTAAACTCAACGACTTTATTTTATTTAAAATAACTAGGGTCGCCAGTGGTCGAAATTTGACCAATAGAAAATACAATTTATAAACAATATTAATAACATTCAAAATTTATTGAACTTTCTTTAATTTTTCATTGAATGAACAATCGAATGAAATCAGCCAATTTGAATTTGTCGTCATATGTGACCAAGTATGCACCTGCGAAAGGACGCCAAAATAATTAGTATAAAATATTGATGAATTGTTTGAATGAAAAAACCGATTAAGTCTTGAACTGATGCTCTATTTTAAAATCTTTTCAACAAAGAAATTATCTTAACTTCTGCTGCGTACATTTGTTCTTCAGGTGATATCAGAGAGCTATCGGCATAGAAATCAGCAATTCAATCAGCGTAGAACAGCACCTTCAATTGATCGCGGTTATTACTCAATAAATTGCGTACAATTTTCAATTAAGCGCTTTTATTCTTTAATTAAGTCACAATTTCGACAATGCGACTTTTCACATCATCACGCTCCCGTCGTAAATTCTCAAACAAATTCCTATATTTTGCCATCACGAAATCAAATCGCTGTATGGCAAGAAACAAAGGATTGAAATTGGCAAATGAATGAATAAAAAAATTAAAATATTGAAAAACTTTCAAACTGAACTAAATCTAAAATGATAATAATGTTTAAAAATAATTCTATATTTTATATTACAAAGTTTTCAAAACTTCAGTGTAAACAATATTTTTCGTAAACTCCCTTTCATCATTAGCCAAATGACCTTGTTCACCTTCATTACTGACATAAAATTTAAGCCCGTCAAATGATCTAACTCTACTGGCTGCAACGTAAAGTTAAACATGCGAAAAAACAGGTCTCCTTAACAATATTCCAACTCTATCAAATGTATGTCCTTGGGGTTTGTTAATTGTCATAGCAAATGCGGTGTTGACTTTGAAAATTAATTGGCATTGCAGTCCCTGAATACGTCAAGTGTATGCGTGGCATCCAAATACGTTTTTCGCGAGCAACTCCAGTAAGTACTTCACAATCTATTGTGTTATCATGCATTGTATTGACTCGCATTCTCGTCCCATTCACTAATGGTTGCTATCGCATTGTAATGTTCTTATTATTTTTTATTGTTTCCACACACCCTTTTGGGTATGCACCCACAACAGAGGAAAAGCGTGCGAATGATTTGTTCGCTATTAAGATCCGGTGCCAGACGTCTCATGTGCGAAAGTATTTTCGATGGCTTTATACTCGTAGTATATCCACCTTGCAGTAGGCGACGCAACTTGGATTCGGCTGACTCTGCAAATTTTCCCAACAAACGTATCTTAAGTGTTTTATATTTGTTATATGTTGGAGGGTTCGTGATTACGTTTTCAGTCATCATCACGATATCTTCATTCAAATTAACTGCAACCCAATCGAATTTGTCTCGAATATTGTTTAGACGAAAAACTCGTTCTAATTGTGCAAACCATACCATTGGATTGGTTTTGTTAAAGTTTGGAACTCTTAAATTGTGTTTCAGGTTTATTTCTGTGAAGTCTGCTTATGTATTTGTAGTTTGTTCCGCGTTCAACGCCATGTTGTTATGTATTTGTCTGGGACCCAGTTGTACGTCTATTCTTGCATAAGATGCACTAATTTGTAAAGTTTTTATTTAATTTTTTAACGGGTGACCAGTTTAGTCGCTATTGTCGACTATTTTATTTAGAATACAAGATTGTAATAACACATACAAAATTACTACTTTACTATCAGAATTAATAATCAAAAAATACTCCGTGTTTAGCGCTGTCAGGGGTGTTGTTTTTGTCAAAAGTGACAATCGGATATTTCACGGGTTGCCATGTTCGTCGTACTGTTGCCACGCAATCGAAGTATTCAAAAATTCTACTGGATAGTTGCCCACCTCGCTGTTATCCTCGTTAATCTGTGATAAACCTCTTTTTCACCAGCGATGCGATTCAATACATCGTTATTGATAACTCCACAATCTTCATTAGTTGGAGCTAACACAACTGACTTCAACATTCTATCTGATAAAATGGTTTCATTAATATCTCCAAAAATATTTTTTATTTATAATATTAAGTGCATTAAGTACATGCTTTTTATTGCACTATCTTAAAAACTAACTTAAAAGCTAACAAGATATTTATTCAAGTACAATTTATTTTGAAAATTACAAATAGTAGAAAATAATAAAATTGAGTTAAAAAATACAATTTTGCTATAACTTCAAATTGGATATTATTATATAATAAAAAGGAAGTATAAAAATTAAACTAATGTTAACATTTAATTTAAAATAAAAATAATATATTAAATAAGTTCAGTTAACAATAACTTTTTAAAAACTCTTAAATCACATGCATTTCGGGTTGAACTTGGTAAAGCGTTCCATAATCGAATTGAATGAATAAAGAAAAACCTAGTGGTAGCAACAAAATTAAATCTTGGAATTATGAAAAGAAGAGATCTTGTGGAACGCATAGGCTGCAAGCAATTATAAAGGTACTCAGGATATTTAGAAGTTTTTAATTGGAACAGAAATAGGCAGATTCGAATATTTAAATACTGCTCAATGTCACAACCCAGTATAGCGTTTCTATAAACTGTTAGATGATCAAAACGTTTAAGGCCGTAGACGTATCTAGTACAACAGTTTACTACAGTTCTCAGTTTAGCAAGGGACTCGTAGTCCAGTTTACAGTACACCAACGCGGCATAAGTAATTATAGGCAATATTAGTTGTCTGACCAATAAGCCACGGACATGGACAGGGGTATACTTAGCAGATAAATTCAAATATCTGAGGCAAATAAATGATTTCCTAACGACATGATTGATATGATCAGAGGCATGTAGCTTTGAATTCAAATTAAATCCTAGACATTTAACTGATGCACTATATTTAATAATTGAGTTTCCAATAGCTACCGATGGTAATTCGTCTAAGTTTAATTCAGACCTACTAAGCGGCAATGTGATGGTTTTATCTGCATTTAGCAGCATATTGTTTTCAACCGCCCAGCGATGTATGCATGTTAAATCTATATTGATCTTTGTGACAATGTCATTTAAATTATCACTCCGACACGAATAATACATTTGTATATCATCGGCATATCCATGTAACCTCGAAAATTGACATACTGAGAAAACGTCATTAATATAGATCGAAAATAGCAATGGCCCAAGAATCGATCCTTGAGAAACCCCAGAAAACAGAAGTTTAAAATTAGAAAATTTATTATCAATAACTATTGACTGAGATCTCTCAGTTAAATAACTAAAAATAAATTTAGAAGCTAAACTGGAGAAGTGGAACTTATTTATGAGCTTTTTACAGAGTAAAGCGTGATCAACTCGATCAAATGCTTTTGAAAAATCTAGAAGGCATAAGTAAGTAACCAAATCCCTATCATAACTTAATCTAATATCTTCAAGGATTTTCAGCAAGGCAGACGCACAACTATGACCTTTTCTGAAACCAGATTGATAAGGAGATAGCAGATGAAAAACGTTTAGATGATTACGAATCTGTTCAGACATTATAGCCTCACACACTTTGGAGAGAGAAGAAAGAATACTGATAGGTCGATAGTCAGAAACTAATGAAGCATTAACTTTTTTCTCAGTTGGAATAACTTTAGCTTGTTTCCATGCCACTGGAAATGTAGAGGTAGTAATACAATAGTTTATAATATGAGTTAATGGAGATATTATAAATGGTAAAATGAGCTTTATGAATTTAAGAGGAATTTCATCTAGCCCAACAGCATTAGACTTAATATTCATTAAATTCTTAAAAACAATATCTTCACTGACGCAGTAAAAACTAAAGCCTTCATTAGCGTCAACAATATTCATATCAAAGAATACTGAAGAAGAGCCATTATCCTCTACAGAAGAAACAAAGAAGTTATTTAGAGCATTTGGGTCCATATTGCATATATTTTTACTTTTTCTTGTAACCCCAAGCATTTTGATATTATTCCAAAGGGTTTTAGTAGATTTAGTACCACCAAGCTTAGATTCATAGTAATCTGACTTAGCCTTAAAACAGTTCTAGCAGCTACATTTCTAGCAATTCTAAACTTCATCCAGTTATATTCCGTAGGGTACTTTTCCAAACTGCATATTTTCTATTTCTTAAATTAATAAAACGTTTTATTGTAGTACTAAACCATGGGCAAGAAACATTATTGACGGTAATAGTACGAAAAGGTACATACCGATGACGAAGGCTAAGCAATTTTTTATTAAATGCAACTAATTTTTGATCAACTGAAATACCAGACCAACATTCATTCCATTCAGTTGAATTAAGTTCACAAAATAATCCCACTGAATCAATTGACTTATAATCCCAAAAAGAAAATCTAGTTGAGATGGATTTTTTAGTTTTCTTGAAGTCAAGCGTAATAAATAGTAGGTCATGATCTGAAACAAATGAAATCTGTTCAAACAACAACAATTTGCTTATATCAGAAACTGCAATTATGTCCAGAAGACTAGGCTTAACATTATTGGCATATCTAGTAGGTATGGTCCTATTGACAATATTTAAGCCCGACATGGCAATAAGATCATTTAAACGGGAAACATTACCACAGTTTGAGAGAAGATCATTATTGAAATCACCAAGTACTGCTAAGAAGTCGAAATTAAGCGCAATGGGTTGCAGTGAATCAAAAAATGGATCGCAACTAAAGCGTTTGTGTGAATTATACACACACCCCACCAATATTTTCTGAAAACCAACATTGATGCTTATAACAACAAATTCAATGTCAGACTCACCAGATATACATACCAAATTACTTTTTAAATGAAACTTGCAATAAATTGCCACCCCGCCTCCTCTCCTTTGCCTCCTATCATGGCGGTATAAAATATAATTGTTCATTGACAGAAATAAGCTACTGATGTCACTATTAAACCAAGTTTCCGAAACGCATATGATATCAACATCGGAGTTTTCAAAAACAATCCTAATGTAGTCAAATTTTAGATCAGTTAGGCTTCTAGCATTAAAATGTACCACATTAAGACCGCAATTTTGTTTACTAAATATATTTAACAAAGTTTTGTGGTCCATCAAAGTTGATAATCAGTCATTTCAGCTTCCAGTCTAAGTTTTCTTTGTAAGGTTTTACATTTTAGGTCCCTGGAATCATGGTCTATGTCGAGATCATTCAGATTTAGATTTTTCTTGGCTTTGATACAGTTTACACATCTTAGAACGCTACTTTTACATTCTTTGTATATGTGGCCAGCTTCACCGCATTTTGCACATACATGCACACTTTCCTTACAAACAGACGCTTTATGGTTAAAACCCCAGCACTTGTAGCATCGCATTAAATTCAAGTTTTCGTACACTATGCATCGTTCCCAGCCAATATTAAGTCTACGAACACTCATAACTTGCTTAAAAGCTATGCCATCTAATTCAACTAACGCGTTAAAAATGTTTTTATTTTTGAACGACTCATATATTTTCAAGACTTTAATATATTTAATCTCTATATTGTTTTGATTTCTTATTGCTTGGAGAAATTTATCATTTTCCAAACGCTCACTCATGCCGGTAATAAGGATTTTAGGGTTTCGCATAGCAGGTGTCTCAATTTCATAGTTCTTACCTAATTTCTTTTTAATTTCTTTTGCAAGAATTTCTCTCTCTTTTGAGGTTACACATTTTATTGTTACCCTTCCATCATGTTTAGAATGAACACCACAAACTTTAACATTAAGCTCTGATGGATTTATCTTAGTTTTTAAATCATTTTTAGTTGCTTCATTTAATTGCTTATTTTTAGGTTTTAGCGTTATTGGAATATTTGGATTGTTTTTCATCTTTAATTTCGCGGCGTACGTTTCGCTTTGAATTTCATTATTTTTGATGGTTTTTACCAATTCAGCACCTAATTCGTTGCCATTTTTAGTCAAATTATCAGACAAGTCTATTATTTTTTTCTCAAACGAAGCCAATTTTTTTTCATATTTTTCTTGTACTGCCATAAGAGAGGTGACTCTGTCAGAATACTTAGATTCAATTGCTTTTAGTAAAGATTTAATTTCACTTTCATTAATTTTTAGTGATTCCTTGAATTCGCTTTTGTATTCTTTTAAAATGTTCGTATTTATCATGTACTGTGTTAGATAGAACAACTATCAAATTTGCTGGAATTTCAACTAAATCTTCACCAAACTGTATGACATTAGATTCGGGGAGTGCTCTCAAATTTTGAGTTAACGATATATGATTGAAAAACCGGAAATCTACCCAACTCGTAATACAATTTGCAATCATTTTTGATCGTGATGCATGAGCAACAATGTGCAATATTTGCATTAAGTCTTCACATAATAATAAAGTTTTTCCAGCAAAAATCATTTGTTTTTTGTGAATCGTTGCATAAGTCTTTCAACAACGTATCAATACATTTCATCACTTGTAACGGACACATCGAAATTTCATCAATAATGAATAATGCCGGCGTGTTAATAGATCTGGCATAACAACATGTAACATGTAACATTATGTGTTAACAAAATATCCTCGACTTCCAATTATGCTCTATTGAGAGAAACATTTACACTACAACCATCTTTCACGAAATCTTCGCTTAAATTATCTCTAAATTCCACTCAAAGTGCTAATGTATTTGCTGGAATATTAAGGCACAAATAATCGTAAACAAATTACTCATTTGTTTTGCTGAATTAAATGTCTTAGCTTCATTGAGACAATCTCTCCGCTCATTATCGTTGGACGCAATTCCCCTAGTATGATATGCTTCGATAAATGTGCTATAAACAATTCCATTGTATGTACGCGCATCTTCATATAATTTTGACCTTTTTACATGCAACAAAAGTAAATTAAATGCAATATGTCAATTTCTTTGGGAGACACCATATACTTCCGAGTAATAATTTTATCTCTTCCTCTTTGTCTTTTATGCCAACATTTTCTACTATCAATTCAAACTTAATGCAATGGAATTTCTGTATACGTATATTAATTAGCAGATAGATCACTTTGATTCAAGAGAAAGAAAGCTAATAGACAATTGTCATTTTCATATAAAGTTATCAAAATATAAACATGAGGCAAACCTCTTTTTTCAAATTCGATTATACCTATATATAAGAACATCAACTTTGATAAAAACAGATTTATTCCAAATGTCAGATATGAGTTCTTTTAACTTCGTTTTAAATCCACGCACAATTATTTCAGGTCTAAAATGCGATGATTCATTAGCATTGATATTATATACAATCTCCGGCCAATTCGGATTGCAAGTCATTGTAACAAAAAGCGATGGCTTGCCGAAATACTGAACAATTTGCATTGCATCTAATTAATTTTGATACATGTTTCTTGGAGACCCAGTGAAGGATGAGGGTAAAATTGCTTTACGACCTAAGCTACCATCTCCTACTTGATTCGTTTGCAAATAATCAGTAATATTATTATACATATCTGCCCTCAAATTCACTTGATTCTGTCTTATAAAATGTATTTAGTCGGCATCCTTCTATTCTCACAA
>NC_051846.1:92633689-92644003 GCF_002237135.1 Teleopsis dalmanni | reverse complement strand
TAATTAGCTGAAAGATCCAACGATCTACAAGCGTGTGTTCGTGTACAAATAAAACATTTTTTCATTGCAACTATCGACGCATATTTTAAAATATATTAAAAAGAGAAGAAAAACATTTTCATCTGCAGCTGAAACATCATGGGTTGGTTTTCCGCGGATGCACCTGACACAAACACAGTCAACAACAACCAGAACCAGATTCTAGAAGTCAACATGCCGGAACAACAGGTAGCAATAATAACACTTATAATTATAATATGTATTGTATATGTAATATTTAGAATAAATAAATATTTCAAAAGTTATGTACACAAACATGTTCATCAACAACAAACATCAAATGTTTAAGAATATGTTGAAAATTTACAATGTTGAAATAGATTATATGCTTTTTATGTAAAAATTATATAATATTTCTGTAACATATTATATTACAGTATTAAATAAAAAAAAATATTAAAATTAAATATGAAAATGTATAAAAATAAAAATTACTTTACATGTATGAAAATAAAAATTACTAAAAACTTTTAATTATATTAAACCATGTACTAATATAATAATAAATATATATATAAATAAAAGTTCTTTTATCTTTTATCTCTGTCTCTCGTTCACTCGTTCACATGTGTCAGTATTATCGTTCACTTCGTTCAATTTAATATAAAATAGATCCTACATAGAAATCGTTAGCTATATTCATGTCCCCAATACACAATAGCAACTAGTTTAGTTAATGGAAACTATATCTGAGTGTATATCTGAAATACATATCATATTAAGAAACGCAAAAAAATCTGCTTCAAGAGGATATTCAAAAACTACAGTATCCGAAAAATTAAAAAGATTAGAATATCTGTCAAGTAAAGTTAAAACAATTTACCCAACTTCTAAGTTTGAAACAATAACTTCATTAACAGAAACATTTTTCGACAAGCATAACCTGACTAAACAATATTTATTAAGTATGTCTACTAGTGAAAACATAGTTAGCCAGGAAAACAGTAGTAATACAAGCACAAACATGGAAAAATTAAATTACGAAACTGTGGAAAAACTAGTACCCAATTTCACCGGTAAAGTTGAAGAATTAAACAATTTTATACATAGATTGAATATAATTCATGACAAACTACTTGACTCTGACAAACAAGCATTTTTAGATTTTATAGTAGAATGCAAGTTACAACATTCAGTAAGAGCCAAAGTCAGCCCCGTAGGAATTCCAGATTCACTTCCTGAACTAATAGAGAATCTAAAAAGGAACTTCATATCAAAGGATACCATATGTACCTCAACTGCTCCAAAAGATAGCAGAAGTAAAACAAGGCCCTCACCAGAAAATACACGAATATACAGAAAAGATATCAACCATTCTAGCGAATTTAAACAATGCGACATTATTAAAGAATAATTTTAAGAAATCATCTCCGGAAGGAAAGGCCGTACTTTTAGTAAATGATGAAACAGCATTGTTAGCATTTAAAAAGGGATTAAATACTGTTTATTCACAAACTGTACAGGCAGCTCAACCAAAGACCTTTACAGAAGCTAGATTGTTTGCAGAAAATATGCATATACCAATGCAACAACAAGTCTTTTTCACCCAACAACGTTTTCATAGTCAAAGAAGATACGACAAACATAGAATGAATCAAAATAGATTCCAATATAACCAGAGAATTAACAACAATTCTCAAAATAGAAGCAATAATGGGAGAAACTTCAATAGAAACAGAAACAACGCGTACCCCAACAATACTTCAAACGTTGAGAATAGAAATAGAACAGGATACAATAATACAGCTCGGAATCCAAGGAGTCAATTCAACTCTAACCGAAACAGGCGTGTACAGATACTAAATGCCCAGGAAAACTACTCAGAACCAGAGGACAACTTAGGGAATTCTCCTCTGGTACATCATTAAAAATTTTCAATATAAACCCTAATATATCAAATTATGTAATAGTATTTTGCAATACTATTGATAAAAGTTTAAAGCTTTTAATTGACACTGGTGCTGATGTGTCTATCATAAAAAATAACTACAATTTAAATTTTGATTCTAGCACAACTTGCTTATTAACTGGTATTACAGATGGTCACAAGTTATCTTTAGGTATTTCAAAGCTAAGCCTAAATTTTGATGGATTATTTCTAAATCACATATTCTCAGTAGTCGATACAGACTTCCCAATTGAGGTGGATGGAATAATAGGTAGAGATTTTTTAACACATTTTAAATGTAATATAGATTACTACACATTTTCTCTAACAGTAACTTCGGACTTACAGTCCACAACAATTCCAATAAATATTAAAACATTTACAGTTAAAGCGAGAACTCAAAACATATTACCTATAGACATTCGTTTTAATACAGATACTGTTCTGTTCAGTAACGAAATCAACAAAGGAGTGTACATGGCCAATACCATAGTACCAGCAAACGGAATTTGCCACATAAATGTGATAAATACAAACGAATCAGATATCAACATAACTGATTTAAAAATTAAGTCACAACCTTTGTATAACTATAACTGTATAAATAACAAATCAAAAATTTATAATGAACAAAGATTAGCTAAAATTCTTGACAAGGTACAGCTGAAAGAGGATGCACTAACACTAATTCCATTAATTTCAAAATACCAACACATTTTTCAACTCGAATCAGAACCATTATCTACAAACAATTTTTATACAGAACACATCTCTACAACTGACAATAATCCAATATACATTAAAAATTACCGATTACCACATTGTCATAATGATGATATAAAAACACAAGTTCGAAAACTATTACAAGACGATATAATACAACCGTCAAAAAGCCCCTACAATTCACCAATCTTGCTTGTTCCTAAGAAATCAACAAACGATAACAAGAATTGGAGACTCGTCATTGATTACAGAAAACTCAATGAAAGGATAGTCAACGACAAATTCCCCTTAACACGTTTGGAGGATGTTCTCGATAAGCTTGGAAGAGCTAGGTATTTTTCCACTTTAGATATGACCAGCTCATTTCATCAAATACCAATTGACGCCTCTTCAAGACAAAAAACCGCCTTTTCAACAAATGATGGTCATTACGAATTTAAAAGATTACCTTTCGGATTAAAGATTAGCTCTAATAGCTTCCAACGAATGTTAACATTAGCATTAACAGGTTTGGAAACGGAAGCATTTTTATATGTAGATGATATAATAATTTTTGGAAATAGTTTGAAACACCATAATATAAATCTAGAGAAAGTTTTTGAGAGACTAAATGAATACAATCTTAAATTAAATCCAGACAAGTGTAACTTTTTAAAGCATGAAGTTACTTACTTAGGTCATTTGATAACAGAGCACGGAATAAAAACTGATCCGGCCAAACATCAAGTCATAATGAACTACCCAAAACCCACAACTACTGATGAAGTACGAAGATATGTAGCTTTCTGTAATTATTACCGTAGATTCATAAGCAATTTTGCAAACATTGCAAAACCTTTAAATCGTTTACTAAAGAAAAACCAGAAGTTTGAATGGAATTCAGATTGTGATAAAGCATTTGAAAACTTAAAATCAAAACTAATAAACCCACCAGTACTCAAGTACCCCGATTTCAATAAACCATTTATAATTACCACTGATGCATCTGATTATGCATTAGGTGCTGTACTCTCACAAGGTGAGATTGGATCTGACCTTCCAATTTGTTATGCAAGCAAAGCTCTCCAAAAACACGACTTAAATAAGCCAATTATAGAGAAGGAATTGCTAGCGATACATTGGGCAATCAATTATTTTCGCCCATATGTTTATGGCAAACGTTTTCTTGTTATAACAGACCATAGACCCCTAATTTCCCTGTTCGTACATAAGAACCCCTCATCCAAAATGACTAGAATAAGAATAGACTTGTCAGAATATGATTTTGAAATTATATACAAAAAAGGGAAGATAAACACAAATGCAGATGCACTATCTAGAATCAAGATAGATACCAATACTTTAAAAGCTCTTATACCGCTCAACAACGACGAAAATGTATCAAAGAATTTAAGTCTGGCTAATGAAGAAGAATTAATGAGGCAATTAGAAACAAGAGACGATACTCGAGTATATGTTACAACGAGGAGTAACACAAAACGCGCGATGAAAAAGAATGATAATCCTATCGGAAACACACGTTCCAATGAGCCTGATCAACTCTATTGCTGGGACTGTACATCCATTAGTGATATCAGACATACAATGAAACTGCAGTTTAATATAAATAAAAATAATAAAGAAAAATTACACATTGTGAAAAATGTAGTAAAAGTGGAAATGAGCGAGGTACCTACGAAGCCGATTTCGATCATGGAGAAACTCATATCCAAAATAGAAAATTTTAAAATCTATGAATTAGCGCTAGCAGAAGAAGATACAATATTTGATGCCATGGCAAAAGAAGAATTTAAGAATATTATAAATATGTTGCAACGAAGAAATGAAAATGAAAAACGTCTCAAAATATTAATTTATAAAAGCCCAGAACAAATCACGGATACAATAAAAAGATACAGACTCATTGAAGAATATCATAATACTCCTTACAGCGGACACTTAGGTGTAAGGAAAACCTTCACAAAATTAAAACAACGGTATACGTGGAGCAAAATGAAACAAATGGTTCATAAATATATCAGTACATGTCACAAATGTCAAATCAACAAACAAACGAAACATACAAAAGAAAAATTAGAAATTACAACAACACCTACAAACGTTTTCGAAACAGTAGAAATTGATACCGTAGGCCCTCTTCGTCCTTCAAATGGATTTAGATATATTCTCACAATGCAATGTGAATTAAGTAGATTCATCATTGCATATCCAATGGTAAATAAAGAAGCACATACTGTAGCTAAAACATTAATTGAACAACTAATATTAAAATTCGGTTTATTCAAAATACTCAAATCAGACAGAGGAACTGAGTTTGTAAATGAATTATTTACAAAAATCACAGAATTACTAGATATAAAACAAGTATTCTCAACTCCTTACCACCATGAAACAATTGGTACAATAGAAAGGAATCATAGAGTCCTCAATGAATATCTTTTAAATTTTACTGAAGAAGAAGAATGGGACAGATGGATACCATACTATGCTTTTGCATATAATACCTCACCCCACATAGACACTGGCTATTCGCCACATGAACTCGTTTTTGGCAAACTACCCTCACTTCCTGATGAAAAACTCAAGGATAATGTAGGTAAATTCAATTTAGAAAATTATGCGAATGAACTGAAAGCTCGTCTCAAAGTATCGATTGAAAAAGCTAGAAAGTTCACACATGATGCCAAAGTTAAAAGACAAAAACAAAATAGTTATAATAATAATCCAATTAAGTTAGAAATAGGAGATAAAGTATTAGTAAAATCTCAGAATAAAAGAAAACACACTAGCCCATACATAGGCCCCTTTGAAGTTATAGATATTAATGGCACTAATTTAACGATAAATGACGGTAAAGAAAATAAAGTAATACATAAAAATAATACAAAACTATTTAAAACATAATTATTATTAATAAATGTCATCAAATACAATTATTATTATCTATATATAATATTAATAACTTTATACAATTTATAATCTTTAGTATATTAATCATTAGTAAACAAAAAATTGTGTAAGAAAACTTCATATAAAAATAAGCACAATAAATGTAATGTAATATGCAATTACTTCAATTATCATTAATAACTTTAATTATAAATAAAAACTTATTACATGTTAGAAGTTCAAGTTCAAGTTCAAGTTCTATTAAAGAAATAATGATATAATAAATATACTTACAAAAAAAATTTTTTTTTTTAAACAAAAAAAAAAAAAATTTTTTTTTTCTTTAAAGAATAAGGGTGTAATGTGATATGGGTATGAGACCACACATATCACAAAACATTCAATTGTTCCACATATTTTTAAGTAAACATTGACACAGTTCTATTTTGATAAAATTTATGACAAACTATTGTCAGGAAATATGAGCCTTTATTTTGTCATTACTTTGATGACAAATAACTGAGCCGCACATTGCACCATATGTGCAATATGCATAAGTCAAAACTGTGTCAATAGAATAAACGGTTTCAAGTGAAACCATATGTGGAACAATTGCATTTGTTAATAGTACACCATTTATTGATAAGTTATGTTTGTAAGAATAGTATATACGTCTAATTTGGGTTAACCAATTAGACGCAAGTATGATAAGTAATAACCAATAGAATCAATACATAAGATTCTATTGGAAATTAGTATTAAGAAACAATGTTAGACTTAAGAATAAAAATTAATAAAAAATCAGTCTTATTTTGGACACTCAAAACGACGCGTCTTTTCTTTTGTATAACTATATCTTTACAATATATAATTTTGCGGTATCGCTAAGCACTTGCGTTTTCGTAAGATGTTGTGCATTATAAGAGCTGACCTGGTAGAAAAGTTCCAAGAACAGTAGTTTCTACCAAGTGCGGATTAAGCTGACATGGATCAGCATCGCCAAGAAGATGTGCCAAGACTTCAGCGCTATTTGATTTCCATTTCCTGAGGTGGAACTGACCGTCTGCCAAAACAGATGAGACATCGGTCGCCAGGTTAATCGCCATGCCAATAGAAAGTGAACTCTTAAGGTAGTCATCCACGTAGAAATCATTCAGGATGCTGTGCAAAGCAGTTTTAGCTCGTAATTCATCTGGGAGTTTATAAGAATTGTCTCTGCCACATTGCTGTATAGCGCGAACAGCCAAATATGTGCCACTGGTTGTGCCATATGTAATGGTAGCCAATTGATATGTGCGAATGGGTTGATCGGATTATTCCCGCCAAAGTATCTGTTACCACTGTCTGTGCCTGTCGTCAACCTTGACTTGCCCGAACATTTTCTCCATATCAGCTGTGAATGCTATTCGATGCTGCCTGAAGCGAAGCAAAAGGTTAAGTAATAAATTCTGTATTGGAGGGCCAGCTAGTTGTATATCATTTAATGATATGCCATTCGATGTTTTTGCGGAAGCATTGAATAATACGACTCAGAATTTTGCCATGACTGCATGATGTGGAATGTATTATGCCTGAGATGGGTCGCCAGAATGATGTTGAATAGGGTACATGTGACCAAGTTGTTCGTATTCGCGCATAAAAGCCATATATCTTTGCCTGAGCTCTGAGTTGATGTGAATTGCCAAGTGGTGGAGCATCTGGTGTAAATGGTATTTGTACACAATAACTGCCATCATCAAAACGCTTATGTGTGCTCATGAAAATGCGTTCGCAAAGATCAACTGCTGGTAGTTTATCGCCTTTTGCCATGTCAATTTCTTTGGATTCAAGTATCCTGTGTAGAATGCCTAATTGCGTATTTTGTGTCACAGGATCATCAAGTTCGCCACGAACTATGCCATCTGCCAACAATTGGCCCCATACGTCCGAGCCCAGCAATGTATCTATAACACCAGTCTCGCCAAATTTCGGGTCTGCCAAAGGCAAATTGCGTAAATGCTGCCAATAGTTTTCCATGATTGGAGCCACAGGGATTGCTGAGGTAATTTTGTTGATGATGTAGAATTCAACATCCAAGCCAAATGAAGCATTGACATGCGAAAATATGCGCAAGACCGCTCGGCCACTAGTATATGAGCGATTGCCACTGCCAACGCCTTGTATTTGCAATGCACTTTTCTGCTTCCGCAGAGCCAGTTTATTAAAATATCGCGTACTCATTAGACTTACCTGGGAGCCTGGATCGCATAGAGCTCTACAAGAGTCGATATCGCCAAAGTCATTTAAGATGCGTATTTGTGCTTTTGCCAAGAGTATAACGCGATTGCCTATAGTAGCGAATGTCTGCATTGGATGGTGTAGTCACTGATGCACACGTAGTGGGATGCCAGCTTGGTTCGGTTTTCTCTGGTGCCTGAGGTGTAGTTTGTGCCTGCTGTTTGGACTCTTGCAAAGGAGGAGTTTGCACTTGTCAACTTCAACATAGTAGAGTGTGATGCCTGCCATTGCATATGCAAAGATTGAAGCAAAGATTCGAGCCTTTAAGCAGTGTGAAGCGCTCCGCTGGGGGCAAGCCAATAGCCTGATGCAGTTGCCTATTTGGTGCGCTGCGTCATTGCAAAACTGGCAGTGGCCTGGAGTAGTTGCTATTAGGTTTTTCCACATTAAACGTGGGCCTAGCCTTTTCTGATCAGCCTAAGTTGTGCCACGATATTGTAGTGTAGCAGACTTACCATCAGATTTTGGTTTGCTCTCCATTGCTCGCCAAACATTGCCAACTAGACTGTGAGCTCGTGTCTCCAAGAATGCAAGCAAATCTGCCGAAGGAGGAATTTGATTAGTTGTGCGACTCATGCCCTATGCCTGTTGCGTAACGGTTGGTGACTAGGCCACTATAATGGGTATCGCCAATGCATCCCATTGATCCACGGGTAGGTTCATTACCGCAAGCGCTCGCAAGGACTCTCGCATTGTATTAACCACCGAGAGCAACGCAGATGTTGACTCGGCCTGTGGAGGGTCGAAGCCAATTAGCCTAGCCACGTGTATTTCAGCTAACTGTTTCGGATTGTCGTACCGAGCATTCAGTGCAGCCCATACCTCATCGTACCCGCCACTGTACATGCCTCCGACAAGTGCCACTGCGTCACCATGGACTGCCTCTCGCAGTTTGCCAAGCTTGTATGCCTCTGGAAACTCTTGCGAGTGCACCAATGTCTCGAATGTATCCTTAAATGCCAGCCAGTTGCGCATCTTGCCATCAAACTTGGGTACCGCCAATCGTTCCAATTTAATTGCCAAGCCTAGGGAAGACGCAGCACCGCCTGCCATATTGGATGGCACACCGCAATGCAACGCACGCGTTATACAAGTCTTCCACCTCGTCCCACAACTTGATGTGAGACCATAATTCACTGTCATATTTTGCCACAGCCACCAACTCGCCATGTGCAGTTTGTAGTTTGTCGAAGTGTACCTGCAATGTTGCACGGTCTTGCTGCATGCCAAGGCCATCCTCAAAGTAGTCATCCGCCAATATTTTTGCAGCCACTCGTTTCAATGATGACCACGCAGCCGTACGCCTATTTCAGGCTGCCATATTTTCGTCGTATAAAGCCAACTTTTAAAACGCAATTAAATTCTTAATTAAAAACCGAAACACTCGGGTTTCGGCACCAACAAATGTATAAAAAAACAAACACAATTATTTCCACACACGCAAAAGTTTATGTATTTATTTAATTTACGAAAATTAGACTAGAATAACTTATAAATTACTAATATTTCGCGAAACCAAAAAAAGCGCGCACACCTTGCCAGTATCCAAGTAAGAAGGACAAGAGAAAGAAAAAGCAAAAACAAAGTCAAAATTATTGCTTGCCAGATGCGGTGCTCTTCAATCTGAAATTACGTTTTTGGTCCTCCGGATGATCAACTGCTCTATGGAAAAAATGGGGTTAACGAAATATAAATATATATATACATATTTTTGTATTGATTATATATATATGATGATGTTCAGTATGTTGTCTGTAGACCGCTGTTGTACTAGAAGGTCACTGTATTGTGACGAATTTCGTATAAAAAATATAAAATCACAGATATAGTTTTTGCGCTTCTTCGAGTAGTTGTGTTTCACAAACAGGAGAGCTTGTTGTGTTTAATATCAAAAGTAAATAATAATTACTTATTCTAGTACATCTTTTATAAAAAACGTTGTTTGTGATTTTTGTAACGGCTAAAAGAACGAAAGCAAATAAAGATTATTAACTACAATTAAACTGGCGTGTACAATTAAACTGTGTAACGACTACTTTTCAGTCGTTTTGTTTTGCTGAGGTAGCAAAGCGGCTGTCCAGGTTCGTTGCAATAAAATTTATGTTCACTGAAACCAAACAAAAAAAAGGCGTAGATTTGATATATTTTATTATTTGCTTTATTTAATGATTCAAAACAAAATAATTATAATAGTTATAATTTAGATAAAAAAAACTTTGGTACATTGACAAAAAAAAATATTATTTTCCAAAGATCGGAGAAATTTATGATTTCCGCGCGTGACTATTTCTTAGGGGTGGACTTATGTCACCTCAGTATATGAATTATATACAAGATCACCTGCTGTCAAAGATGACGATGTTTCAGCGACTGGCTCTGGCTTTTCCGTTAAGAAGACTCCTGCCTTGTGCTAAGGGATATAATAGTTTGGCTGAATGAGCCAGATTAGAAAGTAAATGTAAAAAGGAAAAAAAATC
>NC_051846.1:92592517-92630145 GCF_002237135.1 Teleopsis dalmanni | reverse complement strand
CTGATCTGGTATCGCAATGGACCCTAGTGGTCTACGCGTGGCCTTTATGGCCTGCCAGCATAATCTAATCTAATCTAAACAAAGCAAGTGAATTTGTTTATAAAGTTTTCAGAGCAAACGAACTAAACTCCAGAAAAATGTACGAACATAGAAGTCAAGTACGGCGCTGGGTCAGTTGGTTAAGGATCGCTGATTCTTAGATTCAAATTTGACAGGTCACGAGCTCGATTCCTAGTACTTGCAGTCTCAAAAAATATTTACGAATAATTAAATACTAGAATTATTTCCAGTGATGATGCGTATTTGGCAATACTCGAAAAAGCTGTATAGTCAGCCAAAAATTCAATTAATTAAAATAATATAAAACGATTTTTTGTTGTTGTAGTTCACCACTGTTCGAAAAATCTTTAAAAATTATAATAAAAATTATAATAAAAATTTAATAAATAGATTTATAACAATAATTTAACTAATTTTAGAAATACCTCGAGTTAAGAAAGAGTAAAACTGCTCAAGTGCACTGGCTCAAATAGAAATAAGTAAATATGTACAAAACTATTATTAAACAAATTTATTAAAAATTTATTGACTTAGATGTTTTCAAATTTTCAGTGTTTGTTTCGAATAGATTTTGACATATCTGTAGCGAACATATTGACCAGCGCAACGCCATCTGGTGTAATGTAAAAACCTTGGTACAAACAGCAATTAACTTACTGGTCCAGCGTCCATTAGCGTCCACAGAATTGTGGTTTGCGGAAATAGGAGGATTTTTATACGTGCAGATGCCTCAAAGTTTTATACAGTAATAACGTCACTAGTACAGACAATTTACATCAGGTCGCAGACATTGCGAAGTACCCTTCCACAGCAGAAAAATATGTAATTTTAAAAAAGAAGTTAGTAAAGAGATGTGGTGAGTCGAAACAAAAGCCGCTTGTAAAATTATTGATGAACTTAGAGCTATCAAACAAACAGCCATCGCAACTGTTCAGGGAAATGCGAAATACAAGTAAACTAAACAGCAGAGTAAGCCGATCGAAATATGGACGACATGTCATCTTTGTAGTATGTTATGGCCACGCCACTGTGCACTTATTCGACAGTTAGTCATTAAAGGAAAACGGTTACATCATATCAACTACTTCAGTCCAATAGTTGATATCAAATATCAGCAGTTTGACATCAGAAATCAGATCTGGTCGATTTATAGTCGATAGAGCAGCAGACAGCGCAGCCAAAGCCGTAACAATTTATTCTTTTACCACGGACATTACATCAATTAATGTCAAAGTATGTTTGGCCGTCAATTCGTAAAGATGTGAAGTCATGAGTTCGTCAATGTCAAAGCTGTCAACGAATAAAGATCAACGAACACACCAAACCACCTCCAATGTTCTTTCCAAAAACATACCAAGACTCTAGGTCAAAGACATGACAGCATCTTTGCCACCTGGGTTTCACTCTTCGGTGCACCTAAGCTAATTACAACGCATCAAGGCACCCAGTTTGAAGCAAATTTGTTTCACGTTCTCACTAAGCTACTGGGAACCGAACACATGCGTACGACTCCTTAGAGCGACTATATAGCAAGCTGAAAACAGCTTTCATGGCCAAATCCGAGCTAAAATTGCTGCAGTTACTTCCACCAATTCTGAGTTTAAGGTGAGCATTAAAATAAGCATCGGCACGTCAGCAGAAGAACTAGTTTATGACACCGTGTTACGATTACCTGGTAAATTTTTCGATGGCAATGGCGCACCAATTTCGTAGAGGATTGCAAATATTATGTCCCACCTCAGCTTCATATCACTCAAAACAGTCAGTTTTTGTTCACAAAAGTTTAAAAGACTGTACTCATATCTTTTTACGTGCTGATTATATAAGAAAACCAATTGAGCCGCCATATACAGGCCCGCATAAACTTATGAAAAGGATAAGTGAACGGGTCTTCGAAATTCAAGTGTGTAGCTAACAGTTAAATGTTTCAATAGTAAGGCTAAAGCCAGCGTTTTTCAAACTAAACAATAATCAGGCAACAAAACCGTCATTCTTAGAGCTATTAATCAACCCAACCGGAACGCAAACTTATGTATGCCTAGCAAGATCTTTTGAAGTGAATAACCCCAGTTCCATTAACACAAAAAAGTCATCAGCAAATTCGTTGCCAAGCAATTAAAATATATCACGACCGGTTTCACCACAGCAATCGGCGTCAAAAAAATAAAATATATAAAAATGGTGTATATGCCTCCTATGGAACTGGCACTTTAACTAGGTAACGTGCTGTCAGATATTAAAACAAAAATTTCCAGCTTTTCCAGAATTGCCATCAAAAGTAGTGTGTATTTTATGTTGTTCTTTTGCACATTCTTACATAAGAATAGGCCTCTGCGGTAACAGAGGAAAACTCAGCAGGACTGTCATCAAAAATAAATCGTAAAAGTTGATAGTACACCTATTTTTCGTGTAGGTATAGAAACATGTTTCATATTTTAGGTGTGGGATGATTAATTACGTTAAGAAGAAAACAGCGGACAATTTAAAAATTAATAAAGCAACAAGAGGAGGTCCTAATGTAAAATACTTATTTTTCACCATTGAAGGAAGAATTTATAATCTGACCTAAGGAATTGGAAAGAGAGCAGTTTAAAAACAAAAAAGCTCCTTTGTCTGAAGTTTTACCCAAAAGATTGATCATTCAATTATCTTCATTAAAGTATCTGCAAATAATAGAGATATTGCTACAAATGTTTTAAAAAAAACTTGGAATACAAAGGGATATTGGTAAACCATTGAACTTGGATAGAAAATAGCAAGGAAAGTTATCAAAGCACCAAAAGTATCAACCTCTGTTTTGAAAAATATACGACCTTAAGAACTTCCAGAAAATGGAAAGTCTAAAACAACAAGAATAGGAGGAGCAAAAATGGCACAGCTTCAGTAAAAAATATTGAAGTTGTAAAAATTGAGAACGAAATTAAAAGAAATTCCCGACATTTAGAAAAACAGGAAATTAAACTTATGTTAAAGAATTAGTAATTAAGTTACACCTTTCTAAGTCTGTATTAAACGATGTGTTAATACAGTAAACAATATGGCTCCAGTGACTTCTTTGGGATATATATTCACTTTAAATTTCATTTTAGATTAATGTCATTTACGCTGATTTTTAAGGACGTCTAAAAGAAAAGGCAATCTGATCGGATGATAAAAAACAATCCTATATATTTTTTGCAGCAAAAATTTTGCACAACTTATTTTTAAATAATTATTAAATTTTATTATTATTATTATTATTAAGACATGTTCTTCATTATAAAAATTAAATTAAAAATTTAAAAATTAGAACTTAGTCTATTCACAAATAATATTTATAAACTTCTTCCATTCCTCTCTGTTTCTGGCAGTAAAACGTAACTGGTTAAAAGATTTGCTTGTTTCTGCTGCCACTGTTCTTCGCCAGGTGGTTTTGGGACGACCTCGTCTCCTTACTCCTTGCGGGTTCCATTCCATGACTGCGTGGGCAATTGCATCTGTCGGTTTTCTAAGTGTGTGGCCGAGCCAGCCATATTTGCGTCTCAAAATTTCTTTCTCTATTGGCTTTTGTTTGGTACGCTGCCATAGCTCTTCGTTGGAGACTCTTGCAGGCCAATATATGTTCAGAATACGCCGCAGGCTTCTATTGACAAAGGATTGTATCTTTTGAGTCGAGGCCCTCGTAAGCGACCATGTTTCGCACCCATATAATAATATCGATTTGACGCAGGCGTTGAATATTCTGGTTTTAGTTTCGACGCTTACATTGTTGGCTTTCCAGATTTTGTTAAGCGATGCGAAAGAGCCATTTGCCTTTTTCACTCTACTGCTGATGTCCTTTGACGTGCCACCCTCGCTATTGACTATACTCCCCAGGTATTCGAGTTCCTGCACGTCTTCAATGTTTTGATCGTACAGAAGGATGGGCGATTGATTGCTTGCTTTTGTTCTCATTGTTGTTGTCTTTGAGGCGTTAATTTTTAGGCCGACTTTATATGACTGCTCACATACGTTATTAACAAGAGTTTGCATATCAGTGTGTGTGTTTGTTAACAATACTACATCGTCTGCATATTCAAGATGACCAAGCTTTTGATTCAGCTTCCAACCAATGCCGATTGGGCTTTCTTCTACAGCTTCTAAAACGACGTCTAGCACTGTGATAAACAGTAACGGTGAGAGGGCGCAACCCTGTCGCACTCCACTGTTGCAATTAAAGCTGTCGCTAAGAGTACCTTCATGTAAAACTCTACTCGTGGCCCCTTCGTAGCTCTTCTTGAGAATATTAATGATCTTATTAGGGATACCTTTAGCGTTTAACGCCATCCATATGTAACTTCTCTTAAGCGCGTCGAAAGCCTTTTCAAAATCAATAAATGTTAAATACAAGGTTGCATTCCATTCTGAGGCTTGTTCAATAAGTATTCTAATCGTGTTAATTTGATCGATGCACGAGTGCCCAGGGCGAAAACCTGCTTGAGTTTTATGAATAAGCTCGTTTAATGTTACGGCGATTCTTTCTAATATTATTTTGTTGAAAATTTGGAAAACTGCTGGTATTAAAGAAATTCCCCTCCAGTTGCTGCATTTCTTTCTATCGCCTTTTTTCGGTAGTTTGACAATGATAGACTCCTTCCATTCAAGAGGGAATGACTCTAGTTCCCAGATTTTCTTAAACAAGGGGAGCAAAAGTTTGGACACAGCATTGGGGTCTGCCTTAAAACACTCGATTGGTAAACAATCATTACCTGGTGCTTTACCACTTTTCATGCTAATGATTACACCTCTTATTTCGTTAACGCTAGGTGCCCTTGTATCTATTTGTCTGTTAGGATTTAGATGTCTTCGTATTGTGAGCTCGCCACTTTCGTTGTGTATGATATTTAGGGTTTTCTGAAAATGTCTTTTCCATACTTCTGCCTGCTCGTTCTTAGCAAACACCAGCTGTCCGTTTTCATTTTCAATTGGAGCGCTGCTTTGGAAAGATTTTCCACTTAGTTGTTTAGTTAACTTAAACAGCTCCTTCATGTCGCCCTTTTCTGATGCTGCTTGCGCTTTCATGCTTAGTTCAACGTAATAGTTTCTCTTGTCGCTTTTGACTGCTTTCTTGATCTGCCTACTGAGACTTCTGTACGTTATGTTGTATTCGGCTTTTTTAAACGGATCTGCCTCGCTTAACATTTTCGTTTTAACGCACCTTCTTTGAGCAATGAGCTCCCAAGAGTTTGCCGACAACCATTCCTTTTGCTCGTTTTTACGGTATTAAATTTTATGTCTGTCTAAAATGCAAAAATACTAATAAAATAGAATAACAAAAAATCAGATTCAACGTATTAAATAAAACATAATAAAGTTAACATTTATAGTTACCTTATGTACCGGCTTTATTCCAATTAAATAAAACATTTTAGCTTGAAATTTATTTACTTTTTATTTATTTATTTATTACTTTATTTTATTTGTATATTTGTATTTATATAAATTCGTATAATACATTTCCATCATTTAAAAACAAATTATTTTTGAATCACAAACTTTTTAGTTTTTAGTCCCAATTCAGTATATTGAAGTTAATTACAATATTTTTATTTTTTATAAAATTACAATTATTTGTATAAGTTACAATATAATTATCTAATAAAATATTGTATATAAAATATATATAAATAATATCATATAAAATATATTTCGCAATATTAACAGATGTTAATAGATATTAGTCTTTTATGTATATTAATATTTATTTAGTATAATATAAATAATTTATTACATACACTAAAAATATAATAATATATAATATAAAAATATAAATAATCGTTTTAATATTTGTACATGTATATTCTTAACTATAGATTGAAATAGAGGTTTTATCATTCAAAATAGTGTAGTAAATATTTCACACTTTGTTTATTAATAAAGTCTTAACAACATTACAACAAAATTGAAATTGATATCAAGTATTTTACATAATAATAATATAAGTGAATAATAAAATGATATTTTAGATAAATAAATTTATTTATTATTTTTATTTTATTATAATTTGTGGCATAAATTTTGGTGTTGTTCAGTTCAAATATCTGTAATATTCAATATTTTGAAATAACTAATTTCATGTCTTATATTGTAAAATTTGAAGTATAAAACAATAAATTTTAAATTAAAACTAAAATTGCTAATAAGCTTTTTGTTGCAATCTTAATGTAATGAAATAAGGAATCGAGCAAAGCGGCTACGATAAAATACCTTTTATCGTGAGCAACTCTTGTAATTTTAAAGTAATTTATAATATTTATACACGAGTACTAATTTATATCAGTTGATTTAGAAAAAAAATGTGATTTTTTTGTGTAAATATAAGTACAAATAAAAACAGTTTTAATATATCATCATTTTTAAAAGTAGTAATTTGTACTATATAATTTAGTCGTTAATAAACTGTCAACATAGACTGACGATAAACTGGAGTTTTGTGTAGTATTATTTTTTACATGGTGCCGAAACCCGAGTCGGTTGAATTCTAAAGATTTTTCTCAGTGGGAACTCTAACGGGCTGATAGTTCAAAAAAAATTGTGGTCAAGAAAAAGCGTTCGATTTCGCAATAACATACGAGTATACGAGTACTTAATTCCGAATTTTTGTAAAAAAAAATGGAGGCAGCTAGTAGAGCGTCATGTAGAACGTAGCTAACGAGAATATGTAACAGAGTAGATGTAACATATATTCGAAACAGGAATTACTACAGGAGCCAGACGTGGCATCGAAAGAGTCGACTTTGAACGTTAATTTATGCCGCATAAGAAATGCTCATCAGAGATCGTTGAAAACGGATGAAATCATCCAACGTAAAGTGGCTTAAGCGGCGCAGGAACAAGAGCTAAACCACCAAAGGTATGACTTTGCTAACACATTCGCGTTAGCAAGAACTGCTTTTCAGCGTAATTCATGCTATAATATCCAGAATGGGAACAACAAACAATACACGTATCAACGTAAAGAACAGCTGATAATCGCGCGAAACACGCCGCATTATCGGAGGGATATACCACCTCCTATGGAAGTGGATTCAAGAACTTCACATTTTAGAAGACCTACAGTGAAAAGACCGGAATCAGGACACCAATAAAATTTTACGAGCCAACAATCATCCATCGAGGAAAACCATGATTTTAAGAGTCCGTATGCATTTTAATAGATGCAGGAACCTCCAAAAATTATACTAAGAAGTTAGATTTTCTAAAAATTATCAAAACACTTAAATACCCATTTCAAGTTAAATCTATTAACGGGACAAATAAGGTTTCAGAATATTGCAAAATATATATTTTAGGTAAAAATACAAATTTTTATTTACTACTAAATCTTGCTTCCTTTGATGGAATCATTGGGTATGATTTCCTTAAGAAGTTGAAGCTAGTATTGAAACAAAAAATGATGTTGTTTTCCACAGAAGTGGAGAAGAAAAACTGACTATTGGACTTTTGAACAGATTAACACAATTATAGAAAACCATAAGTCATTAGTTAGTTATCTAGCATCTAATGTAGAAAAAATAATTAGGAACAATAGAGAAGCTTTCGCAGACCCCAATAGAGCCTTGCCTTTCAACACAAATGTGAAAGCGAAAATCAAATTAACTACTGATGATCCAATTTATACTAGGGCATATCCGTACCCTATGTCAGCAGGAGAGTTTATTAAAAAAGAGATTAAGTCTCTACTAAAGGTGGGTATAATCCAGAACTCTTCTTCCCCTTACAACTCACCTATTCATGTCGTTGGAAAAAAAGGACTAGACGAGCATATTATGCAAAATCAAAGAATTGTCATAGACTACCGAAGAATTAATGAGAAAACAGTAGCGGATATATATCCAATACCTGATACCTCAGTTATACTTGCAAATCTAGGAAAATCAAAACTATTTACTACATTGGACCTGAAATCTGGATTTTATCAAATAGTTCTTTCAGAAGAAAATAGGCAAAAAACAGATTTCAGTGTTAATAATGGTAAATATGAATTTTGTGTCTTACCATTTGGACTTAAAAATGCTCCAAGTATTTTTCAAAGAGCGATTTATGATATTTTAAGAGAGGATGTCGTCAATATATGTCATGTCCAAGTTAACAACGCAAACATTCAAGATCTTTAGATTTGCCAGTAATCAGCAAATAGTTCATTTTTTTAATAAATGTTATCACACTTATTTTAATATATTAATTGTAAAATATTAATAATAAAATATGATATGTAATCGATTTGTAGACACTACGTCAGCATAAGCATATTTCTTTTTTTGCATATTTATATTGAAGTACGTGCTGTACTCAAAAAGCAATAAATCCAAAAGCAGTTTATTAAAGCGCTTCATAGTGAGCTAAACTAAATTTGTGTTTAATTTTTGTATAAAGTCTTCATAGAAGACATAAAAATTGAATAAAATAACAATTGTACGAAGAACAATTGTCCAGAGAAAATTAAGTGTATTCTTAATTATAAAATACCTAAAACATTGAGACGTTATGCTCATGTTTGGGATTGTCTGGATACTATAGAAGGTTCATTAGGGATTATGCTAAATTAGCTAAGCCCTTAACTAAATACTTTCGTGGCGAAAATGGTCATATAGGGACACGACATTCTAAAAATACGAAGATAGAATTGGATGGTGAAGCTAGGAATGCGTTTGATAGATTAAAGAGGATTTTAGCCTCAGAAAATGTCTTACTTCAGTAAATGTCTTACTTACTTCTTACTACGACATTACCTTTATGGTGTCATAAACGTAAAGATATTTACGGATCATCAGCCGGTTATTTTTTCCATATCGGATAAAAACCCAAATTCAAAAATGAAAAGATGGCGTTCATTTATTGAAGAATTCGCACCACATTTTTTTTTTTATAAGCCAGCGAAAGATGAAATTGTTGCAGATGCCTTATCAAGGCAATACAGCAATAACATGACATCGAGCAATTAAACAGTTCACAGTGAAATATCGTTGTTAATTAAAACAATAAAATATCCCATTAATCAATTTAAAAGTCAGTTTGTTATAAGCAATACTGAAACTCTTAATTCAAGTACAAAAATCCAATTTAGGAAATATGTTCGTCATTCTATAAATTAAGACACTATATAAAACTTTTTTGGAATGTCTTAAAGTAAAAATAAATCCTATTGTCAAGAATTATATTTGCTGCGACCTGCCAATATTGGTGCAGATTCAAAATAACATAACTGAAGCATTTCCTGGTACAAAATTAATCCATACAGAAAAGTTATCAATCGGCTTACTTATTAAGAATAACCACCTGGAAGCAGTGATCACAGAACACAATCGTGCACATCGTTCTTTACAAGAACATTTTCAACAAATTATAGCTGTATATTACTTCTCTAATATGAGGAAAATAATAAAGTCAATAATTCAGAATTGTAAAGTTTGCTTAGAAAATAAATACCAAGGGAAACCACCTTAACCAGAAATGGGTAAGACCTCTATTCCCAATTTACCAGGTGAAATCCTTCATCTAGATATAATAGCAGATAAAAAACTTTATTTAACAGCTATAGATATAGAAAAATTTCTAAATAGAATTAATACAAACAGACTAACAAAAAAAATACGAACCAGGTGAAAAAGTCTATTTGATACGCAATAAAAGGCTAGAGAATAAATTTAGCCAAACTTTCACAGAAAAAATAGTGGAAAAAGATCTAGGCACAACCGTGCAAATAGAAGGACGAAAAATCCATAAAAGTATTTTACGTTAATTTAATAATAAAATGATATTTATTTCACTATACATATAGTTTTCTTATTATTAGATTATTATGTTTGCTAAAACTATCAGCGTCTAGAGTTGTAAATTAAACTCAGGCTCACTTCATTGCAATTGAACAGTAATTTTAGCAAAAAAATAATATAATAAATCCTTTAATATTAGATGAAATCGAACTAAATAAGTTAAAATCTGTAGAAAATATTCCAATAAGCATTGAAAAACTTCTCACTGCTGTAAAATTAAAAATATTGCAAAATCTCGATGTAATTTATTATGTTTTAAAAATTCCAAAGATTAACAAATATTGTAACTTTATAGGCATTTATCCTGTAATTAGAAATAAAAACATTCTTAAGTTAAAAGTAAACGAAGCATTAAATTGTCCCAATGAAATTCTACTAATCAAAAACTGCATCCTTACCACAACAGTCTCAATATGCCAGCCAGCAGCAGATGCTGCTGCAGTCTCACATTTACCTCAGATCCAAAAAATCGCTGATGGAATTATAATTCTAAATGATGTATTAACAACTAATATCTTCGATCAATATGAAATTGAAGTCACTGGAGGAACCTATCTGGTTACATTTTCCAACTTCATAAAAATAAACTCCACTATATTCTTTGCAGAAAATGCAAATCTACTTATGGAAGCACATCCACCTAAGACAACGAAGGTTAATTATGCGGATCACGACATAAAACTATCACTACCGTACCTTCATAAAATTCATATTGATAACACTAATCATATCAGTAGTATGCGAAACGAAATTTGGCAACATAAGTTACTTTGGTTGATTTTCTTACCAATAATAACCACAATTATCATCTTTGTACTGGTGGTACTGTTAAATAGAAGCCCCAAAAAAAAATTAATGTCAACGAAATAGTGCAACTTCTAAGAAATCGAGCAAAGGACACTCGAACTTAAGAGGGGGCGGGAACTTAACATTCCCTACACATAAATATTATTTTATTATTACTTATAAGTCTACACAGTCGACATAAATATAACAAGTGAGCCAATGCATATACAAAAGAGATGGAGAAGCTTACAAAATCTTTAGAAAATGCTTACATTTCGGATGGAGTTACTCCCGAACTAGCATCAAGATAAGCAACCCGAAGAATTGTTCCACTGGTAAAGGAAAAGTAATAATGGAGGCAGGACAGTTCAATGCATTGAATGAAGCAGTGTCAAAATTTTTAAATAGCTGTACGGAATCTACAGGCAGCGAAAACACAATATTATTTCCAAGAAATGGATATCGCGGAAATCGCGGATAACACTATGGACGTGGATATTTCCAAAGAACTAAAGCCAACTATAACAACTATAATAGTAACAGCAGAGATAACTTCAATAGGCCATACAATAGTAATTAAAGTAATAGAGGTATTTACCGTAATAAAATGTCACTTAACAATTAATAAACAAATACTTAGATTAAATACAAACGAGCCTACATACATCAAGACTTTTAGAATACCGCACAATCACAAAGAAGAGATAGCACAAGTTGACAAGTTAATAAATAATGGTATAGTGGAACCTTCCGCTTCTAAATACAACAGCCCTATTCTGTTGGTTCCGAAGAAATCACTCCCAGGAAGCACACAGAAAAGATGGAGGCTAGTTATTGATTACAGAAGCATTAGAAGAAGCATAAAATAATAAAACTAAGAATACTAATAAGCACACATACATTCCTTCACATGGATAATAACCCAGCGGCACCATTAGGCCAGCGTTGAAAAAGTATGCGAGGAGGTAATAGCTCTTCGTTTTTATTTTTCTTTGTTTTCGACATACACATAGTAGAAAAAGTCTACGGATATTCACAAAATTTTTCTTAAATTACGCATAACTTTTTTAATTTTTACTCAAATTCATTTTTATTTTCTGATTTATTTTAACCAAAGAAACAACAATAAAGTTCCAATATTAAAACTAAACAGTTATTTTTTAAAAAAAAATTAAACACAATTATATGCAAAAGTAGCAATTTTTGAAGCAGAAAAAGTCTACGGATATTTCTTAATATTTACATTTACCGTTAATTTAAATTCGCTTGCAAGCATAAAAGTGTCATTAAATGATATTTAATTATTAGTTGACTTTCTAAAGAGTCTAAAAATTAATCATTTAATAACATTTTTTTATATAAGCAATAAATTTTTACAATATAAAAAAAAGGACGTGAAATTAGTTTTAGTGAGCTACAAATAGCTGTTAAATTTTAGAAAGGTGACGTAAGCCAAAGAAAAATTGCTGAAGATATTGGTCGTCAATATTCATCTGTGCAGAGAATTACAAATAACTTCAAAGAGACCAGCATTTACGTTTCTAAACCTCGCACTCGCCGCTCCACAATTCTGTCAAATAGACAAAGACGTAGCATAATCAACCAGGTGAAAGTAAATGCAAGAGTAATAGCCTTCAAACTAGCTGAACATATTGCCGAAATACTTGAAAACAAAATATGTCCTAAAACTGTGCGGAAAATTTTGAAGAAATGCATGTATTATACCCTGATTGCAGGAAAGAAGCCATACATATCCTGATATAATAGAATAAAATGTTTAAGCTTTGCAAGAAAGCATATAAATAAACCTATAAAGTTCTGAAAATGAGTTATTTTCTCCGATGAGAGTTAATTTTACATATTTTGAATCAAAGTTAAAAAATTTGTAAGGAGAAAATTATGCAAAGCCTATGATAAACAAAACTCTATTTCAACAGTAAAACGTGGTGGTGAAGGCGTAATGATTTAGTGGTGTATAGCAAGTAATGGTGCGGTCAGACTTGAATTTGTACAAGATACAATGGAGAAATATGGCTATCTAAATATTTTAAAAACAAATTTGAAAGAAAATGTCAGAATGTTAGGACTTGAGGCAACCTTTTTGTTTCAGCAGGGCAATGACTCTAAACATATAACAGTCATCGTACGGATTTGGATGCTTTACTATGTTTTTAGGCAACTTCAAACACGACCAGAATCACCAGACCTTAGTCCTTTCCACATCTGTGGGTTTATTTGGAAAATAAGATTCGCCAGCATATGTTTTCCAGCAAGGATATAGCAAGAAACGTCATCAAAGAAGAATGGCTAGAAATAAACGCACAGGATACTACAAAGCTAGTTGAGTCCATGCAAAGACGCTTAACAGAGGTTATTATGCAGAGGTTATCCCACAGGCTATTAAATTTAAGATTTTTGTGAATTTTATTGTTTTAATGTAAATATTAAGAAATATCCGTAGACTTTTTCTGTTTCAAAAATTGCTACTTTCGCATATAATTGTGTTTAATTTTTTTTAAAGAATAACTGTTTAGTTTTAATATTGCAACTTTATTGTTGTTTCTTTGGTTAAAATAAATCAGGAAATAAAAATGAATTTGAGTAAAAATTAAAAAAGTTATGCGTAATTTAAGAAAAATTTTGTGAATATCCGTAGATTTTTTCTACTATGTGTATGTGTTCGACGTAGGCAAAATGGGGGTTGAAATTATAAAAGAATGAAGAAGAAAAGCATATGAGTATTAAGAATTTCTTGTTTAGCCACCATTGTATAAGTTAATGATCATTTATTGTAATGATCATTATAACTATTGATCAATTGCATCAAAACAAATATTTCATACGGGATATTGTTTTGATACAATTGTATCAAAACAAGTTACCGTTGGTTATTTCTGCAAAACAATATCCCGTAATGGATATTTGTTAAAGAGTTACAATTATTGTAAAATTAGTTTTTAGTTTAGTTTTTAATACGCTGCGTAAGCGACAACAATTAGTAAAAATACTATTAATAATAAGATTGTAAAAAATACTGTTTGAATGAACAAATAAATTAATATAAAAATTATTACAAAAATATTATTCAAAGAAATAAATTAATTGGCGCCCGAGCTAATAATATTAGTACCTACTCAAAAGTGCCACTAAATAAAAGTGCTACATAAGTAGATCAAAAATACTTTTTGAAACAAATTTTCTTAAAAGTGACAATAAAATTTTTTTTTGTTGAAATAAAAAACTACTCAAAAGTGCCACTAATTAAAAGTGCTTCAAATAACCGGCCAAGAAACGACGCCCCTTAGTAGGTTTGAATATTCCAAAAAGGAGCTCCTGATTGGTGGAGCAGCAGCTTGGAACAGGGGAATTTAAGTATAAGTAGCAATATTATAGTTTCATAAATTTAATTCTTTGTATTTTGATTATCTTCTTCTATTTGTCGAAAATTTTTTTTTTTAATCGATCTTAACATTAAGTTTTTGTGATAAACTTTTCGAATTCTAAATTAGTCCAAATAGCAAATCCAAGTAATATTATTAGACCTTCCATGTTGGGAAGTGATGACGTGCCAGTTTTTTCCATACCGCAGATTTCACCATTAACTTCGACAGTACAATCAGATTTACTCAATAATATAAGAGAAATAGTTACACAGGTGATAGATAGAAATAGTAGCATAAACCAGACAATAATAACTGACCAAACAATAGATGACAAGTACAAAAATAATATTAGCGACATGGACAAAATTCCTGACGTTGTTCGCTCTTTGAGAGAATTTTCCGGTAACCCTGCAGAATATAGCTCAAGGAAAAAAAGTTTAGAGTGAATATTAAATATTTATGACCAGTTCAAAGGTACACCCAAATACTTCGGAATTTTGAATGTAATTAGAAATAAAATCATAGGTCAAGCTGATATAGCTTTAGAATCCTATAACACGCCTTTAAATTGGACTGCAATTGCACGTTGTCTTACAACTCATTACGCTGACAAACGCGACTTAGGAACATTAGAGTATCAAATGCCATGTCTGATACAAGGACGACACTCTATCCAAGATTTTTATCAACGTGTTTATTCACATTTGTCATTAATTATAAATAAAATAAGCTGCATGGAAATTTGTGAGAAGTCAAGGCAGATATTAACAAAAAACTATCGAGATAAAGCCCTCGATACATTTATAAGAGGACTTTCTGGCAGTCTGCCCATGTTACTGGGAGTGAGAGAACCCAAAGACTTGCCTGAAGCACTCCATCTCTGTCTGAAATTGGAGAACCAAAATTTCAGATCACACCATGCTTATAACAAGAACGGTTATATACGAAATTACTCCCAGCCACAAATACAACAAAGAAATATCCAATATAGTCACCAATTTTATCCACAATTGGCGCATATGCCACAATATCAACAACCATTTAGACCCCAAGTACATCACCCTCAATATTATTTTAACCAGGGTATAAGACCACAGCAAATGTATCAGGAAAATCCATACAGTAATCACCTACCAAGACCCATAGTACCAAAATCGATTTCAAAACCAGAACCTATGGATATAGATCCCAGTTTGAGAACAAATATGGTAAACTATCACAATAGACCAAATTTCAGACATGCACAAAAACGCCAAGAAAGCACAAGAAAGCACTAATCCTCCAATAAAAATACAGAAAAATTTTCACATAAACACAAATCGACAGGACATAAAATATTTTCCCTCGATTGATCATGAACTTGTTCAGTCCGACTATAATGAAAATAACACGTTCGATAATGAACAACAGGATTGCATGGTTAATTATGAAACAATGAATATTGCAGATATTCATTTTTTAGATTAAACGTCTCTTCGTTGCCTTACTTTGAGTGAAGAACGAAGAGAGGAGAAATTCTAAAAATATTAGTAGATACCGGTTCTAACAAAAACTATGTTCAGGCAAACTGGGCTAAGAAGATAATACGAAATGACAAAAACTTTTTTGCGAATTCGGTAGGAGGAAAAATAGAAATCACACACCACACATATGTAAATCTTTTCAACTGTACAGATATTAAATTAAAATTTTATATTCTCCCATCTTTAATTTCATTTAATGCCATCCTGGGTAACGACAGTCTTAAAGAACTGTCTGCGGATATTCATACTAAGGCCGTCCGCCGTCAGATACACAGGGGGATAAACACGTACTTTGTGTATGTGCCGTAACTGTTGTATACTGTCGGTAGTGTGATTACATCCTCTACGTGGGGGCGGCTAGAAACAGATCCATAGTATGGTCATGTCTCAACTATGCATGCTGGCTAATTGTAATCGGGCGGACGCAAGCAAAAGCGTCTTAAATTAAAGCTCAAGTCCAAGGTGGAACAGCATATGCCGAGGGATGAATGGCCATGCATAGTTGGTCTTTAATATGCGAACTCTGGATACCTGTCGACCTCCAGTTTTAAATTAGGCTTCCCACGATAAACGGGCTATGTCGTGGGTGACCTCTCTTCCCGAAATTTTAAACTCATTTTTCATGAATAAAAATTTAAATAATAACATTGATGAGCTTGATGTCACTCCAACGGCATCTCCAAATAATTCCTTTACGGAACACTTACCCGCGTACGTGCCGGCCACTGGGCTGGAAGCCACCACCCATCTTGACAGCGCTACTGTGTGCATCAAGATGGATCCGGATGGGCCACCGTCTTTTTCTCCGCTCGCGGAAACGGTGATCGTACCAGGTCAATCTTCGTCGCGACCTCAAGATAGGCGACAGGAAATAATTGAAGTATTGTCTTCAAATTCCGAAGCTGCTGATTCTTGCGAGTCCGACAACGACAGTGTGGTCTCTCAGAAGTCCGGTCTAACTGTCGTTGGCTCCAAAGTTGGTAACCTCACTTTGGAGTCTCCTAAATTCACTCACCTCAAAAGAAGTGAGAAAAGAAGGTTCAAGGCGGCTATGGCATCAGGTCTTAGCAGAGCAGAAGCTCTAAAAATCTCCACGCAGTCTTCGACTGCGATTAAGCGGGGCAGATCGGAGGAACAATCTCCCGGTTTGACCACCGTTAAAAAACCTAAGGTAGGCCATGTGGGACTTGCCAAGCCATCGTACAGCCTAGCTGTTAAAGGCGTACGTTTAAGCTTCACGTCGGCTGATCCAGCTGGCACTTCGCTTTCTACAGAGCAAATAACGCGTCTCCAGGAGGCGATTATTGATGTTGCCATAGAGCACCAATTTGAAGATATGCAGCTGGAGTTCGAAGGGTGTTTGCCCAGAACGGGGTGGCTACTTATCGTCTGCAGTGATGTCAAAACCGCAGAGTGGGTCAAGCGATTTTCTGGTCACATAGGGGCCAAATGCGGGCTCGCCATTAACGTGGTTGAGAAAAAGGATTTCCCACGAACTCATGTAGTTCGTGGCTATTTTCCCCAAAGTTTGACTTTGTCAAACGAAAAAGTTTTAGCTACCATTGGTTCTCAAAACAAATTCTCCACCAAACGGTGGAAAGTGATACGCAGACTGACGCAGGATCAGATGCTGCATCTTGTTTTCGTCATTGATGACGAATCCATGAGGTCGCTGTCCGAACTAAAAGGTAGGATTGCATACCGGTTCGGTCACCTGAGACTGATGATTAAGCGTACCACCCCCGCCCTTTCTCAACTCATGGATAAAGCTCCAAAGGTGGTTCAGGATGACAAAACCATCCAGTCATCCTCGGCTCCGGCAACATCCCATACGGACAGTTGCCCAACGGTGACTATTCCTGTGGAAGAGGAACTAGACACACGTCCATCTACTAGCAAGGCGGTTGGCACTGCTAGTGGGCGTGCTGTTCAGATTCCCACCTCAGGAAATAAGTCCACAATGCCCTCCACGGGCCTGATTACGGTAGCAGGTAAACCTAGGACCGCTATCTTTAAACCACCCTTACTCAGTAAAAGTTTACTGGAGCAATCAAAGGGTGCCAGAAACAAGGGTTCTCGACGAGACAAACGTGAAAGTCTCGTCCGTAAGTCTCTTAACGAGACCTAATGAGCACTTTAAAAGTGCTCCAGGCAAATCTGCACCATGCAAAAGGAGCTTCAGCCACCCTGTGTAGAATTGCCCAAACCAACAACATTGCTCTAGGACTTATTCAAGAGCCGTGGGTGTTCGGTGGCCACATTCGAGGTCTTAACTCTAAATCAGGTAAGCTGGTTTATGACCGATCGATAGCAGTGCCGCGTGCAGCTATCTTAATCGGTGGAGACGTAAAACATCTTCCGTTAAATAACTTTATTTCTAGAGACCTAGCAGCGGTCCTTGTCGAAGTTCCAACATTAGGAGGGGTGACAGACATTGTCGTGGCCTCTGCCTACTTCCCAGGTGATGAAAATGCAGTTCCACCAACGGAAGTCCAGCAGCTGATTAGCTTCTGCAGGTCCACTGGTCGGCAGCTAATCTTGGGCTGCGATGCAAATGCTCACCATACGGTGTGGGGGAGCAGCGATATTAACAAAAGGGGTGAGTACCTATTAGAATATATCATATCAGCAGGTTTGAATATAGCTAACAAAGGTAATAAACCCACATTTATTAACGCAATTAGAGAAGAGGTACTAGATCTCACTCTATGCACCAGAGGTATTGAGGAATCTATATGGAATTGGCATGTGTCGGACGAAGTGTCCCTCTCTGACCATCAACATATTAGGTTTGAAATTCCCGGTATATTTGTATTTTGATTCTTATCAGCTTACAGACCCGAACAATTAAACGCATTTATTTAAAAATGTTGGCAAATATTTCGTTCTTTATTTAAGAACTTCATCAGTGCTATATAATAACAAACATTAATTTAAAGAAAAATACTAACATCAAAATATATATACCTTATTTTTTATAAAATGCAGTAATTTTTCTGTTCCACAATAGTCATTAGTAATTAAAATTGAATTAACAAATAAAAATAAAAAATTAAAACAATTAAAATTCACACATTAAAAATTAATAAACAATTTTTTTGGACATAAATAACGAGCATAACAAAACTAAAAAATTTTTTAATATTAATATTCCGCCAAAAATAATGATAATAATAAACGTTCTCTTTTTTATATCTCTTATTACTCAATAAGAAGAAACTCAACAGCTGACTTTTATTTTCTTTTATCTCTTATTTTTGATTAGCTTGTATTTATCCAATAAATTAGAGTAAAGTGTGCTAAAATTATCTATATGAGTTTATTAACAAAGATCCAACTTTAGTAGTTGAAAATAAAAGCAATTCAATTATTGATTCGCTATTTAAAACAGGAGATATATCGAAAACCGAATTATATCAACTGAAAAAACATAATAGTGTTTGTCCTAAAGCTTATGGTCTTAGAAAAACTCACAAAGAAGATACAATAGGTTATAGACCAGTTATAAGTAACATCAACTCTCCTACTTATAATTTATCGTCTTATATTCACAAAAAAATCTTTTCCCAAGTATGCTCAACTTTTCACAGAAGTGTAAAAAGTTCATTTGAAGCAATAGAAATTTTAAAAAGAACAAGTATTCCTGAAGGATATATATTAATTTCATTAGACGTAGTCTCTCTTTTTCCAAGTATTCCCAGGACATTAATGATTGAAATGATTAAAAAACATTGGAATTACTTAAGTTGTTACACTACAATCTCAAAAGCTAAAATCATTGAAATTGTAATGTTTATTTTTGACAACAGTTTTTTCAAATTCAATCACAAAATTATACACCAATTGGATGGAACATCAATGGGAAACCCATCTTCACCATCATTAGCTAATTTTATTATGGAAATTATCATATCAAATGTTTTGGAAAAATTACCATATGAAGTAAAATTGGCAATGTATTATGTAGATGATACTCTTTTTGCAATACCAAAAGAAGAGGTAGAGAAGACAGTAGAGATTTTTAATAATATAAATCCGAGTATTCAATTCACGTATGAGATTGAACGCAATGGAACAATACCGTTTTTAGATATAATGGTGATAAGATCGGACAATAATAAAGTTATTACAAACTGGTATATGAAACCTACATCATCGGGAAGGTTACTTAATTTTCTATCAGACCACCCAATTCACCAAAAAATTAATACGGTTAGAAACTTGATTAGCAGAGTTACAAGTCTCAGTGATGACAAGTTTATGGATGATAACAAGAAACAAATTAGACAGATACTTATGAATAATAATTATCCTAAGTATTTTATAAATAAAATCTTTCTGTCCTATAAATGCACAAAAACGTCAAAAAATACAGTTGACAATGTCAATAACAATAAACCTAGATGTAAGTTCCCTAATATACCGGGACTCTCTCAAAAAATTTCAAAATTATTTAAACAAGAGGAAATAATTGATATTGTACTTTACAACTTGAAAACAACAGGAAATTTATTCTCAAAGATTAAAGACAAAGAAAAGAAAGAAAATTTGTCAAATCTTATTTATAAGATCAATTGTAATGATTGCAATAGAGCTTATATAGGAACAACCAAACAAAGATTGGCAAAAAGAGGTGGTGAACATAAAAGTACGTGTAAACGTAAAGATGATGGGAAAAAAACAGCTCTTTCTGAACATTCTATTTCTAAAGGACATAGCTTTAACTTTGATGAAGTAATAATTCTGGAAATTGAAAATATTTATGATAAAAGATTAATGAGTGAAGTTATTCACATCATATTAAATAATGAACAGGTGGTAAACTACAAGAGAGACACGGAGAATTTTAGCACACTTTACTCTAATTTATTGGATAAATACAAGCTAATCAAAAATAAGAGATAAAAGAAAATAAAAGTCAGCTGTTGAGTTTCTTCTTATTGAGTAATAAGAGATATAAAAAAGAGAACGTTTATTATTATCATTATTTTTGGCGGAATATTAATATTAAAAAATTTTTTAGTTTTGTTATGCTCGTTATTTATGTCCAAAAAATTGTTTATTAATTTTTAATGTGTGAATTTTAATTGTTTTAATTTTTTATTTTTATTTCTTAATTCAATTTTAATTACTAATGACTACTGTGGAACAGAAAAATTACTGCATTTTATAAAAAATAAGGTATATATATTTTGATGTTAGTATTTTTCTTTAAATTAATGTTTGTTATTATATAGCACTGATGAAGTTCTAAAATAAAGAACGAAATATTTGCCAACATTTTTAAATAAATGCGCTTAATTGTTCGGGTCTGTAAGCTGATAAGAATCAAAATACAAACAAAAATTTAAACAGACGATAAACTACATCATATTCCCGGTATATCCGCACAGCAAGAAAAAGTTTACCGACCCAGAAAAACCGATTGGCATAGGTACAGGGACTTAGTGTGTTCCGCAAACTTTTCCATAGCTAGGCCTTTACAAACTGTAGATGAGTTAGAGTTAGCCGCTAACCACTTAGGTGAGGTATTACTAACCTCCTTTCATAACAGCACGGTTGCAGGCAATGCTACAATTTTGGGTAAGGTTCCTTGGTGGAACTCGCAACTAGCTAATAAGCGCAAATTAGTAAGGAGCTTATTCAATAGAGCAAAACGCTCAGGTAGGTGGGAAGAATATAAAATTGCACTCACTGACTACAATAAATCAATCAGACAGTCCAAACGGACTAGCTGGCGAAGCCACTGTGAAAGTATTGAGAAGCTGCCCGAGGCTGCCAGACTACACAAGGCATTAACTAAGGTCAAAAATAACGAAGTAGGCCTTCTAAAAAAACCCGATGGATCCTTCACCACTGGCCGTGAAGATACCCTTGAGTTTCTGTTGCAAACACACTTCCCTGGCTCTTTAACCGGAGCATCAACATCAAAATCAAACAAGGAAGTAACTGCTCCTACACGTCAGGAACACGCACTTTCTGGTGTTATCTTTGACAAGGACAAGGTGAAATGGGCGATCAGCTCATTCCTACCATTCAAGGCGCCTGGTGGCGACGGTATCTTTCCTGCTTTATTGCAGAATTGTACTGATATCATTCTAGACCCATTAATCAAACTCTTTAGGGCATGTTTCATTATGGGTTACATCCCTCACTCCTGGAGAGGTGTAAATGTGATCTTTATTCCCAAATTGGGTAATAAACCCATGGACCAGCCAAAGTCCTACAGACCAATTAGTCTTACTTCCTTCTTACTGAAAACTGTCGAAAGGCTAATTGATCTGCACATACGGGAAAAAATGGGATAAACGGTTCCTCTCCACCCCACACAATACTCAAAAGGCAAATCTACAGAGGTCGCGCTGTATCACTTGGTCAGCAAAATTCAAAGCACCTTTCAATCTAAAAAAATTGCCTTATGTGCATTTCTGGATGTAGAAGGTGCTTTTGACAATACATATTATGAGTCCATATCCAGTGCATTGGCCCGGAAAGATATAGACTCCTGTACAATAACGTGGATCGATAGGATGTTACGTGACAGGAATATATCTACCAAGTTAGGTAATACCACCGTTAGCATTAGTGCCGTACGGGGATGCCCCCTGGGTGAAGTTCTCTCACCATTGTTATGGTCGTTGGTAGTAGACGATCTACTAGTCAAACTGGAACAATCTGGCTACCATGTCATAGGTTATGCAGATGACTTGGCAATCATAGTTTGCGGTAAATATGAGGCCACAGTTACTGACGTAATGCAGGCGGCCTTACACAAAGTTTCGAGCTGGTGTATATAAGAAGGCCTAAGCATTAACCCAAAAAAAGCAGTAATTGTACCATTTTTCAGAAGGTACAAACTGAATTTAGGGTCCCTATCTATAAAAGATACGGCTATTGAATGTTCCGACGAAGTTAAATATCTAGAATCACCCTAGATAAGCGTCTTAACTGGAACACTCACCTGGATAATGTAATTGGCAAAGCCACAAGGGTAATGTGGACATGCAGGAACACATATGGTAGGACCTGGGGCCTTAGTCCCAGAATTCTCTCATGGATCTACCGTACAATGGTCAGACCCATAGTATCCTATGCAGCTCTTGTTTGGTGGAATAAGGCACAACAAAAAGCTGCAATACTCAAATGCAATAAACTGCAAAGACTCGCATGTATCGCGATGACCACATCAGCAGTGGAGTCCATAGTGGATTTTACCCCTCTGCACCTCTTCATTAAAAAGACGGCAGCCCTGAGTGAAGCTAGGCTACACTCTGGTATCAATATGCACGGAAGTCTTGACAGTCAAAACTCTATCTGCAGACTGGTTCCTGGCATAGAGATCTGCGATAGGACAGATCGCATGAACATGGAACTTCGCTTCGGTAGAAAGTTCGAAGTCCTCATTTCCGATCGATTGGATTGGGTAAATGGCACCCCTGGAGCAGAACCAGAAGTGATATCATGGTTTACCGATGGTTCAAAAACCACGGAAGGTGTTGGTGCTGAAATATTTGGTCCTAACACCAGAATCTCGCTAGCGCTGGGTATATGGCCTACTGTCTTCCAAGCAGAGGTTCACGCCATCGAGGTCTGCGCTCGTATCAACTTAAACAACGGGTTGAAAGGCGCCCGCATCTGCTTTTACTCAGATAGTCAAGCAGCAATCAAAGCTCTATCCATCTGGAGGTTTTTCTCAAAACTGTCATTAGACTGCTTTGATATGTTGCAACAGCTGGCAAGCAGAAATAAGGTGCCTGGTCACACAGGTATAAAAGGAAATGAATCTGCCGACAGCCTTGCAAGGGCAGGTTCTGCAACTAAAATCTGTGGACCAGAACCCTATTGTGGACTAAGTTGGTCTACAACTAGTTATCTAATTGATAAATGGATCTCAGCCGAGAGAGGTCGCTACTGGAGTGACAATCGAGGTAACCGTCAGGCAAAACAGCTGGTTCATCCATATAGTTATGGCAAGGCATCTCTCCTCAGCAGATCAGATTTGAGGTTGCTGGTGGGATATTTAACGGGTCACCATGGACTGCGTTATCACCTTAACAAAACAGGTCTGTCCGAAGAGATGGAGTGTCGACTCTGCTTAGAAGCAGACGAGACTACGAGCCACATTCTCTGTGACTGCCCAGCCTTGATCTGGGCAAGGAGGAAATCACTGGGAGGAGAGCTGCTCTCTCCTTCTGACATTAGGAGGTCCTCAACGGCCTTCATTCGGAAAGCGGAATGTCTTCTGTTCAATTAGGGTCAGTTACGGCACAAAAGATCAATCTGGTCGCAGTGCTCTGCTCCGGTGGGAGCTAGTACCCTGTTTATTTCTATTCTATTCATACTAAACACAACTTTATGAGTATTAGAAATTCCATTAAAATTCAGTTAAAGCAATTAACATCACAGGACGTCAATTTTGTTAATTTAAGAGATACACATATGAATTTATTACAAAAAAACTAATTTAAACATTGATACATCAACATTTAGAACTGTTTTCCGAACCAAACGAAAGATTAACTTTCACCACACAAGTTGTCGCTACCATTAGAACGAATTCAGATACTCCCGTTTACACTAAATATTAATAATAAATATAAATATTATATTATGATGACATTTTAAGAAAACACATAGGAAGAATCTGTTATGTCTACATAGATGACATCATTATATTTAGTAAAGATGAAAAATCCCATGCAGACCATATACGCGAAATTTTTTATATCTTACGTGAATCTAACATGAAAATCCAATTAGATAAATGTGAATTTTTCCAGAAACAAATCGAGTTCTTAGGTTTTCTCATTTCTCCCGAAGGAATCTCTACTAACCCTGCTAAAGTAAAATCAATTATCAAATTTCCTTGTCCAAAAACATTAAAAGATTTAAGAGCATTCCTTGGTCTATCAGGTTACTATAGGCGATTTGTTAGAGACTACGCCAAAATAGCGAAGCCTCTTACCAATCTATTGAAAGGGCAAAATGGGAGAGTCTCAAAAAATCAATCGAAAAAAACATTAGTTAACCTAAGCAGTGTACAAAAAGAAGCCTTTAACAAATTTAAAAACGCTCTTATCTCAAAAGAAGTACTGTTAACATACCCAGATTTCCAAAAAGAGTTTCATTTAACTACTGACGCTTCAAATCACGCTATTGGTGCAGTCTTAGAGCAATGTGGAAAACCAATCACATTCATTTCACGAACATTGAGTAAAACAGAGGAAAACTATGCTGCAAATGAAAAAGAAATGCTGGCAATTATTTGGGCTCTGAAATCTCTTAGAAACTACTTATATGGTACTGCAAAATTGAAAATATTCACCGATCACCAGCCGCTCACATTCGCATTGAGCAACAAAAATGATAACGTCAAGTTCAAAAGATGGAAATCAATGCTGGAAGAGTATGATTACGAGCTTAAATATAAGCCAGGCAGTAATAATATAGTTGCAGATACGCTCTCGAGACCACCCGAATTAAATTCATTATGATAGACACCCTAACAAACTTGAAATAAAATCCACCCCTATACCAACATTCCCGGGACAAATCATTCATATTGACATTTATATTGCAGAAAAGAATTTAGTTTTAACAGCCATTGACAAATATTCAAAATATGCTCAGGCCAGATTACTGAAATCTAAAGCAGTAGAAGATATTAGGGAACCACTTAGACAATTACTCTTCATCTTCGGAATTCCTCAGTCCATAGTAATTGATAACGAGAAAAGCTTAAATTCAAAATCAATTATGTTTTTATTAGAAGACCAGTTAAGAATCAAAGTTTATAAAATACCACCTCATACCAGCACAGCAAATGGTCAAATAGAAAGATTTCATTCAACCTTGACTGAAATCTTGAGATGTTTAAAAACAGAAAATATTGAAAGATCATTTGAAGAGCTTCTAGATAGATCAATATAAGAATATAACTATTCCATACATTCAACCATAAAACAAAAACCCATAGAAGTATTTTTTGGTCGTAGAGTTTTTATAAACCCTGAGCAATATGAATTAGCAAAACAAGACAACATACAAAGACTTACTGAAAAACAAAGAAAAGACGTCAGTTATTATAATAAAAACAAGATACCACCTAAAGCCTATGTACCGGGGCAAATTATTTACGTTAAAATTAATAAAAGATACGGCACCAAATTAATACCGCGTTTTAAAAAAGAAATAGTCAAAGAAAACAAAAATAGTACAATTATTACAGAAACCGGAAAAACAGTTCATAAAAGTAATATAAAAAATTAACTATTCTTTTTTAAGAAATTTAAGATGGATAAAGAAAATAATTATTTATTAGCAAAAGTTTTTTACATGAATTGATTAAGAAAAAAAATTTTTTTTTTTCCTCTCAAACTTTAGAAGGATTATCGATAAAATAAGAAATTTACATTTATTATATTATAGCTAAATTAAAAAATTATTTTAAATTAAATGAATTAAATTATTATAAAATATTCCAAATGCATGTGCATAGCACACCTGCTAAAAATGAAAATAAATATTGTATTAAGATAAATTCTTAAGAGAAAGAAGAAATTATATTTAAAGAAATGTATATTGATAATATTATAGCTAATTGACAAGTTGTATTAAATTAAATTAATTAAGTTATTGAATGCATGTGCATAGCACAACTGCTAAAAATGGAAATATCTAAATTGTAAAATTATATTAAAATAAGATTGTACGTTATAAAAATATTATTAATGATATTTATAACCATTGAGTAAACTGTTGCAACTCCATTGATCGGGACGCTCAATTTTTAAGGGCGGAGGAGTTAATGATCATTTATTGTAATGATCATTATAACTATTGATCAATTGCATCAAAACAAATATTTCATACGGGATATTGTTTTGATACAATTGTATCAAAACAAGTTACCGTTGGTTATTTCTGCAAAACAATATCCCGTAATGGATATTTGTTAAAGAGTTACAATTATTGTAAAATTAGTTTTTAGTTTAGTTTTTAATACGCTGCGTAAGCGACAACAATTAGTAAAAATACTATTAATAATAAGATTGTAAAAAATACTGTTTGAATGAACAAATAAATTAATATAAAAATTATTACAAAAATATTATTCAAAGAAATAAATTAATTTATATATTTAGTCTGCTTTTGATTTTAGTGAAGTGCGTCAAATCAGTGCAGTGAACAATTTTAAATTTTTAAAATCAAAATAAAATATAAAAATATAAATAAAATATAATTTGTGAATCTAAAAATATAAATAAAATATAATTTGTGAATTTAACATAAACTAACTGTAAGTGTATGCAAAATCAAGTAAATATATTTAAAATTTTAAATGTTATTTTTTGTTTTGTATTATGTAGATGCAACTGCGTCAAGAACGAATAATTGACCAATGTGCTGCGAATGCAGTCATTCTAAAGCAAGGGTAAAATCAGTCAGCTGCTTCAATTGGAACAGTTTCCAATTCAATCTGTGAGGAGGATTTATTTAATTCAGTTTAACGAAGAAATCACTGCCGTTGAAGTAGTTGTAAGTTAAATTATATATGTTTCTTACTTTCAATTTCAACTTATGAATATTTTCACATGTAACAATTTTACTAACTCATACATTTCTTTTCATCTATTTCGTTAATTATAGGCTGCATCAATGAGACGCGTTATTGACAAACAACCAATAACGCGAAAGTTTTCGTGGATTTTTGGAGAAAGTATACTTATAAATTATAACTTCGATGGTACACAAGGCAAGAAGTCCTTAAGAGCGTTAAAGAATGTGACAGCAGCACTTTTTGGTATAGTATATTGTAAATAATTTATTTTAGCGTATACAATAACTTACTTTTATATTTACAGACGATTTAAGGACAGATGGTAAGCCTTACCAAGTGATCGAAAATGAAATAAGGCATGCGATTCGATCAGCCAAAAACAAGTACCACAAGGCGAGGAGTGTGCGGAAATCTGTTCAAGTCTCTAGTAACAATTCCACAGAATAATATATCTTTATATAAATATGTATATATGTGAATAAGCTTAGTTTATATTTAAATAAGTTAATATGTTATGTAAATCTGTGAATAAGTTAAGTTTATTTTTAAATAAGTTAATATGTTATGTAAATCTGTGAATAAGTTAAGTTTATATTTAAACAAGTTAATATGTTATGTAAATAAGTGAATAAATTAATAATTTAATATCTAAATAAGATAATATTTAAATAAATTAATATGTAAATAATTATGTATAAATAATTTAAAATGTAAATATGTTATATTCTTTTATGCAAATATTAATACTTCAATTTTATAAACCATAAATATAAAATATAATTTGTACAAAAAAAATTTATAGTATTTTATTTAAAAATCAATAGCATAGGTAAAATTGAAAAGGTAAGCGAACATATCAGCGCTGAAATGTTGCATTACAAATTTGAAAAGGTAATTGAACGATTCAGCGCTTGCCCGCAATGACATGCACGTGTTAAAATAATTAGGAGTTTCCTTTGAATAATCAGCGCTAGGCATTACCATTCAGCGCTGAGGGAATCGATTCCGAAAGTCCCGCTGGGTAATGAAACCGGTATTGTGTTCTATGAAAGTGGTAAAAGTTTCGTAAAATTAAAACTTTTAAATAACATAATTACATTTTAAATAGATTCAGATGCGTCGGTTTCAATTATAACAAAATCCACGTATAGTTTTTTAAATCTTCCACAACTTATTAAAAGAAATCATAGCCTATATGGATTTGAAATTCATCAAATCCAAACAATTGTAAAATTGGTAAATGGAATAATTAAAAATTATTCTGAATTGTTTAAGCCTGCTTTAGGCACTATTAAAGATTTTAAAGCATCAATAAAATTCAAACAAAATCCTATACCAAAATTTTGTAAAAGCCGACAAGTACCGTTCGCGTTAATACCGCAGTATAAAAAAGAAATCAATCGGTTAAAAGATGCTGAAATATTAAAGCCAGTGCAATTTAGTGAATGGGCATCACCTATCGTGTTAGCCAAAAAACCTGATGGGTCGGTTCGTATTTGCGCAGATTTTAAAGCTACTGTGAATCCACAAATTGATGTTGAACCATATCCATCACCTTTGCGCGAAAGTTTATTTCACACTATTCGGCACGGGAAACTGTTTACAAAAATAGATTTGAAAGGCGCTTATTTGCAAATGGAGCTAGATGATGAAACTAAAAAAGTCTTAGTAATAAAGACTCCAATCGGTCTTTTTCAGTACCAACGTCTTCCGTACGGTATTGCTAGTGCGCTTGCAATTTTTCAAAGGTACTTAGAGCAATTATTAGAAAATCAAGAAGGCTGTGGAAATTTTTTAGATGATATTATTACAACCGCTTCTAGTACCGAAGAACATATCAAACGTGTGAAAAATGTATTAACAATTTTAAAAGAAAATGAAATTCGGTGTAAAAAAGAAAAGTGTTTATTTTTACAACAAAAAATTGTGTATTTGGGACGTCAAATAACAGCTGCCGGTATTCTACCCGATGAATCCAGTGTAAAAGCGATAAAAGAACTTAAAACTTTTCTTTTAAAAGAACGCAATTTAAAAGAAGTTGAATCCTTCATGGGAAAAATAAATTACTATCACAATTTTATCCGAAATTATTCTCAAATTGCCGCGCCGATTAATATGTTGCGTCGTAAAGATGTATCTTTCCGTTGGGGTACCTAGCAAAATCGCGCATTTATGCAATTAAAAAATTTAATTATAAAGGCTACAGAATTAGCACATTATCGGGAAGATTTACAATTACACGTTGCTGCTGATGCGTCATCATATGGAATCGGTGCTGTATTATCTCACATTTTGGCCGATAGTTCCGAAAAACCAATTGCTTTTGCATCGAAAACATTGGATCGGCATCAAGTCAGATAGAAAAAGAAGCTCTTGTTATAGATTTTGCAGTTCAACGCTTCCATCAGTGGACGAAAGTTTATTCTAGTAACTGATCACAAACCATTGGTAAGTCTTTTCCATCAAAATAAACAACTGCCAGTTATAACTGCCAATCGCCTTCAGCGATGGGCTATTATTTTAATGGGATACCAATATGATATTAGGTATCGTAGTACTAAAGAACATGCAAATGCTGATGCACTATCTCGACTGCCACTGGGACCAGATGTGGACTTTGATAAGCAGGAGTGGTGCAATAATGTAGAACAGATAAATTTGCCAATAAACCATAATCAAATACAAAAGCATGCAGCAAGTGATTATCTATATAACAGTGTTAAAAAATTTGTCAGTGAAGGTTGGCCTATAAAGTTAAAAGATGGCGAGTTAATGCCTTACTTTACTAGTAAGCTTCAATTGACAATAGAACAGGGGTTACTTTGTCTACAGGGTAATGTCACCCGTGTAGTAATACCGAAGGCTTTACAAAAAATTGTTTTGCAACTTTTACATGAAGGACACTGGGGCGTAATAAAAATGAAGCAATTAGCACGTCAACATTGCTGGTGGGTCGGCATAGATAAAGATATCGAACGAGAAGCAGCAAAGTGTGCTATTATCAGAAAAATTAAAAAAATGGTATTCTAAGCATAGGCCATCACGTGCATGCGTTTCTGACTTATTCAGTATATTGTGTGATGAAAAGTTAGATGTTCCGCATAATTTGTGAAAATTTAGCGAAAAATCTGCAATACAGGCAATAGCAAACGGTAGCTACATTCATTTTGGAGTAGAAAAACAACTTAAAAACTATATAATGTGATAAAATTTGTAAATAAATTGCTAATAGACGTAAATATTGATGGTCTTCCTCTGTTTAAAAGTTCGAAAACACAACTATGGCCAATATTGATTCGAGCTGTCAATATGAAATGTGTGCCAGTGCTTCCAGTCGGGATTTATTTAGGGCAACAAAAACCATCAAATATTGAATGTTATTTGGATAATTTTGTATTCGAAATGAGTACGCATTTGGAAACTATTTGCAGAAATTAAAAAAATATGTAAGAAAACCAACTCAAATTCTGCAGAAAATTAGTAATAAAATAAGGAGGATATATATTTTGATGAATCGAAAGAAAATGGAATCAAACTGTTCAAAAATAAAATTTATGGTTTATTTTAACATCACAGGCACCAAATAATTATTGCTGTCTTAAGAATTCCATTCCCGTTAGAATAGAAAGGTTTCTACAAATTGGTGACAACTTTGTTGTATGTAGGAAGTTTTCAAATATCAGAAACATGAATGAGGAACCGATCGAGTCAACCACATTAGGAATATGCTTGGTGGACTATGAACCTGAGACTGAAGAATATCAATTAATGTTAGCAGATAATGATATTAAATATGTTGGCCTTACTTCGATGAAACATCTCTTTTACTGCTATATCTTTTACTGATATATAATAATATAGAATTAATTTAATAAATAATAGGACAGTATAAATATGGAAATGGAAAAGAATTTAAAACGCGCTGCGATGAACTCAAATGAATGTGTTCAAATTCCATGTAAGTAACAAATTCAGTTTATATAACAATAGCGCATACATTTTTTTTCATTAAAGACAAGCTCGTGACATCATCTACCGATCATCGGTTAGGAGAGATGGAGAAGAAAATACAATCGAAAATACTATAAACGAAAATCACAAATCGTTAGAAGATCTGATTAAACAACAACATAATCAGATAGAAAGTAATTTAACTTAAAATTAATTCAATTTTTAATTACCTTTATTTGTTACTTTTATAGATCAAAAAAAAATTATTGTTGAATTAATGGCCGAGAATAAGGCTTTAATAAAGTCATTCTTGAGGCAACAGACATCAATCGCTTCATTAAAGTCGCTATTCCCAATAAAGAGTGAGGATGCATTAAAGGAAGTCAACAGTAATATAAAAGTTGAAGTAAGGCATCAATATGTGGGTGTTATTTTGTTTGTTTGAACTACATACGAGTACTTCATTAATTAATACACTAAATATTTCTTTAAATAAACAGGTGTCAACAATTTTTATATTATTGAATTCTTCTGTAGAGAAGAATTTGAAAAATTTATTGGATGAATCGATCGTTCTAGAGTACAATGTGGATGGCGCCCACGGGAAAAAACGACTTAAGGATTATGATAATTTAAATTCTGTGCTTTTAGGTAAATAAATTCTATTAGAAAAATATCTAATTATATGGCTAATGCGCGAGGCTGCCAATAATTCTATTCATCTTTACACTAAAGGAAGTAAGAGATACTTCGCGGCTTAACGATTCTCCGTAATAAAATTATTCAGGATGCCAATGATGTTTTAACAAGCTATGGCACAGTCCTAAACTTTGACGCTATTATTAGTCGTCTAGATTTTGCTTATGCAGATAAGCGACCCCTACACATTCTTGAACAAGAATTAAGTGTATTACGACAAAGAAGTCGTCCTATTATAGATTATTACAATTCAGTGAACCAAAAATTAACACTTTTAATAAACAAAACCAACAAGACGCATGGTAAAAATAGTAATATAACTAAGGGTGTTAATGATCAAAATCGTCAAAACGCTCTTCGAGTGTTCATCACGGGGCTGAATGCTCCCTTATCCAATATCCTGTTCTCACTCTCTCCAGAGGATCTACCCAATGCCTTGGCAAAGGCTCAGGAATTAGAATCAAATAATAGGAGAGCAAACTTTGCTCTGCATTTCAGCAGCAATAATGCTCACGATCACTTTAATAACAACAGAATTAATTTACGATTCCCTGTTAATAACAATTTTAATAACAACAGATTCTTTAATCAAAAAAGCACATTTAGTAAACCCGAACCAATGGAGGTCGATGACTCCAATCAATTTAAGCAAAATGCCCATAACCAAAATAAAAAATATAATCAACACCAATGAGGTTTTTCACAAAATAATAATTTAACAGAAATTATAATAATCGAAATAAAAATTTTCAAGGTGGACAATTTTATAATCCACAAAACAATTTTATAAAAAGAGAAATGGACAATAAAGTAAACAGTGGACAGCCTCCAGCTAAACATCAGAGGGTCAACAACATAAACGAGCGTGCTTTTTTAGACAAAGCCACGACCTCCCATATGTCTTCGCGACCACAACAAAGTCCAAAAGAAGATTAAAAATTTTAATTGATGCAGGCGCAACAAGTTGTTATTGTTCGCCAAATATATTTAAAATTAGGGAAAAATTAGTTATTAAAAAAAGAATTAGGACCATTAACGGTCACACAATAATAACCCATTTCTCAGAATTCAGCATATTTAATATAAAAGAAAGATTTTATGAAATAAATGGACTCGATGCAGATTTATTAATAAGCTATAATTTTCTAAAAAAGGCCAATATTACATTAAATTTTGAAAAAGAAATATTAATATATAAAAATGAGGAATATAAAATAAATTCCTCTGAAAAAAATATTAATAACAAGTATATTACCTTGGGAAACAATCCTAAGGCGCCAGCCAAAGAATTTTCCGGCAGTATTGAAAAAAATAATAATATTAAAAATAAACATATTACCTTGGGAAAAAATCCTAAGGCGCCAGCCGAAGAATTTACCGGCAATATTTCTGATAACAAATATAAATCAATAAATACCCTAAGAGGAGAAATAATAAATCAGATAAAAAAAATACACAACAATATAAATCTAAACATTCCTTTTAGAACGGATGTAAAAGCGGAAATCCGCACAATTGTTAAAACTCCTATATGGAGTAAACAATATCCATATCCACTATCTGTGAATGACTTTATAAATGTTGAAATAAAAAAATGCTAAAAGTCCATACAACTCACCCGTTTGGGTTGTACCAAAAATAGGAATAGAAAGAAATGGAACACCAAAACTGAGAATGGTGATTGACTTCAAGAAGCTAAATGAGCAAACAATTTCGGACAGGTATCCAATACCTGACACAAATGTTATTCTTTTCAATTTAGGAAAAGCATTATATTTCTCTACAATAGACTTGGAATCGGGAGCGAAACCAAAGGACATGAATTCTATTGAAATTTTCAAATGACCTATTGCTGATGAAGGCTTATTGTCATTTGGAATATCGCCATTACATGCACGAATTAGATTCATGGAGTGCCTTCTTCATATAGATTATCGTAATGAATTCAAAATCTGAAAAGCTTCAGATGAAGCTGCAAAGTTAAAGATGCAAACGAAGAAGAAAACTATTCAGAATGCGTTTAAGGAAAAATTGGACCTACTTATTGATGTGCCAATGCAAAATTTTGGAAACACGAATGATGTAAACACAGCGCGCATGTTTTTTTTCACAATGCTGATATTACAGCAGATATAACAGGAATTAATATCGAACTTATTAAAATGTTCCGAACTATATTGGGAGCAATCAATTGTGGTATGCCAATAAATGCCGACAAATTTGAACGGTTTGCTAAAGACACAGCCCTTTTGTATTTGAAGGAATATTTTTGGTATCCATTGCCAGTTACTGTACATAAAGTACTCATCCATGGAAGTGTTGTTATAAAAAAAGCCATTTTACTTCTTGGGCAATTGTCAGAAGAAGCTCAAGAAGCCCGCAACAAGGAATGCCGAGCTATGAGACAAACATCAACACAAAAATGTTCAAGAGTTAAAGTAAAATTTTGTTTGAATAAAATTAAAATCAAATTCTTAAAACTTTGTCCTTTCTGGTTAAAATTCTATTTCTTTTATATAATAAAAATAAAGGATAATAATTTTTAAATTATAATAATTTATCTAATTTATGAAAACAGAAAAATAAAAAAGAAAAAAAAGAAAAATAAAATTTTAAAATTTTATATGTAAAAATTGATATTGTTAATAAAACGTCTAGTATATTGAATTGATAATATAAAAATTTAATTATTTATAGTAAACTTTAACAATTAATTTATTTTTTAAAAAACCTTTGTAAAAATAAAAATTGGAATTTGAAACTATTATATATTAAAGAATTGGAAAATGTTAACGAGATACTTAGAACCGATAACAAATATATTATATTAATTATCATACCTTGTAATAAATAAAATAAATGTGGAATAAATACATACTTGTGCATTCAATTAAGTGTACATAACATTTGTAGAAAAAAACGGGAATTACAGGAATTTATACAAACGAAGATGGTGTTGGAGTCGAACGGAACAAAGAAAGGTGCAAATTAAGTCAAGAGACTACATAAAACTATTTACAGCGGCGCGGTTGAGTTAGTTAGGTAAGAAAGATTCAGGGCTTCAACAGTGTCTGAATCTTGGTTGCACGGGGTATAACACACGTAGCTTTAACAGTCACGTGTGTCTATACCATAGTGTCGGAAGCGATAGGTATCTTTAAGAGTAACCTAACGTCTCCGGCCCCTGGACGCTTTAACAGTGAACAGGGAAGGGCGTGTGATCTGCGACCTATAACACAACACACGTAGCTTTAACAGTCACGTGTGTCGGTGTTATATCATGTCGGCTGTCCGGCGAGTTAGTCTTTGTAACACCGTGTATCTCTAGCTCGGTTCATTATCGGTGCATTTTAGTTTCGGTCAGCTTGTTTCGGTCAGCTTGTTTCGGTTCAGGGGTTAGGAGCAATCAGAAGTGACTGGGTCCTACCAAATAAATTTCTTGTGTGGACCTTGGCGACGGCTGAGTTCAACCCCAGCTATACAGGAACCAAAACAAAGGTTCATTACACACTTTAACCCAAGTGGCGGCTATAAGAACTGGACTGTTACACTGCAAACGATAACGTTTCATTTTACATTTAAAAACATTGATATTTTAGTTAGTAAAGTGAAAATATTAGAAAACAATAACTAATTAAGTATCAACATCTCAGACAAGAATCAACGCAAGGCGCCAATTACTGTAAATTTGCCGCACATCGTTTAAATAATGCAAAATAATGGAAAAATACAAGTTGTGTAAACAGTTACTTGACAGTCGAAAAATGATGTAGGATTTGTTTTTGTCATATTTTGTGTTCTTCTTTCAATAATTTTATAGTTTTTTTTTTATGTTTATATTCCTAATATAGTAAAAAACAAATATATAAAATAAAAAACATATATACTAAAACAAAAAGTTGTCTTTTTTGAATAAGAAGTTAAATTTTTTTGAATGTGTAAACTCATACTTGACAAACTGTATGTGCAAAATTATTTCGCTTCACGAAGTGTCAACAGTAAATAGAAATAAAGTTGTGAAGTGTTTTATAAAGTGTTTTTTTTTTTAAGTATTGAAGAGTAAAGAACAATTGGTAAAATACTTATTATTTATTAATAAATATTTATTATTTTTACTAAGTTTAGTTAAAAAATGCCGCGTGGGATGAAACATTCAATTGAAGGGTGCGGAAAGATTATTGGAATGTGTCTTGCTGGGATGAAAAATGGCGAAATATCTGCTGCTGTTAATAGACACCGCAATACTATATTAAACTTTTTAAAAAATCGCCAAAACTATGGTGTTAATAAGCGAGGCGGTCACTTACCAACTATTAATAACCGAACAAAACGGCATATTCAGCTTCTTGCTACCAATGAGAAGATGAGTTGCAGACAAATAAGAAATGAATTAGATTTGTCTATCACTAGGCAAAGCGTGCAACAAATTATGAAAAAACACTTAAAGCTAAAATATGAGTCGAAAATTCTCAAACCGTGCTTTACATAAAGACATAAAAACGCTCGTTTAGCTTTTTATGACAAATTTAAGTTTTGGAACGAAGAGTTCGAAACAGTTGTTTTCAGTGATGAAAAAAGTTTAATCTAGATCGTCCAGATGATCAACATAAATATTGGAGAGATATTCGATATCCACGTCAGAATTGCAACAAACGCAACCATGGTAGAGGTTCACTAATGGTGTGGGCTGCCAAAACGAAATTCTTTGTAATTAAAGTATTGAAATAATATTTTATCCCACGATACTTTAACTTCCTCTTAATAAGCAAAACAAAATTTCCTAATTTCACTGCTCCAAATTCAAATTTCTAAATCATTAAAATATTAAAACAATATTTTAATTCATAGTAATTTCCATTACAAAATCTATTGCATTTGAGCATTTCTCAAGCTGCATCAGCATTTCACATAAACAATGTAATGATCCTCATTTGTCAACAGGTTACCAAATTTTTATTGTTACCTCTCATCCACTTTCGCCAATTATGATTTGTAAGTAGTATAAAAGATATTGATTTTGTATTTAGAATTTAGTCTTAAGATTCCACCTAAGTGAACGAATATATAATTATTAAATAATTTTATAATAAAATTCGTTATTTTAAAAAACCAAATAAAATAAAATAAAATTTTAATAAAAATTAAAATTTGTTTGTGTTTTATTTTTTTTTTTTACCGAAGTGAATAAAAATATAAGTGGCGCAGTCGACGGAGTTTAAATCTAAAGATTTAAACAAAAAGAACCTCGAAGAAAAAAGGAAAAAGAGTTAATTTAAATTAATTAATTTTTTTTTAAAAAAATCAAAATTTAATCAACTTTGTTATATATTGAAAAATAATGTTTTAAAAGTTTCTGTGAACATCTTTGTGAGAACATATAAATATACGAAAATATATTTGTGAAATTTTTTTTAAAGACAAGACAAATATATATTTGTGGAAATATAGTGATAATATACATATATATATATTAATATAAGTCAATTATATAATTAATATATATTAAGTTAACTATAACTATAAGGTTAACACGTGCTACATTTATTTTCTTTTTTCCTTTTATTACCTTTATTGGGTAGACATTAGGTAAGCACTTTATTTCCAAAATGTGCCGGAAACCCAAATAAGCGGTAAATAGTAATTAAGCAATTCTTTCCAAAGAACTGGCGAAAATGCAATGCTTGCATTAATTGTAAAACCAATATAATTAACAATATTGTAAAATAAAATTTAGTCTTAATCTTGAATCAAAATAAAGCGGAGCATTAGCTCCAATCTTTTTTAAAAACTAAATAAAGTATTTAAAATAAAAACTTATATGCTTCGTACCATCAAAAATGAATTCGGAAATATACATAAATTTGTTGGATAG
>NC_051846.1:92580570-92590390 GCF_002237135.1 Teleopsis dalmanni | reverse complement strand
AGGTCATACACCTTGGTTTGCAAAAGAAAATAAAACAAAAACCAAACAAATCAAAACAAAGCAGATATGTAAGGGGAAAATTTTATAACTGGAGAGTGGTGGAAAGTTTTAGAAAAACTTCGGCGCCAAGAATCAAATTAACAGGACTAAGAACGTTATCGAAAGTTGGCAGTTAGGAGCAACTGCGATATAAAAAGGCTAATACCGGTGAAGAAGGGGATCAATTTTCGTGAAGCCAGAGACTAAGCAGTGTAGTGAAATTTTTCTTACTAATGATCGTTAAAAAAATAATTTTTATTTCAAAAGGATAAGTTAAATTTTTGTGTGAACTAAGCAACAGTGATTTGTGCATTAAATGCAAATTATTTAACTGGTTAAATTAATTTTATTTTCGTTTTGAAAAATTGTTAGTGCAGTAAACGAATAAATTAATGAGTGATTGAAGAATTACCAAAAAAGGATATTTAATTATTCGTAAATTGGAAACTTATTAGAAAATTTATTTTTCAACAGACAAAATTAATAAGTGATTATAAATTCAACAATTACGAAAAAAAAGTAAAAAAAAAATATAATAATAAATTTTACAAACATATATAAATTGATCAGAATCAAACAATTTTCTGTTACCAATTTGATAAAGTAATTAAAGTGATGCAACACACCAATGTATGTCTCAAACATATAAACGAGCATAAGACTCGAAGTAATGGTTGTTAATAATAAATAAAGAGAAGACCTAAAAAAATCATTAAGACTTTAATATGAACTTAGTGGCCAGAATCTAATGGTCTAAGAAATGTGAAAAGAATATATACGAAGTGCAGCCACAGATATTAGCCAGAGAAAGCAAAGCCAGTTCAAGATACCAAGAAGAAATCAGCTAAGGCGAAAGTTCGAGGTTGTAAGGATAGGCAGGAGAACAGAAACTTTACGGTAATCCGGAATACACAGGTATTTGTAGCTGTATGTAAATAACGCATCCCTATTGTAACGGATACCCGCTGTGCTGACTAAAACGGAGTGAAAGAAAAAAACCTATATTCTATTATTTTAAATTTTTTAGTTAAATTAAATGAAATTAATTAAATTTAAATATATTTTTTTTTTTTGAAAGAAAAAAAAAGAAAACAAGTAAAGTAAAAATTAAATGAATTTAAATATATTTTTTTTTTGAAAGAAAAAAAAAAAAAAAACAAGTAAAGTAAAATATATTGCTAAAATATGTTAAAGTAAAAATATTCTACAATCTAATTTGGTTGTTGGCTATTAAATATATAACATGATGCCTAAGCACTGAAGCTTTATTTAATTGGATCATTAACACTTGATAAAGAAAAAAAAAAAAAAAGAGAAAAATCCTAATATTTCTTTTTTTTTATGCATAAATATAATTATATTTTTATATATATATATTTTTTAAAAGTTTTTATTATTATCCGAGTTATATATATATATATATAAACATCATATTTTTACACATATATTATATTTCGGTGTTTAAAACGCAATACAAATTTTACCTTAAAAGAAAATAAAATATCAAATAATAAAATTTAGCTAGGTGCATCGGCAGCTAAGATGACGTCATCAGAGCAGCTGGAGTAAGTACTTGGGTTATCTAATTGTTGCTGATTTTGTTTATTTTTTTTTTCTTTTCATTTTTTTTGTTTATATTATGTTTGAATGCAAAAATTTTTTTTTGTTGAATTTTTTTGAATTTTTTATGCTCATTGCATAGGCATTAGTTAGTTATAAAAGAAAAAAAAAAAAAATATAATAGAAATAAAAAGAATATATATATAAAAGTGGAATATATTGTCTAAAAAAAAACAACAAAAAAATGTAAATATCATCTAGGAATTATATGTATACGTAAAATACGTTAGGATTATCTATTTATCGAAGAAATATTGTAAAATATTGTAAATATGAATTAGTATAAATAACTATATTTGCGTAAATATTCTTGATAAGAATTTTTTTTTTTTTACTAAATTGAAATAACATAAGCGTTATAAGACAACTTTTATAATAATAGTATATCATAATAAAAAAAAAAAAAAAATATATACATATATGTAATTTATTTTTTTTGTTGTTATTTATTAATTATGAGCTCATGGTGAGACGTTGCTGAGTAAAAATAGAGGGGTGTTGTTAGTGTGGCGGTCCAAACATCTGTTTTATTAAAGGCAGGGATTCTTTGAAAAGAAGTTGCATTCCTATATTCTTCGCGTGAATTTAAAATGAAGCGGTTTACTGACGGCAAACAAGCATTACCAGATGTATTGCCAGTGTTTCCCACATTTGAGGAAACAGTGACAATGCAGGCTGGTGATGTAAAAAAACGTCGATTGGGAGATAGAACGGACAATCATATCGGAAATGAAAAAAATGGGGTTGCCCAGAGGCCGAACCAATGATTTAGGTATAAGCTTATCGCATACTGAACTTCCCAAAGCAGCAGTGGTAATAGTGCAAACCAGAAACACGACTCTTCCAATCATATTCGACGAAGATTTTTTTAAATTCAAGAAGCCCAAATAGATAATAGTGATTTCAATTGCAGATTTTCTTTCAGGGTCACGTAAAAATGAATTAGATAAATAGTAGTTTTTTTTTTGTTTTAGTATTGAAATAAGTAATGTAGTTAGTCAATTATATAAAAATGAATAAATGTAAGGGTGAATTAATTATGAATTATAGATAAGTTTAGTTACGTTAGGATATGGATTATAGATAGTTTAGTTAAATTAGGATATAAATTGAAAACATGGCATGAATTTTTTTTGTTGTTGTCTACAGTGTAGCCTCAGTTGTCAAGAACCCCACCCCAAAACTGGCGAGCATACCGGGCTAGCCACCATGCCATGAGCGGCGACCGAGGGCACTAATTCTAATACTAGGTGGACACAACAAATGGCGCCCAACGTAAGACGAAACAACGACAGGACTAAGATGACAGAAATCAACAATGGAAATAAAGACGGACGGAGTGCATGTCTAGTTGGTCGCTCAACAAATGACACCAACGAATGAACTAATGGACGAAACCAACGACTGGACAACGACTGGACAACGACGGGACAAAGGAAGAGACGAACAAAGAGAGACAACACAAGAACAGGATAGAAGAAAATTACCTGAAGACTGACGGAAGGACTTCGAGTTGGTCGCACACCAAATGTCAACTTAATGATGAACTACGGTAACTGCTACAGCGGTTATAATCACTTTCACTGTTGACCAGCTCAGGAGATTTTTTTATTTTCTTGTTAATTGTCGATGTTCCTTTTGAATAATTGAATTTACACTAGATGATATAGCTAGCTTTAATCCGGTGGGTTAAACGTTTAGCACACGTCTTGCCTTTTGTTCGTTTTGACGCAATGGGTGTTGCGATGTCAGAAAGTGGTTTCTAGAATTATGAATTTACGAGGTTCCTTTATACTGAATCTGTTTGGTAAAAAGTTTTGTCCTCTTTCTATTGATTGTTTTAGATATGTGAAATTTTTCAAAGGAATGTGACAACGAACGGAACGACCGACTACGGGTACATGAAGACAAATGATAAAGGCAGTGTAGTTTGTTTGGTACATTGTTCGCGACAAAAGAATCAATCTACAACGACGGAGTGACCAACAACGTGAATGACTATAGGACAGTAATACTAACAAAAATACAACTAGTATCAATTCAATGTAAAACAGGATGCAACATCTGGAGTGTGAGATAGGAGAGAGATAGCGGGTTTTAATTTATGGATTTTTTGTGATTTCTTTGTTTTTTTTGTACAATTTTGTTTTACTGCGTGACCTCTTAATCCGGTGGACTGAGAGCTTTCATTCGTCTTGCCTGAACTCTGTTAATAAAAGTTGGGTATTGTGGCGTAGTATAATGATGTTGTTTTATCTCTTCTAATAGCTTTAGAGGTTCCTTCAGGTAAAATTCGTTCAACGTGGAGTTTGTCCTCTTAGCAGTTAGATTTAGTTTGTTTAATTTCGTTTTATATTCCGTCAATGAGGTTCCTTCACACAGAACCGCGGTTGTGTGAAGTTGACTACTCATTGTAAGCCAAGTAATTTTAAATACCGGAAGTGGTTTGTTTAATGTACTTGATTCTTGGTTACAAGCTTACAGCAAGTAAAACTGTAAGCATAGGTCAAGGTTCCTTTACACAGTACTAGTGCGGTATAAAGTTGTCCTTGATCCAAGTTTTTTATTGTTTTGTGAATTTAGATAGTAGTTTGATCTGGATTAAAAACCTTCGTCTTTACAATATCTCTTACAGCAGAAAAAAAAAAAAAAAAATTATATATACCTGCCTTAAGTGAAATGATGTGGTCGCAACACTGAAACACCCCTCAGAGCTTTAATTAATATAGAACTTCATTTTCGTTCAACTTATTATAGTGAAATAATTTGACTTACATAATAAGTAAACGAGTAATTCACAATTGTCACAATAATTAGTAAGTAGAGAATTACTAATTGTAAAACTTGTTTTGAGGTGAATATTTCATACCTCAAGTCACCTGAGAAAAAAAAAAAAAAAAAAGTTTTTTTTTGTTGTATTTTTGTACATTGAGTTAGTTACATCCTGTATGGACAGGCCGGTAACTAGAAGCATATCCAGAGCAATTGTGGGTAGACACAAACAAAATAATATAGAGCCAATTGCTGAAAATAGTAATTCAGACCGATCACTTAGTTTTAATTCACAAATTGACCTAATACATCTGGACAGTCCGTTCACTATGGAAGGGAGAAACAGTAGCACACAAGGAGCACAAGCCATAGAGCCCACAATAGATACGGATCAGCTCAGTCGCATGATGGGTATGATGATGCAACAGAATGAATACTTAACAAACTGCATGAATGAGATGCGAACTGAAATATCTACTTTACGCGATCGTGTACGGGTACCAGAAGCAGCACCAGCAGAGGCTCATTTACCACGCAGAAGTATGTCAAGGACACCTAAGGTAATGATGCAGAAATCAAATTTTCCAAGTGAAGAGGCACGATTGAATAGAACTATGCGAGGAGCATACGCAAAGAACCAAGGGTTGGGAAACCGACGAGAATCGATGCTATTCGAGGAGGATGAACGAATGTCTAGGAGAGAAATTGACCTTGGCAGGTGGCATATTAAGTTTGACGGCTCCACTAAAGACATGACGGTGGAAAGCTTCATCTTCCGGATTGAGCGTATGCGGGAACAGTATGAAGTCCCTTTCCATCAACTTCTTACGGATTTTCATTGTCTAGTAACTGGACCTGCATTAAAGTGGTTTTGGCAGGTGTTGGAAGATCATGCAGGTGATAATGATTTCGATTATTTTCAGTTAAAGAAGGAGTTGCTGGAGCAGTTTAGGTCATCAGAAAGTGACTATGAAATTATCCGGGAGATTGTGGATCGGAAGCAACAGGTTGGTGAGAGTTTCGAGCAATTCTATGCAGACATTCACAACCTAACGTTTAAGTTAAGGCGGAAATTGCCAGAAAGAGAATTAGTCTCCATCATTAAGAATAATGTAAAACCTAGTCTAGCGACCCTAATCTTTTCAGCTTCATTCCAAAATCTGGCAGAATTAAAGCGCGAATGTAGTCGCGCTGAGAAAATGCAGAAGGAAAACAAGTCGAAGTATAGGTCAGTAAGCGAGATTGAACCAATAGAGAAGTTGCAAGAGGAACCACACTATGGGAACTCATGGGAGATAGAAGCATTTGGTACACAACCGCCAAAGAACACGGGACATAATTCAAACCAGCTTTGGACTAGAGGAGCAAGTAACGATAGAAATCTAGATCAGAAACACAAAGTGAATACTCCACCACTGTGTCCTTCTCCATTTCATTTGAATTTATGTTTTTCATGTGGTATGCCTGGTGATTTTTATAATTTAGCACAAGATCTCAGAGAAGATCAAATCTGTAGGTCACTGTTCCACCAAATGACCTGTTTTCTGTGCAAAACCAATAACTCATATTGCAGATTTACGGTAAATCAGGGAAACTCGACAGGGGCAGGACAGACCGGGAGTCCCTGTCATCACAAGAAAAGCCCGGACAACCAACCAAAATATTAAAAAGAACTCACTTACCACTCACACCCTTTAGGTCAGATGCAAGGATGCAAGGTATGAAGACTTTACATCAGCGGAAAGCAGAATATGAAGTAGTACGCCGCAGGATATTTAACGAAGAGATACAAAAAAAGGTGGTAATGAAAACAGACAGGAAATTTCGTAAGATCATGAAGATGAGGAATAAAAGACGATTATTGGGAACATGTTTAAAGAAAATGGTAGACACCCTAGTTTCAGTAGAAGGTGACAATAGGATGTATGTGAAGACTAAAGTAAGTGGAACTGAAGTACTAGCTTTATTGGATTCTGGCGCAAGTGCGAATTGTATTGGAAAGAACGCATTAGAGTTTTTAAGGGGTCGATCCGAGCGAATGATTACTGTTCAAGACAAACATGTTAAAACTGCCAATGGAGGAGAGACTCCTATAGTCGGTGTGATATCTTTAAAAGTGCAGTGGGAAGGGGAAGAAAGACAGATGGATTTTTTAATTGTCCCTTCTCTGCAACAGGAATTTTACTTTGGTATTGACTTTTGGAAGACATTCAATATACCAATATTAAGTAAAATTCGTGAAATAGCAGAATTAGTACCAAGCGCTTCGGATCTGCAATTCACTTCAAGCCCACATATATTAGGTAAAGAACAGACAGCTCAACTAGAACAGGTGATCAGTAAATTTCCGTCGAGTAGTAAGTTAGGTCTAGGAAGTACCAGCCTAGAAGAACATGTAATCGAAGTTACTGATGAACATCTACCAGTGAAGCAAAGGCATTATCCAATTTCTCCTGCAGTCCAACGGCTGATGTATGAAGAATTGGATCGTATGCTGTCTCTAGGAGTGATTGAAGAATCCAATAGCTGCTGGAATTCGCCTGTAACATTAGTGGTTAAAGGAAAAAAAAATCGGCTTTGTCTAGACGCAAGAAAGGTGAATGCAAGAACCATTAAAGATGCATACCCCTTACCCCATATAGAAGGTATATTGAGTAGGTTACAAGAGACCAGGTATATATCAGCTATAGATTTGAAAGATGCGTTTTGGCAAATTCCACTAGAAGAGAAGTCTAGGTGGAAGACCGCATTCACGGTGCCAGGAAGACCGCTCTATCAATTTACGGTCATGCCCTTTGGACTGTGTAACGCAGCTCAGAGGATGTGTAGGTTAATGGATAAAGTGATACCTGCAGCATTACGTGAGAGTGTGTTTGTTTATCTGGATGACCTTCTTGTTTGTTCAACTGATTTTGAAAGCCATTTAACATTATTGCGAAGAGTGTCCGAATGTTTGCACAGAGCCAACCTTACTATAAATGTAGAAAAAAGTAAGTTTTGTTATCGAGAAGTTAAGTATTTGGGTTATGTAGTAGGAAATGGGATGATAAAAACCGATCCTGATAAAGTATCCGCAGTGGAAATGTTTCCAGAACCAAAGACGCCTAAGCAATTGCGACGCTTCTTAGGAATGACAGGGTGGTATCGCCGCTTTATACAAGATTATGCTACAATTGCTGCACCGATGCATGATTGCCTGACCAAGGAAAATATGAAAAAATTTACACTGTCTGAGGCTGGGAGAACCGCTTTCATTACGTTAAAAAATAGTCTAGTAACTGCTCCGGTGTTGACTAACCCAGATTTTACTAAACCTTTTTATATACAGTGTGATGCGTCGTCGGAAGGTGTTGGTGGAGTTCTTTTTCAAATCAATGATGCAGGAGATGAACAACCGCTAGCCTATATGTCCAGCAAATTAAATAAAGCTCAACGTAACTACAGTATAACTGAGCTGGAGTGCTATGCTGCTGTTTTAAGTGTACGAAAATTCAGGGCGTATGTAGAAGGTCTACCTTTCACAATCATTACAGACCATGCTAGCTTAAAATGGCTAATGAATCAAAAGGATTTGTCAGGTCGTCTAGCTAGGTGGAGTTTAAAATTACAAGCGTTTGATTTTCAGATAGAACACAGAAAAGGATCGCAAAATGTCGTGCCTGATGCATTATCCCGTATGCATATGGAAGAAATTGCTTTCGGCGGCCGAGATTTAGATATAGATTTACAGTCCAAATACTTCGTTACAGACGAGTATAAAGAGTTAATTCGAACCATCACAGCTGAACAAGATAAATTCCCGGATCTCTGTGTATCTGAAAGTTACGTATATAAAAGAATGGATTTCCGAAGTGGAGATGTGATTCAAGAAGATGATGCATGGAAGTTGTGGGTACCCACGGAGCTACGCCAAGGATTGATAGAACGGATACATGAGTCCCCTTCATCTGGACACGTAGGTATGCAAAAGACTCTGTGCAAAATACGAGTAAAATACTTCTGGCCAGGTATGGTTAGCGATGTTCAAAACTGGATAAAGAGATGTGAGGTATGTAACTTGTCCAAAGCCTCAAATAAAATGATAAAACCTCCAATGGGAGCCCAGGTCATCACAGAGAAGCCGTTTCAACGTTTGTACATAGATTTCATGGGACCTTATCCACGAACTAAAGAAGGCAACACGGTAATTTTTGTATGTATGGATCATTTTTCCAAATTTGTTTTCTTAAAGCCAATGAGAGCTGCAACAGCGACGAATGTAACAAAATACCTCGAAAGGGATATTTTTCAAGTGTTTGGGGTACCAGAACATATACATTCGGATAATGGTAAACAATTTATATCCGAAATTTTTAAAAATCTTCTAACCAAGTATGGCGTGAATCATGTCAGAACAGCTTTTTACTCGCCTCAAGCAAATGCTGCGGAACGGGTAAACCGATCAGTGCTGCAGATGATAAGAGCATATATTGGGGAAAATCAAAAAGACTGGGATCAACATGTGAGTGATGTAGCTTTTGCATTAAGGAGTGTAACCCACAACGCAATTCAATTAGAACCATATTTCGCGGTATTCGGTTCTCACATGTCACAACACGGGAAATCTTTTTCCATCAGTAGAAGACTGGATTCAATTAGAACAGGAGAGTTTAGGGTTTTGCACCAGACAGACAAACAACAATTATTACGGAGTAAGATAATAGAACACTTAAAAGTCGCACATACACAAGCAGAAAAAGTATACAATACAAGGAAAAAACCAGCAGAGTTTAAAATAGGGCAGATAGTATATCGGCGAAACTTCCGACAAAGTAAGAAAACAGCTGATTTTAACGCCAAGCTGGGACAGAAAAATATTAGATGCATGGTATTAAAAAGAGTAGGTAATGCACTATATGAATTGGGTAACATGCAAGGGACAAGACTTGGTGTATTTCACGCCAAAGATATGTTTAGTCGGTAGAGCATGAGACTCAAGTGTAGGGAGTGGGTCGAAGCCACACGTGGGGCACAGAAACCCAGACAGAATAGACTAAGGAAACTAACAGCCTACATTTGAATTTTTTTTACAACGATGCTCCATATTGCAGGCAACATCGACATCGTCGAGCCTGTTATGTAGGCCTGTGGAAAGGTAACAATTAATATCACAAGAGACAAATAAGCATTCACGACATTACCTCGGAATTCCCGCGCTGTCCGTTGAAGTCTTTTCACGTTACCGAACTCCTTTTAAAATGCCTGTAGTACTGCATATTGTTTACCATTGTTGCGTAGAATGCAACACCAAGTGGTGATTTCACTGCAATTTAATTTGGTTCAGCTTTCACGTTTATTTTATTTTTTTTGGTTTTTGTTGTTTTTTATTTTTGGGTTTATTGCATTATAT
>NC_051846.1:92481127-92580470 GCF_002237135.1 Teleopsis dalmanni | reverse complement strand
GGTGTGAAAAACAGAGCTTATAAAACTATGGTTCGTAAATTTTTTTCAATAAACACAAAAAAGACAATAATTCACAAATTTATAAAAAAAAAGAATCGATAACCAATTTTTTATGACATAGAAAATATGTATAAACAAAAAAAAATGTAGTTAAAAAGAAAACAAAAACAAAAAAAATCACAGCAAAATCAGAACATTTTTAATAATAACAAAAAAAAAAAATATACCAATAAAATCTACACTTGAAACATATAAGAAAGTGCAATTAAATCATTCAAGAAAAGGGAATGGTAAATTGACAATATTATAAAAAAAAAGTATAATAAAACCATTACAGTGAGCAAAGTAAATCATAACTAATATAAAAACACTACCAATTATATTAGCAGACTCACTAACGAAAACTGAAATAAATAAAGTAACTAATATTAAAATTAAATTTAATTTAAATGTATTGAAATTAATATTACGTATTATTAATAAAGTTCAAAAATGTATTTAAACTGAAATAAAAATTAATATTAAATAAAGTATTAGTGTTGCTGTTAAGCTAGACTTACTTTGTATAGGGACAAAGAAGCTTTATTAATTTAGAGGGGTTTTGAATAACAAAGAAAGAAATAAAGGACAAACACAAAAATTTATTTTAATTTTATTGAAGTTTGGCTGACCATACAACGCTGCTTCGAGTATTGCCAAGTACTCTTCATCAGTGGTCTTTCGAAATAATCGAATTTTATTTAATTAGTTTATAGTCCGTATATAATTTGTTTGGACTGCAAGTGCCAGGCTTAGAACTCGTGCCTGTCAAATTAGAAGCGATGACTAATCGTGTTTATCCACAACAAGCCAAGGCTGCACAAACTTTCAATGCTTAAGTTCCAGGTTTTATTGTCACTTATTTTTATTTAATTAGTGACACCAACCAAAGCACTTGCCGTGCTTTAAATTAGAACGAGCTTATAAACTACAGCTTTATTTTGGAAACACAAGTTCAACGAATTGAAAGTTAACTTTTGGGTTCGCCTATTCTTTATTTTTTCAAAGCTACTCTTTTTGTAGAGACATTTTGTACTGCATATTGTTTTACTTACTATATGTAAAGCGACCATTCTGGTGCTTTTTACAAAGAAGCTATGCTATGTTATTCTACAAACCCCCTTTCGCGGTTTAGGAAAGGCTGAACAATATTATATTTTAACATATTGTTCTTATTTTTCACAAGTCTAATTTTTGAATAAAGTATTTGTGTTGCTGTAAAGCTAGACTTTCTTTGTATAGGGACAAAGAAGCTTTATTAAAATTTAGAGGGGTTTTTGAATAGCAAAGAAAGAAATAAAGGACAAACACAAAAATGTGTTGGTGTCAAGTGCTTTGGTTGGTGTCACTAATTAAATAAAAATAAGTGACAATAAAACCTGGAACTTGAGCATTGAAAGTTTGTGCAGCCTTGGCTTCTTGTGGATAAACACGATTAGTCATCGCTTCTAATTTAACAGGCACAAGTTCTAAGCCTGGCACTTGCAGTCCAAACAAAATTATATACGGACTATAAACTAATTAAATAAAAATTCGATTATTCCAAAGACCACTGATGAAGAGTACTTGGCAATACTCGAAACAGCGTTGTATGGTCAGCCAATTTCAATAAAATTAAAAATAAATTTTTGTGTTTGTCCTTTATTTCTTTCTTTGTTATTCGAAAACCCTTCTAATTAATATTAAAGTAATAAAGTAAAAACAAAAAAATTAATAAAAATATTAAACCTAATTAATTAACTGAATTAAGGAACTAACTATAGTATTTTAATTTAAAATAAAATAAGAATCAAATTAATAAAATTGAATTTAATGGAACAAGTTTGATGGAAATAAAAAATATAAATTTAATGGAATGTGGACATTTCTATAAAAATAGTGTGAAAGACTCGGAATATTGTGTTTTGATAAGCGAAAATAGGCGAGAACAAAATAAAGTACGAGCACAGCGAAGCTGAAAACGATTATTAAATTGAATAGTTAATTTAAAAAAAAAAGGAAAAAAAGCTATTGATTTGATTATTGAAAAATATAAATTAAACGTTAAACTTAACTTCAAGCTTAATAGAGATATAGTTAACAATTTTTTTCCTTTTTCTAAATATAAAATCATTCTGATAAATTATTATATTAAGAAAATCATTTTTTTACCTTGTACATTTTAAGTAATATTATTAATTTGATTTAATCTTAGTAATATAATTTAATTTACAACCATATTGGTCTTACACATAAATCTATAAAAGTATTCTTTATAAAATGATTCTGACTTGTATAAATGGCATTACTGAATTTGATGGTACTGACATAAATCAGCTATCAGATTTTATTAATACGGTCGAAAATCTGTTACCATCTTTAGAGAATTTTGACGAAACTAACAAAAAAATATTGTTTAATTACCTTAAAAATAGATGCACAGGTCGGACTAGGGAAATAATACATCGAAATGCAGAAATACGGGATTGGGGTGATTTAAAACCAATTCTTTTAGCGAACTTTGGTGAAAAGAAAACCACAGTTGAATTAATGGATGAATTAAAAACGATTCGACTGGACTCAACAATAGAAAATTACCATTTTAAAATTAATAAGATGACAAATCGACTACATAATAGAAGGCTCACTCACAATGAATTACACTTTTCATCAACAGAAATAAATCGTATAGCATTAAAAGTATTCACAGAACATTTGTCTGAACCAACTAAAACTATGATATTTTCTAGAAACCCAAACTCTCTCGAAGAAGCATTTAAAGTTATTGTAGAAGCACGGCACCAGTCGTATACAGCATTAGGCCCATATAATTTGAGCCAACAACGCCCTACAAACAGAATTAATTTTAGTGATAATTATAGAAACACAAACAATAATTCGAGAATATTACCACAAGGGTACCAATCCTCCAAGAATAGGTCTAATAATTCAGAAACAAAGCCAAAACAATATCAATCTTTTCCAAGAAACTATTATAACGGATCGTCAGAAATGCCTGGACAAAGGCAAACGTATAGATATGGATTCAATAATGACTCAAGAGTAGCATCACAATATTATCAACCGTTAAGATATATTGATCGTACATCCGGAGTGTCTAGAACACAAACTAGAACATCCAGGCATTCAAGTCAAATCAATAAACCTGAACCCATGGATATAGGAAATTCATCCCTAAATTTTTACATGGACGGGAAAAACAATTACCCTATATAATAATTGAGACGCACATAAGAAAACTATATTTCATAATTGATACCGGAGCAGAGTTCAGTTTGATTAATAAAAATATTTGTAATCCAAAATGGAAAACTAGAGTAGACGTAAATATAACAGCTTTTGGCAATGAGTTTCAAATACAAAAATTATGTAAATTTCCAATTTTTAAAGAATTTAAAGAAGATGGTTACCTGTGCGAATTTCTTGAATGCAATTTTAATAGAAATTTTGATGGTCTTATAGGGAAAAATATTTTAACAGATTTAAATTTTGTAATAGATTATCCAAATAGACAAGTGAGAACAACTAAAGCTGTACTAAACCTTTTTATAAACAAAGAAGATGAAACTAACGAAATCAACAGTATAAAATTATTTACTAATACATTAGAATACACATTTGACAAAATTAAAACTGAACATTTAAATAAGAAAAATTCAGAAATACTTAAGTCAATTATTGCTAAAAATTATAAAGTTTTTGACAATGATATTAATGGCAAATTCTCTTTTACAAATGAAATCAAGCACAAAATAATAACAAAAAATGATGTACCAATTTACTCAAAAGCATACAGATACCCCCAAATACATAAAAATGAAATTGATAAGTAAATAAAAGAAATGTTAGATTAGGGAATAATCCAAGAATCTCATAGTCCATATAATAGTCCTATTTGGATAGTGCCTAAAAAAGATCAGTGCAATGAGAAAAAATGGCGTATAGTAATTGACTATCGCAAACTTAATGATATAACAATTGAAAACAGATTTCCAATTCCAAATATGGACGACATATTTGACAAATTAGGAGATTGTAAGTTCTTCTCAACATTGGATCTGGCAAAAGGATTTCACCAGATTGAAATGCATCCAGATGATATATCAAAAACTGCATTCTCAATTGCGTATGGGCACTACGAGTTCTTGCGTATGCCATTTGGACTGCGAAACGCTCCTTCCACATTTCAAAGATTAATGAATCGTGTTTTAAAAGAATTTATTGGGAAAAATTGTCTTGTTTATTTAGACGATATAATCATTTTTTCTTCAAGCGTAGAAGAACATTTTGACTCACTTAATAAAATCTTAAATTGCCTTGGTAAATATAATCTGCAAGTTCAGTTAAACAAGTGCGCATTTTTAGTTCAAGAGACAGAATATTTAGGACATTTAATCACATCTAAAGGGATAAAACCTAACCCCATCAAAGTTGATGCTATAAACGGGATTGAATTACCCAAAACCCAAACAGAAATTAAGTCATTCTTAGGTATAACAGGATTCTTTAGAAAATTCATAAAAGATTATGCGAAAATAGCATGTCCGCTTATCAAATATTTAAAAAAAAATACTAAAATTAATATAAAAGATCAAGAATATAAAGACGCATTCGAAAAACTTAAAACTCTTCTTAAATCTGACCCTACTCTCGTTCCACCCGATTTCAATAAAAAATTCACCCTTATTACAGATGCGAGTAACCTTGCGCTTGGTGCAATACTCATGCAAAATGGTAGAGCAATTTGTTATGCTAGTCGTGCACTAAAACTTAATGAACAAAACTATAGTACTATTGAGAAAGAGCTCTTAGGAATTGTTTGGGCAACAAAACATTTTCGCCCATATTTGTTTGGTCGCAAGTTTTCAATTCAGACAGATCATAGACCACTTATTTGGCTTAGCAATTTGAAAGAACCGAATTCTAAGTTACAGAGATGGAAGATTGAACTTAATGAATATGACTTTGACATATCACACATCAAAGGAAAAGAAAATGTCGTAGCAGATGGGCTCAGTAGACATGTATAAGAGAAAAATATAAACGAATTCTATATTAACTTAAATGAACTGTTTAATGAAGACATCGAAACTGTTCACAGTGCAGATACTGACAGTGCGCACTTCATTAGCATTTCAGAAAAGCCACTCAATTTATTTAAAAGACAAATATTTTTGCAGAAATCGAAAAGGGAGTATCTTAAAACAAAAATTTTATACAGAAGGAAAACTAGAGAAATAATTGGGGTTTCATCAAATAGTGATCTTTTACAAATAATGCAAGATAAATTGCCTGAAAAAGGATTAATTGTAGTATACTGTAGCGATAATCAATTATATTTACAATTTCAAGAACTGTACTCAAAATACTTTGCAAATAACAAATTTTAATACTTTACGAGTATTAAAATCGAACACGTTACTGGAAGATATTACTGATAGGGACAAATTACTTAATATAATCGAAGAGGAGCATGCTAGAAATAATCATAGAGGTGTTAATGAAATATTTTCAGAGTTGAAACTAAAGTATTACTCCCCTGATTTTCTAAAAACAATACAAAAATTTATCAATAACTGCGATATATGTAATCTGGCCAAATATGATAGGCAGCCACTGAAACACTGCCTTAGTATAACAGAAACTCCTCGTTGTCACAATGAAATCGTTCATTTTGATATTTGGTATCCCCAAAGAAATGTTATGTACTTAACCAATATTGACAAGCTCACGAAGTATGCAACAGCGCACGCTTTGAAAGACAGATCATGGATCTCGATATTAGAAGAGATCAAAATGAGAGTTCAATATTTAGGTAAACCTAAAAATATAGTCACAGATAATGAACTAGATATTATATCTTTAAAAGAATTCTTTAAAGAAAATAACATATCTTTAGGTAATAGTGACATAGAGAGGTTACATCTCCCTCTGAACGAAAATATCAGGTTATTTAACGCCGACGTAGACAACAAGGATGGGAAAGTATTGAGAAAGTATTTAAATCTATTACCCTATACAATAACACTATACATTCTACTACAAAAACAAGACCTATAGATCTTATAAATAATTTAATATCTAAAGAAGAACTTTTTAACTTATCTGACCAAATACATAAAAATAAAGTAAACAAAATTAAGACAATAAACATAAAAAAGAACAATGTTAATACCGAGCAATTTGAAAATCAATTTGTAGATAATAATAGAGTCAGTAAGTCACAACCAAAATATAAAAGAATTACTAATTGCAGGAAAGAAGGGAATTACATATTGTCAAATAACAACAAATTTAAAAAAATATATAAAACACAAGTAAAGCGAAAGTTTAAATTTCAAAACAATAATAATAATTAATAACATTAAAATTTAAATATGGTTTTGTAATTTAATTAGATTAATTGAAATAAACGTTCAACAGGGACTGTTGAATGTAGGGGTGAGGGTGTCATATATTATAATATACTTAATATATCATAATCATAATTGTACATAATATATCATAATCATAATTATACATTATTATATCATAATATGTGTGTGAACCACAACTAATTATAATTATACTGTAAGACTCTCTTTTAGTTTTTAAGACAATTACTATAATTTTAGATTTTAAGATTTTTGAGAAACAAATAAAGAGTAAGTTATAAATTTACTACAGAAGAGTGCGTTTCATTTCAACTCAACTTAACTATATATCTTACACTACATTGTGAATTTATAATTTTATTTATTTTATTATTCTTATTATCTTTATTGTCATTTATTTTTATTTATTTTATTTTTAATATTTTATTCTTATTTTTTATTTATTTTTATTTTTAATTTATTTTAATATTTGTATATTATGCAATATTTATGTACTTTGTTATATTCTTTATTTTATTCTTTATTTCTGTTGTTTATATTTGTCTCTGTTTTTGTTTTATTATTTAATTATATTACATTCTATATTTTCCATTGTTATTCTATTATTGTTTTTTTATTATTTCCATTTATTTATTTCTTTATCTTTCAATTCCTTATTCTTATTTTATCCTTATTTTTTATTTTTTATTGTTATTTATATTATATATATCTTTCTTATTTTCCATTATTTTGTGTATATATATATTATTGTTTGGTTTGTATTATTTTATATTTATTTGTTTATTATTGTTGTTTCTTCTTTATCTATTTTGGTATCTATAATTTGTTGTTTATTTGTTTATTTGTTCGTTTATATACGTTCAGTTATTCTATGTACTCGTTTACAAGTTTTTCTCATCCATCTACCTGTTTATCTTATTCATTTTTTTAGTTTATTTATTTATGTCTCCAATTATCTATTTATCTATTCATTTGCTTATTCTCTTTTGGTTTATTCTTTTTTGTTTATTCATTCATTTATTATTTGTTTATCCATCCATTTCTCCATTTACCATGTTATACACTACTGTTTTTCTAGAGCCACCGCTTCATTCATCTCGTCGTATCGGACTCACATCTTACGGATCTCCTTATCATCAATTGTTACATCCATGATGTCATCCATTCCTGCAATAGCCGCCGGTCCGAGTTCATGTGTGGTCACTACAACACCTATCATTACCTCTTCATTAACCACATCAGCTACCACATCAGGAACAGAAACGAATCCCAAAGTCGGGGCCTCATGCCTAAAGCCAACAACAGACCTACAATCAAGACCGTTTCTTGTTACAAAAAATGCTACTAAAATTACTACTAAAATTAGCACTAGAAAACAATGTTACACAGGTCATAGCTAAAAATGTCATAGATACAGCTCCATGTATAGCCTCTGTGGTCCCAGTCGCTACGACCTCCGCCATCACGTCACGTCCAGCCACGTCATCATCGCCAACATTGCCCTATCTATATGGGACTATCAAAACCCATAAGCCTGACAGTCCGGTCCGTCCGATTTGCAGTCCCATCCATTGGTACTCTCACCCCTTACACAAGTTATGTCAGTTTTTACTATCTGCTACTCTCCAGAGTAAACTTTCGTGTCATAATCCATCAAACATTAATGAACTTACCGATCATCTACTACAATTGCGGCCTCGTCCTGGCTATGTGTTAGTTACAATGGACATACGGGGAATGTACCCAAGCACTCCCATCCCTCCTTTATGGGATTTATTGCAGTTCTTTATGGGTCAGGACTGGTTTAAAACTGCTTGCCCTATCGATGTCGGCATGATGCGTTTGTTATTAGATTTCATACTCCATAAGGCCAGTTATTTCACTTCAATGGTGATCTGTATCAGCAACACGAAGGGTTACCTCAAGGTGGAGGGGACTCTGGCTTATTGGCCTCTATATTCTTAGATGCTCAGATTAAACTTAACTATAATCCATTGTTCTTGTCCCATAGTGTCTTAACCTGGTGAAAGTATATCGACGATGTGCTCCTCTACATGCCTTCTTCCTCTGTTTCTAGTTTTATGGATGCTTTTCCCCGCCTCATTGGGTACGACGTAACTTATACTTTAGAAAAACCAGATCTCAAATATAGTGTTTTCCCTTGTGTTGCTTATCTCGATTATCGTATTTTTCACACCTCTCATGCTTTCTTAGTGAATGTCTATCATAAATCCACTGAATCCATGCGTTTGACCCATTATACTTCTCATACTTCTATTAAGGTTAAGCAATCTGTACTCTCTACTCATTTGCGCCATGTATTTTATCGCACTAGCAATACTATCCTCGCAGAAGATCTGGCTGACTGTCTTGTTCGGTTCTATACCAACGGTTATCCTCAGTATCTTGTCCAGTCTGAACTGGAGAAGTTACTCGCTAACTACAATGAGCCTTATGGACACCCTTTCACTTTTTCTCGCCGCTCTCTCATTTTTAAATTCCAATATCCATATGGGTTTTCATTGATATACTCCATGATTCTAGCTCCCCCCTCCATTTACATCAAGAGCACACCTCTCATACTATCTCTTCCAATCCTCTGTCTTTACCTCACGACACTCAGCTGCCATTAAGTGTTCAGCTGAGTCTATTTAAACATGTGTACGCCGCAATGGGTGTCCGCTGGGATCCCTCTGTGGATTATTCCACTCTGCCTCGTTTTATCGCACGTGGTCTCAATCTATATTTAGAGCGGATAGATTCTACTTCTTTACCCCTTCCACGCCAGAAACGCGACCAGGGTGCCGGAGACTAGTTCTATGTACATTGTATTATACCTCTTTATACTTTTTACTTTTATATTATTTTTATATTCCAATTTTAGATTTATATACATGCAATCAAGATATGTGAAAATCAAAATGTTAGAGATGTAATGCAAATCAGAGACGTAAGGAATGTACTTAATGTAAACTTACAGCAATGTATCAATATATAAGAATGTAAAACTCAAAAACTTTACAAATGTAAATCTTTAAATGTAGAATTGCTTAAGAAATTCCTAAATCTTTAAGTACCTCCAAAAGACCTCAGAAATCTCACAAAATACTTCAGTAGATTCCTTTTTTAAAAAGATTTTTTAACGTGTGTAATATAAGTAAATAAACAAATAAACAAACAAACAATCAAATAAAGAGTATGTTATTTACAATCATTTAATTATACTTGTTGACATGCATTATACTTTATAAATAATGCAATTATACTTGTGCATTATTTATACGGTAGCAATATTAAGTATGAATAAGTATCTGCATAAGTAGATCAATGGGTTGTTTATAGGTGCATTATTAGTATTGTGATTGTGAGGCATGGTAAATATATCAATACCTGTTGGCATCTATCTCTCGAAAACTTACATGGCGGTTCCACACCACTTATAACTATATATTTTTAGCCTCTGCCAATGGCCTTAATATGTTAGTATATAACGAAGCACCAACTTCTGTACAACCCATGCTCCATTGGTAGTCCATACATATCTTAATTTGTTATGTTTAATGCGGATACCCAGACTGTCCATATCTGTATATGCCTACTTCATGAACAGTCTATATGTATGTAGGAAAGTAGGTATGACAGTGGCGCAAAAATAATTAAAAGTAGTAGAGTTACGTCGCTGTCATAAGAAAAGAGCACAGGGCAACTCCGTTGCTTTGAAGTGTCAGTTGAAGTGAAAAGAAGTAGTAGCAGTGGGCAGCTCGTAGAAGAAGGAAGCAGAGAAAATAATGGTGTCTGCGCGTTAAAATTAGTTTAAAATTAAGTTGAGAAATAATCACTAAATTATTACACTCAGTTATTATAGTTATTTAATCAAATAATCCTTTAATAACAATTAACTATTAAAATTTAAATAAACTTAAGGTCTAGAACCTACAAACTTTGGGGGATCAATCTAAGAGTCAAATAAAAACATAAAAAATGGTGTTTATGTAATGCATATGTGTAAATTTAATATATGAACGAGTTTATAAAAAAATGCAAAAAATGTGATTTAAGAAACATCGAAATTTTTAAACTTTGAATGATTGAAAATTGTTATTTACACTGAAGTTATTAAAAACAAATATGTGACATAAATTAATAAATAAAAATTTGAATAGAGTTAAACTAAATGCGACAAACATAACAATGAAAAACTAACTAAAATAACTGTGGAGTTAAACAAAATTATGTTTGATCCGTTCTAAGCGAGCTGCATATTGTGAAATACACAAATTAAAAAGAAAAAAAAAAAATTTGCTGTTATTAGTTGGCGTCGGCGTGGTGATCGAAGTTGTTAGTAAGCTGTGTGTGGGTACATGTGCTTTGTTAAACGTAGTAGTAAACGCAGTGCATACAGAGGTGAATGCAGTCACTGAGGTGGTAATACAAACAACGCAAAAGCTGTTCTGACGAAGTTGGCGAGTGACGAAGGGGACGCGGGTGCTGGCACCGCCAGCAGAAATTTTTATATTTTGTTTAAGTACACATTTTGTTTTATTTGATTGCGTATTGAAATTGATACGTTTTAATTTTTTTTAGCTTGTAATTTATATTTTACTTTTCAAGTAAGAAGACATTTATTTGCATAAGTAAGAAAACATAAGTTAAAATTGTAAACAATCAAAATATCGAGATCCAGGAGAATCTCCAAACTAGGGAGGGAGGAGTTATATCGCTAGTGAACGATATAATCAGCAAACACAAAACATCAGAAGTATAGATCGTTTGTTCCTAAACAAACAATCTCGAGCAACACATTATATTTTAATAGAATATTATATCGTGCAAATATTCTATACTACTAAACATTTTAAATTATGTATTGTATTAAACAGGAAATAAAAAATACATAAACATTGTAACAAAACATTTTATATTATCTATTAAACAGGAAATTGAAAGCAACTAAACATTGTAACATTTTGCAGTATCTAATTATAACAATAAAACATATTTATAAAAACAATAGGAGGAAAATCCCTAGTGTTGGGACTTCCGTCCTTTTCTTTAACCTTTTTTTTCAAACAATAGTAAATGTAATTAAAATTAATACAGTTTATTAAAATAAGTAACACCTTTCAACCTTGAGAATAAAATTAGCCTCAAGATAATTTTGTATAAATACAGAACACTGTTGTAAATAAAATCAGTCTTAAGATTCAATCATTCGAATAAACTTCAATGATTTTACAGAAAATAAATAAAGTGTTTTTCTATTACTAATATTTAAAAACATAATTCGTGTACATTGAAAAAAGAAGATGTACATACTAGAGTAGCAAGATGGGCTCTATTCTTGCAAGATTTTGATTACGAAATAGAGCATAGAATGGGCACTAACATGAAACATGTCGATGCACTAAGCCGTGTTTATTGTCTGTTGCTGGAAGATTCGTTGTGCCATAGAATAAAGAATACGCAATTAAGCGATGACTGGACGAAAGCTGTGCGAAAAATTTTGGAAACTTAAAATTATGGCGATTTTTACTTAAAACACGATGTATTATTCAAAGATAATGTTAAAGAACGGATGGTTATTCCTTCCTCTATGAAAAACAAAATAATTGAGATCGCTCATCGTCAGGGCCACTTTGGGTCAAAGAAAACTCAAGACATTGTTGAAAAAAATTATTACATATCAAATATAAGTCCAAAAGTAGACAAAGTAGTAAGAGGGTGTATCGAATGTTTAGTAGTGAACAGTAAATCAGGAAAAAAAAGAGGGATTTCTTAATCCTATAGATAAAGGCAATAGACCATTGGAAACGTATCATATCGATCATGTAAGACCGTTAGATCAGACTAAAAAAAAATACAACTATATTTTGACAGTAGTAGACTCATTTTCCAAGTTTGTGTGGTTATACCCCACTAAAAGTGTAGGAGTAGAAAAGGTAATCGAAAGATTAAATAAACAATCGATGGTTTTCGGAAATCCTGCTGTGATTATCAGTGACCGAGGCACTGCGTTCACAGCAAGCAGGTTGAAAGAGTATTGTACGAACGAAGGGATCAAACACCTATTAATAGCCACAGGCGTTCCGCGGGGAAACGGCCAGGTAGAAAGAATACATAGAACAGTTATTACAATACTCAGTAAATTATGTGTGAACTCGCCAGAAAGTTGGTACAAACACGTAGAAAGGGTACAACAAGCTATCAATAGCACTCCAGCTCGGAGTACTCAGTATTCTCCATTTAAAATTTTGACAGGGGTGGAAAAGCACATAAAAACTAATGTTGCATTAGTCGTTAATCACAGAATGTGTAATGGAAGAGTTATTTGAGGGAAGAAATGAAATGCGTGAACAAGCAAAAGAAAATTTACAGAAAATAGCTGAAGAAAACAGGAATACATATGACAAGGGTAGGAGAGAAGAATTAATTATGAAATAGACGATTTAGTTGTCATCAAACGTACCCAATAGGGAACAGGACTCAAATTAAAACAGAAATATTTAGGACCGTATCGAATAGTAGAAAAGAAAAGACGAGGTAGATATGTAGTTGAGAGAGTCGGAAATGGCGAAGGATCAAAGAAATGTGAAACAGTAGCAGAACATATGAAAGCGTTTAAGGGGTCATCCGGGACGAATGACATGTCAGGATAGCCGAATGTAGGAAAGTAGGAATGACAGTGGCGCAAAAATAATTAAAAGTAGTAGAGTTACGTCGCTGTCATAAGAAAAGAGCGCAGGGCAACTCCGTTGCTTTGAAGTGTCAGTTGAAGTGAAAAGAAGTAGTAGCAGTGGGCAGCTCGTAGAAGAAGGAAGCAGAGAAAATAATGGTGTGTGCGCGTTAAAATTAGTTTAAAATTAAGTTGAGAAATAATCACTAAATTATTACACTCAGTTATTATAGTTATTTAATCAAATAATCCTTTAAAAACAATTAACTATTAAAATTTAAATAAACTTAAGGTCTAGAACCTACATGTATCTTAATTTGTTAGTATGCAGTAAGAGTAAATAAATAAAGTAAAACCTCAGATTGTCCATATCTGTATTATTCCATACTCCATGGACAATTCATACATATCATACCTTCATATCCTATTCAAACTTTCGTTAGTATAATGCGGATACTCCAGCTGTCCATATCTGTACATGCCTACTTCATGAACAGTCCAGACGTATCTTGGTTCTGTTATTATGCAAAAGATGAGGATACTCTGGCTACTCATATGGCCACAAAATGCGAGATTGTACCAACCTGCCAAGGTGCTGCCTATGTTTGGAGGAAGGACTTAAAGCAATCGATCACTTACCAGGAACAGAAAGATGCGTTAAATCTAGGAAATCGCTTATTAATAAAAGATGACGATTCTTCAAGCAAACATGCATCGAAGTAAAACGGCGAATGGTCTTCTATCGTAAATAGTACTTGAAAAAAATACAAAAGTAGTAATTATCAGTGAGCAACATAGAAAAATACCCACAGGAAACTGGCTCGAAGATACCACTGGTACAGCAGCCATCTGGCTACCGCCGAATTGTTCTATTATTACAACAAACAGTGGTGCCGAAAATAGTTACGTGTGGATTAAAACTCAAGACTGCACAATAATGAGTTGCTACTTGTCGCCAAACGACCTCATAGACGATTTCCAATTAAAACTTAATAATATTGAGGATACAGCCAAATAGTTTGAAGAACCAGTAATTATTGCAGGCGACTTCAACGCAAGAGCAATGGAATGGGGTTCATCTTCGACAAACTCTCGAGGTAGACGCGTTCTGGACATGGTAGCTAGATTTGGACTGACAATAGCAAACACTGGCAACACCGCAACTTTCAGAAGACCCGGATGTGAAGGCACAATTCCCAATGTTACTTTAGTTTCAGACAGATTTGCAGGTGCAATCAAGAACTGGAAAGTACTTGAAGAATACACCGGCAGCGATCATCAATGTATAAAATACGATTTTGAAATTAGTAATACGCAAGTGTCAAGTGATACACGACGAGGAACACGAAAATGGAAGCCTCAGCAGCTAAATATCACAAATTTTCTCACCACTCTCGACAGAAGCACCTTAGAAACTCAATTCGCACATGATGCAAGAACACGAGTAAAGCAAACTATGCAAATCATAACAAAAGCTTGCAACGCATCAATGCCAAGAATTGAGAATCGAGAACTCACAGAAAAGCTACCTATTGATGGACAAAGGACATTGCTCAATTAAGAAGAAATTGCCTTCAATGCAGGCGAAGCCTTTCCAGGGTCCGAAGAAGAAACTTGGCAGAAGCAGAAACGGCTGAATATAAACTCGCCAGGAAGACATTAAAGTTGGAAATACTTAAAAGCAAAAAACGAAAGTGGGAAGAGCTCCGAAATGATATAAACAATAATCCTTGGGGGCTGGGGTACCAAATCGTGTTGAAAAAGTTGGGGTCTAGACAACCGCAGCCTATTTTCGGATCACATTGAAAGAAAAATATAGTTGATTCGCTCTTTCCGACACATGTTCCACTACAGAACAATGAAGAGTTACCTATAGAGGAAGGCTCACCGCAATTTACAGAGCAAGAATTAATAAAAGCAGTGAACTCATTAAAAAAATAATAGAGCTCCAGGGCCGGATGGGATTCCTTTTGAAATTCTAAAAATTTTAGCAAAAGATGGATCAAGAATATTATTGGACATGTACAACATATGTCTAGTTAACGGAGTAGTTAAAGGAGATCAAATACTTAGGGGTGAAACTAGACTCTAAGTTGACTTATTGGGTTCAAATAAAACAAGCAGCAGCAAAAGCAAGCAAAGTTGTTACGATGCTAGGAAGACTAATGGCTAACGTGAGAAGTCCTACCGAGAGTAAAAGCAAATTACTTATGGCAACCACAAATCAAATATTACTTTACGGGTGCGAGATTTGGGCAAACGCCTTAAAGGTTGAATGTAGGAGGAAAGTTTACGCAGCTGTACAGCGGACTGCTGCACTTCGGGTAGCTTCTGCATACCGAACCGTATCCGAGCCTGCAATTCTAGTGATTGGTGGAATCATCGACCTCCAGGCACATGAACGGAAAAAACGCTGGAAACAGAGATCGACAAACAACTCAACAGACCTTCAAGATATAAGAGAACAAACTTTTCAGATCTGGCAACAACGGTGGAACTCCGATTTAAGAGGAAGATGGACGGCAAAGCTGATTCCGAACGTAAACTCGTGGCCGGAAAGAAATTTCGGCGAGATTGACTATTATGTCTTATCTGGTCATGGATATTTTCGAAAATATCTATACAGAATGCAAAAAGCAGAGCAGCCCAACTGTATATACTGCGGATCAGTCGAGGACAATGCTGAGCATACTTTCTTCAACTGCGAAAGATTGCGTGGAGAAAGAACACTACTTGCAGGATATTTAGGCTACTTTACAGTCGATAATATAGTAGAAAAAATGATAGAACGAGCAGAAAATTGGTACAAAATCACGCAATTCATCGGAAATGTTTTAAGGGAAAAGAAGAAAGATCTGGACGTAATCTAATTTTAAACGAAGAGAAGGAGTGAGAGCCGGAACACATACTCTGAGATTGAAAAAGTAGACTGTAGGGCAAGATTAATTATCTGCAACAGTAGCGGGGCCTGGATGCAGGGCACATTGATGGAAGTCTTAAATGACTAATAGGGACCCTACCTCGAAGTAATACTAACGTAGTCCCGGGGTAGAACAAGGTCTCTAGGAATGAGGGGGAGTGGTTTAGCCCGTGGGAGTCGGGCACTCACCTTCCGAGGTGCCGCACAGTGTGACAAAACACAAAATTAGGCGGTCATAATGCGATATTTTCGGAACCAGTAGAGATATTGATATGAAATTTTCCTAAAATATAGTTTTTGAGTTGATCTTTATTTTAAATCTAATTTGAGCTCAATTGGCCTACCGGAACTACCCGAAATTTTTGTCCAAACATGGGTATTTTACCGTAGTCCCAAGATTACTTAAAAACTATGATAGGTAGAAAGCTGAATTTTGGTGTCCGGAAAACTTACGTTATTGTCTATATTCTAAAACTTTTTTATGGTTTTCCGCCCACTGCCACACCCACCCCCCATATAAAATTTTCATATTAAATGATTTATTATCCTTAAAAACACTTTTTGCACTTATTGGACTACATATATACGTGACTTACATAGCAACACAACTTTATACAAAAAATGGGCGTGATCCGCCCATTAGTTCCTAAGTTATTTGCAGTTTATGCAACTTTAGCGAAATTGTGATTTCGTAAAAATTGAACCAACTTTAAACCCTTATAGCTTTTTTACTATTTATTCAAAAATGATCATTTTTAATTTTTTTTAAAGCTTACTATATTGTTATTCATTACATGTAAAAAAAATTTCAATTTTAATTATCAATAAAATTTTATTAGCGAAATTGCACAAAAAGTCAGCATTTTTTTCATGGTCATTTTCACTTCTATCTGCGATAACCAAAAAATGTATCCGAGTTTTTTCATGAAATTTTTCCTACTAATAGCCAAATAGTTAAACTTTACAACAAAAAAAAAATTGGCCTGCGCACTCTATGTTTTACACCTATTTCAGGCCTCAGAAACCAGCGAAAAATTACGAAAAATATGACTTTCAATAAGCCCCATTTATTTCAACAACAAATTTAATAAGTAATAACAAAAAGACATTTATAATTTTATAAATATTTAATTTATTTATATTTCAAATTTCAACTAAAACGGTTGAAAAATAAGTTGTTTCCAGAAATTTTATCCATTCTGCACGTTGCGAAATAATTATAGCCATTTCTTTATATATGCGTGATGCAGTGGACTGATGAATATAGATATCTTCCCCAATTCCACTCAAAACCTGGATCCGCCAAAAATCTAAGGTATGTGCACATTTTTGTGAAACCATCCACGCCTCCACCACGTGTTTCACTAGTTGAAGGCAAAAAATAATCTACTCACCATTGAATATTTTCTTTTGAAATACAACGTTTTATTATTGCAAATATTTGTTGTAGTTAAACGCTGCTTATAATTTTTTTTTTTAATTTGAACATTCAAAAATTCTGCCATTATTTCTTTTTTTAGTAATTGTTTGTATTTTAAATGGAAACTAAATTATTTTATAATTCATATAGTTTATAATTTTATTTAAAAGTTTAAACAAAACTTTAAACTTTAAACAAAAAACTTTAAAAACACCGACTTCTTGTGAAAAATATTTTTAGAGTGACAACGCAACAAATGTGAGCACAAAAAAAGCAGCTTAACTTTTTCGAAGCAATTGCTCACAAAAAATTAAGAAACTTGCTTTTTATGCATACGAAACCTACCAATTACTCACAATGAGCTTTTCAACAAAAGTTCATTTACACCGTTTTTCGTGTAATAAAGATGTGATATATAAGTGGAAATTAATCTTGGTTATGAGGATGTGACGAACAGAATTTAAAAATAGCTAAATAGCCGCTCTGAGAGTGCGGGTGGCTCTATCCTCTTCGCTTTGCACCTTATCGTAATGCAGGTGCATATGCGCAAAATGAGTAGAGCTTATTATTACGATTAGTATTAATTAAGAAGCGATAAAGTAAAGAGCTACAAAAAATAATATTTTTTTATTTAATTTATACAAATACTAGAATTTGTAGTCGTCACTTCCATAAGCGATGGATTGGAAAAACTCGTTTAAAACATGCGGCTATACCCACTCTCTTTCTTGGTAAGAATATTTATTAAAAATAAGCGCATTTTAAATAACTTTAAGTCAACCTAGACGATGAAAATGTAGAAATGAATCCGAGTTCTTTACAGATTGAAAAGTACGATGTACCTGGTTGCAACATTATTCGGTCAAACACGTCATTGTTATATTTTCCTACTCATGAGCATTACCGTCAGCACTAGAGAGATGGTTGCGGAATAGTAAGTCAGAAGCGGAAGTTGTTAATTTGTAGAAATAATTTTTAGACTAATGAAGTTGGTAAGAGAAAACTTATTGGAAAACCCACACTCTCAAGAAATCTACCCTCGGTTATAAGTACGAAAATATGAGAAGAGCAACAGGAACGAACGTATGCGAATCACCAAATACAAGAAGATATGACTTTGAAGGAGTTTGAGACATTATCTGACATCTGTTATGCCGAAGAAACTGTAAGGGAACAGGAAAATGTTGAACAATGTGGGAATGAGGATGAAATTAGTTCTTGCTTTGGAAACTGTAAAAGAGAAATTTCATGCAATAATAAGAAGTATCTCAAAGTAATTGCTAGTTTGAACAAAAAAATCGCATCTTTGCACAAATCAAAAAAAATACTACAAGGATGAAAATGAAAAACTAAGAAAGCTACGTATTTTACCAGCAGAAAACGCTAGTCAAGAAGCTTTAACTTTTGCTAAAATGATTGTCAGGAAACGACACATTTATAATAAAGAAGAAAAATATTTAGCTCAAAATATTGAATATGTTTCCGCTTCTTTATATAAATTTATGTGAGACTAATTAAAATTCAATGGTGCTATGCGTCGAGTTCAGTGATTGTTCCAATATGGAAGAGTACGTAAACAAGATGACTAGTACACACCAAAAATTAACTAAATCAGGCACAAATATACCTGATGACATACAGTGGCTCACAGCTTATTTCGTGCAATCAATATTTTTGTAGATTTAGTCGTGAAAATCCAAAATTTTGTTCAAAATAAAGAATTTTAAATATGCAACTTTAAAGAATGTTTAGCAGGCATGTGATAGTATTGGGGTGTAAATCAGCGGCAGGAGTAGGTAATCTACAATTTATAGAATCAACAATGGATAAAGAAGTGTATCTTAATATTTTAAAGCAAAATTTGCATAAAAGTGCCGAATATTTAGGCATAATTAACAATTTCTGTTTTTACCAGGATAACGATCTGAAGCACAAGTCGGGTCTTGTGCAGACTTGGCTTGTTCGGAATTGTCCACACATCATCCAAACACTTCCCCAATAACCTGACTTTAATGTCATAGCAAATTTATGGCATATTCTGGAAACTAACATAAGAAAACATAACATTTATAGCAGTATGAAAGCTGCTTTAGAATTGGAATGGCAAAAAATATCAGTGGAATATACTCAAAAATTAATTATTTCAATGCGTTCAAGGTTGGAGGCAGTAATTAAACAAACGGACTATCCCACTGAATACTAAAATTCACTTTTTTATGCCAAAAATGATTAATTTTCTAAAAACAAATGTATTGCACGAAGTAAGCTGTGAGGTCAGAATTTGGTGTATGTTTGTTTTTGTTCACTTAACTTATTGAATATTGATATTTTTGCTAAATTTTTTTTTTGTTTTATAATAAAAACTAAACATTCTTTAAAGTTGCATATTTAAAATTCTGCACATTTTAAAATGTGCAGATGATATTCACACAAATTTCGGTGAAAACATAAATGGTACTTTTGTGCTAAAAGATGTGCAATGCATACCAAACATATGTGCCAACTTATTGTCTGTAAGTCAAATGACTAAATATGGAAAAACGATCATATTTAACAAAGAAAATTGTCGCATATTTGATGAAAATAACAAATTAGTGCTTACTGCACCAAATGTTGATGGTTTATACAAAATAGATGGTGCAATAGCAAAAGATAAGTCGGCATTATTAGTGACCACAGATCCAGAATTATGGCATCTGTTGGGTAACAATACAAAATAACATAAAATATATAATGTTCATAAATAACGAAAATTTTTGTATTATTGGCAACCCTGTTGCACAATGTAAGTTATTACAATAAAAACGATCAGTCTTGATCAAACTCGAATTAAAAAACAACGTGTTTTTTTGTCGTCTCTTTTTCGGTTTTAGTTTTACTAAGAAAAATTCTTCTTGGTACATTTTTTGGCGCCCAACGTGGGGCACGATAGATACTTGACAAAGTATAATTTAGACATTTGAAAGTGATATATTTAATATATATTAAATATATAATATATGTTGTATATTTAATAATAAAAACTTGAACAGTCTCATTTTCGGGCCGTCGTCGCCGTTTTGTTGCTTTGTAGCTGCCGTTCGTTTTACGGTTCTTGTATCATTTTCAGACCGTCGTTGCCGTTTTGTTGCATTGTTACTGCCGTTTGTTCTACGGTTCTTGTGCTCCATATAATTATATTTAAATTAAATCTCGTGTTTAATTCAAGGCCATCGTCGCCGACTCGCTTTATAGTTTGTTGCCGTTTGTTTTACGGTTCTTTGCAGTTAGTCTGTCGCTGCTTGCTGCATTTGTTTGGAGTTCTTATATTGTTGCTGCTACTGCGATCATCGTCAATTTTCAGTGCTGTCGCTGCATGCAGAATTTACGTCGACTCTATTGCTGTTGCTGTTTATCATTTACTTAACGAGTTGTTGCTGTATTTGGTGCATTTATTTTGTACATTATATTTTTACATCACAATGGCAGAAAAATTAAAGCAGCAAAGAGCCAACACTAAAAAAAGCATGACACCAATTAAGAATTATATTGAATCCGCAAGGAATGAGGGAAATGTACTTCCACATGCTGAACTAAAATGTCGCTTAGCGTTATTAGAGGCTTACTTCAAACAGATATTGACCACGCAATCGAGCATCGAGGCCTTAAATCCAGAAGATAATTGCCGATCAGATTTGGAGGAGCTTTACATCAATGCAAAGGTGGCTATTCAATCGCAGTTGGGATACGAGTTCCACAATATGTCAATATCTGATGGTAACATCACCATCCACCAATCAACATCGAAACTACCACCGTTACAACTACCTTCATTCAATGGTAAATATTCGGAATTCAAGAATTTTATAACGACATTTTCCCAAATTATTGATCGAGAATCAACTTTATCTAATCTGGAAAAATTTAACTATTTGCTGACTTGTCTGCATGTCCCAGCGTTAGAAACGGTTAACGCGTTTCAAGTCACAAATGAAAATTATTCAAAGGCTTTAAATAGATTGAAGGATAGGTACGACAATCCAACACTCATTTTTATGGAAAACGTATCAGCCCTTTTCGATCTTCCTGGTACTTCCAAACCGGAAGGTGATAAACTGCGAAGTTTAATCGATACTGCGTCAGCAATTTATAGTTCACTGCTATCATTGGGTTCGGAACGTGACATTGCACAAGCAATGTTGATTCATATTGTGATGCAAAAGTGTGACGAAGGGACGAGAAGAAAGTGGAAGGAATCGTTGGATTTCAAAAGGTTGCCATGTTGGAACGATTGTAGTCCCGTTTTAGAGAGACATTGTCAATATCTTCAATCTCTGGATAAAACGTCTCCTTGTGTATCAGATGTGCACACCAATGATAAATTGACAAAAATAAAAAAATCTCACAAAGATTATGCTTTTTCTTGCACTAAATCTTCTTGTATATTTTGTTCAAGTGCGAATCACAAGCTCAATGGCTGTGAACGGTTTAAAAGTTTATCAACTGCACAACGTTTTGACACTGTAAAGCGATTCACACTGTGCATCAATTGTTTATCAAAAGGACATCAACGTTCTAACTGTCCATCAACTTATAGATGTAAGATTTGTTCAGATCAACATCACACCTTGTTACATCGTAGCAACACCTTCAATGCTACAACACCTTTCAACTCAGTTCATCCTACTCCACAGTCATCAATGGTGTCAGCTGTAGCTACTACTTCTAGAGATGCTGTGACGCATACACATTTAGAGAAGTCATCGACAAGTAATGTCATCTTAGCTACAGCGCTAGTTCTAATACAGGATGCATCTGGATGCTATCAATTGGGTAGGGCTTTACTAGATTCGTGTTCACAGGTGAACTTCATCACTAATGATTTCGCTCAAAAACTTCGCATACCTATGGCCAAGCATAATATTGAAATTAACAGCATCGGAAATTCATCGACAAGAATTACATCAAAGGTATCAACTACTATCAAATCTCGATTCACGGCAGAGTGCAGATGCAGGCAGAGTTATGGTAAGGTTGCCATTTAAGGATAATCCTCAGTGTTTAGGCAGTTCATACGGTACAGCGTTGCGCAGATTTATTGCACAAGAAAATCGATTGTCACGGTCGCCTGAGATCAAAACGCAATATGTTGCCTTTATGGAAGAATATCAAAAACTTGGTCACATGATTGAGGTAAAAGATCCAAATATTGATGAACCTCATTATTACATTCCGCATCATTGCGTATTGAAGCCAACCAGCACCTCGACGAAATTAAGAGTCGTATTCGACGCATCATGTCGAACCTCTTCTCAGAAATCTCTCAATGATATTTTGATGATTGGACCTACTCTTCAAACTGAATTGTTCATCCTCTTGTTACGTTTTCGCTTATTTCGATTCGCTTTACTGCTGACATAGTGAAGATGTATAGGCAAATTCTGATTGATCCTGAAGATAGAAAATTTCAGTACATTCTTTGGAGAAGTTCACCATCTACCAATATTCGTACTTTCCAGCTCAACACAGTTACATATGGAACAGCTGCTGCACCGTACCTTGCCATTCGTTGCCTATTGTATATAGCGCATCAATATGTGGATCAATTCAAGATTGCAGCTGAAGTAATCAAATCTTCGTTTTATGTTGATGACTTATTGCATGGTGCAGATTCTCTTTCTGAGTTACATCAAATAAGATACGCATTGGAAGAGCTTCTAAAACAGGGAGGTTTCGAATTAGCTAAATGGCACTCAAATTATCAAGCTTTTAGAGATGACACTACTGTCAAAGAACTCAATATAGGTTCGGATGTTATTACCAGCACATTGGGACTGAAATGGGATCAAGATAATGATGTATATATTCCTTCATTTAATGTTAAACTAAACTCTATCAGTCGCATCACAAAAAAAACTATTTTATCAATTGCGTCGTCACTATTCGACCCATTAGGACTATTAGCTCCAATAACCATATCAACTAAAATATTATTGCAAGAGCTATGGCTGCTTAAATTGGATTGGGACGAATCCATTCCTCAAAATTTACATTCAGCATGGGAAAGGCTTTGTCACGATTTGTCATCATTGAACACCATTACCATTCCAAGGTACTGTCTAAAACCAAAACCAAAAACAATTCAGCTCCATGGGTTCTGCGATGCATCGATTCGCGCATATGGTTGCAGCATTTACATTCACATCACAGATGATTCCAACCTCATAGAGTTTCAACTATTCGTAGCCAAATTTAGAGTAGCTCCGCTAAAAAAACAATCGCTTCCAAAATTAGAACTTTGTGGAGCACTGCTACTTGCAAGACTTTACAACAAAATTAAATCGCTCTTCGAAAAGTTTGATACGGACGTCTATCTATGGTCTGATTTCCAAATCGTATTACATTGGCTCAAAATGCATTCGGCCACACTGTCTGCCTTCGTAGGCAATAGAGTTTCTGAGATTCAAGACCTCACCGCAGGTTCACATTGGAGATATGTCCACACAAATTGTAATCCAGCAGACATTGTGTCAAGAGGCAGCACTGTTAAGGATCTCACTAATTCTATTTGGTTTAAAGGACCTTCATTTCTTCGTCAAGAGATGTATAAGTGGCCTGCAAACAAGAACGACAACTTGGATTTTGAAGAAGTCAATAAGGAAAAACGAAAAGCAGCATTCAAGGTAACTGTATCAACCAATTATGTCATAGATATTATTGATAAGTATAGCTCACATACAACGGCTGTTCGTGTACTGGCTTGGCTGTTTCGTTGGTATCATCATTATAAGAAGAAGTTCAACCGCAATGTCTTTACAGAAGTCCTTACTCATAAAAAATTAGACCACGCCTTCCGATGCATCATTTCAAATATACATGCTCAGTACTTTGCTGAAGATATTTATTTATTGAATCGAGGATCTATAACAAAAGGTTCATTAAAATAACTCAACCCATTTATTGAAGATACCGGTGGGTATAAGCTGATAAAGGTTGGTGGACGATTAGAATTGGCTGATTGCAAAAGAATGTAAACATCCTATCCTGCTGCCTAGCAAATCTGAATTCGTCATACGTTATGTTCGTTACTTGCATCGTAAGAATTATCATGCTGGACCTAAGGCACTAGTGGCACTCATTCGTTTAGAGTTTTGGATTATGAACGCCAGAGAGGTTGCTCGAAGAGTAGTCAGACAATGTGTTCACTGCGTGCATTATAAGCCAAAACTATTGCAACAGATGATGGGCAATTTACCGGTAGAACGTCTCACACCGTCACGGCCGTTTGCTCACTGTGGTATAGATTTTTGTGGACCATTCAACACGTATTTACGTATAAGAGGGAAACTTATACAAAACTTATATCGCCATTTTTATTTGTATGGCAACAAAAGCATGTATGGCAACATCGAAGTTGTATCAAGTTTGTCAACAAACGCGTTCATTGCAGCATTAAAAAGAATGATTGGCAGGAGAGGCTTACCAAGCGATATATTTTGCGATAACGCAACCAATTTTGTTGGGGCTTCAAATCAATTGACAGAACTAGTCATTCTTGTTTAATAAAATACACCAATCGTCTATCATTCAGTACTGCGCGTCTGAATTCATTAATTTTCACTTTATTCTGCCCATTTTTTGATTGGGTGCTCTCTAAAGGCGTTACCAGAGCGGACGGAATTTGCTAATACTAACATGCTCGACAAGTGGTCCCTCATCATCGGTTTGAAACAATCATTTTGGAAGCGGTGGTCTCATGAATACATAAATGAGCTACAGACGCGCACAAAATGGACCTGTGAAATACCAAATATCATGCCCAATGCAATGGTGTTAATTCATGAAGACAATGTGCCTCCACTACATTGGCAACTCGGAAGAGTTCTGAAGGTCATACCAGGCAAGGACGAGCATGTCAGAGTAGTTGACGTACGTACCTCAAAGGGCATCATTCGCAGACCCATCCACAAACTAGCCATTTTACCTATTGAAAGTCCTTTCAAGGAGGCCGGGATGTTGAGTAACAATACAAAATAACATAAAATATATAATGTTCATAAATAACGAAAGTTTTTGTATTATTGGCAACCCTGTTGCACAATGTAAGTTATTACAATAAAAACGATCAGTCTTGATCAAACTCGAATTAAAAAACAACGTGTTTTTTTGTCGTCTCTTTTTCGGTTTTAGTTTTACTAAGAAAAATTCTTCTTGGTACAGCATCGTTATGGGACATACTTGTAAAACAAATTTAGAACGTATAAAAAATTCTACCACTGGCGTAAATTTTTCAAATAAAGCATTTGCCAAATGTACTGTTTGTGTAAAAGGAAAAAAAACTCGTGCATCTTTTAAAAGCACTGGAACTCGTGCTTCTGAATGTTTACAGCTGATTCCCACTGACGTTTGTGGTCCGTTGCCAACACAATCATTTGGAGGTGCGCGTTTTATTCCAACTTTTGTTGATGACTTCAGTAGGAAGGTGTTTGTGTATCCAATAAAGAAAAAGAGCGATGTTTTCAACAATTTAATAAATTTTAAAAATCTTGTGGAAAATCAGCAGAATGGTAAAATAAAAACATTACGATCTGATAATGGTAAAGAATACTGCAATCACCAATTTAATTCTTTTTTTTGCTAATCGTGGAATCGTACATCAATGCACAGCCCCATATACACCTGAGCAGAATGGCGTTGCAGAACGTATGAATCGTTCATTGCCGGAAAAAGCTCGATGTATGTTGATAGACACAAATCTGCAAAAACATGTGGCAGCACCAAAAAATATAATAAAAAGAACTGTCAACAAGGCACAAAGGAGACAACAATAGCCGCAGTTCCCGCCAGTAGTAGTTTGGAAAAAGACAAAGCAGCACGTGAATAAAACGAAAAAACACAAATTTTAACTTTAAGAATATTTTATAATAACTAAGTATGAGAAATAAATAAACTTATCCATTACCAATACGGAGTGTTAAATTCGAAATAAAACCCCAACATAAAAAACCACTACATTGGTGACCAAGCCGACGTCGAATATATAAAAAAAAAATGGCTACTCAAGAGCAAAAGATAACCGAAGACACTAACCCAATCAATGAAAACGCAACAATCACTGCAATAAAGCTGCCGATGCCAACATTAATAAAAAACAACATTGACCTTTGGTTTATTCAGTTGGACTACTGGTTCCAAGTCAACAACATAAAGGGCGATACTCAAAAGTTTGGCACAGTTATCGCAGCATTGGATGGATCGCTGTTAGAACAAATTTATAACACAATACAGAATCCACCAGCAACTCAGAAGTACGAAGCTATCAAGCAAGCAATAATAAAAAACTTTGCGGATAGTGAACAAAAACGCATACAAAAATTAGTTAGTGGTTTACAGCTTGGGGATAAAAAGCCATCCCATCTTTTAAGCGAATTGCAACGTATTAGTGGAAGCAAACAAGACGAACAATTACTGAAAGGGTTATGGTTACAACGTCTTCCTGTAGAAGTACAGACATGTCTAGCCACAATTCAAGTGGAACTACCTAAGATGGCGGAATTGGCAGACAACATAACCGAAACAATCCGTATAAACTCAACAATGCAAGGAACTTACGTCAATGCAGCTAACGTCCCTGCAGCAGCTCATATTCAACGTGATGCACAAATCGAACAACTTCAACGAGAAGTGACCAGACTGACGAAAATGGTCTCGAAATTATCAACCGAACACCGCTCAAGAACAAATCAACGTTCACGTTCAACATCCAGAAACCGGCAATGTCATGATGATAGTGAAGAAAAGACCAGTACAAATTGTTGGTATCATAGAACATATGGGTCAAATGCAAAAAATTGCAAGCAGCCATGCACATATGGCACAAAAAACTAAAACCGACTTCGTCTACGGCGGCAGAGGAAGTTGTAAACGAAACATCTACAAGACTGTTCGTCTATGACAATAAGACAAAAAAATCATTCCTAATAGACACGGGTGCAGATGTTTCACTTATTGCCGCCAAACAAAAAAATTCAAATACAAACAATAAGAACGAAAGAATACTCTACGCAGCAAATGGTTCTATGATCAAAACATTTGGAGAAATAGAGATAACTCTAGCTCTTGGCTTACGAAGAAATTTCACATGGCCATTTATTATCGCAGATGTAAACACTTCAATCATCGGTGCAGATTTTTTAAATCATTTCGGATTAATAGTAGACATAAAAATGAAACGATTGATCGACACATCAACAAAGATTTTCTCAGCCGCAAGTGAACGTAAGGTAAATGCGCAAAAAAATATCAACTGTGAACACATCTTGCAAAATTGCAGATCTACTAAAAGAATACATCGACATCACTAAACCAACACCGACAAATCGCCAGGTGACAAAAGTCACTCACCACATATTAACAAAAGGTCCACCAATATGTGAGAGACCACGTAGGTTACCTCCAGACAAGCTAGCAGCAGCAAAAGAAGAATTCCAAAACTTAGTCACAGCCGGAATATGCCGTCCATCAAGCAGCAATTGGGCTAGCCCCTTACATATGGTAAAAAAACCAGACGGTAGTTGGAGACCTTGCGGAGATTACCGTCGCTTAAATGCAATCACCATCCCAGATCGTTACCCAGTTCCTCACATACATGATTTTGCACACATGTTATATAACCAAAAAGTTTTTTCAACCATCGACCTGATTAAGGCATATCACCAGATACCAGTTGAACCGGGGGATATTCCAAAAACGGCGATCATAACTCCATTTGGATTATTTGAATTTACTAACATGACATTCGGACTTTGCAATGCAGGTCAAACATTTCAACGCTTCATTCACGAAGTATTACGAGATCTCGAATTTGCCTTTGCCTATATTGACGACGTCATTATTGCATCAGCAAACGAGGAAGAGCACAGGCAACACTTGCAACAAGTATTCGAACGATTCAGAAAACATGGTTTAATAATAAACGTATCAAAATGCGTTTTTGCTCAAAACACAGTAAAATTTCTTGGTTATCTCATCAGTGAAAAGGGCATTCAACCTCTACCAGATCGAGTGAAGAGCATCAGCGAGTACCCGCTTCCAACAAAAACAAAAGAATTAAGAAGATTTCTAGCATTACTTAACTTTTATCGCAGGTTCGTACCAAACGCTGTAGATTCTCAAACTGCACTTCAACAAATGATAAAAGGAAACAAGAAGAACGACAACACACCGTTATGCTGGACCGAAGTGAACAAAACAATCTTCCAAAAATGTAAAGATGAACTAACAAACTCGACACTACTTGTTCATCCGTCAAAAACTGCTACGCTTGCATTACAAGTAGACGCCTCGGATAAAGCTCTCGGCGCAGTTCTTCATCAAGTGACAGACAGCACGTTCCAACCACTCGGTTTTTTCTCTAAACGATTAACAGATACACAAAAACGATACAGCACATACGATCGTGAGTTGTTAGCCGCATATCAGGGCATAAAACATTTTCGACATATGTTAGAAGGTCGTGAATTCGTATTAATAACTGACCACAAGCCACTCACGTTCGCATTCCAGCAAAAGTCCGACAAGGCTTCACCACGTCAAGTCCGTCAGCTTGATTATATAGGTCAATTTACAACGAATATCGTTCATGTCAGCGGAAAAGACAACATCCCAGCAGATTTTCTCTCGCGGATAGATAGTATTAGCATCCCAAAAATCGACTACGATTGTATAATTGGATTACAACGATGTTGCCCACAACTACAAGATATCAAAAACAACAATTCCATCGAAATCAAACTTTTATCTTTACCAACAATATCAGATAAAATTTATTGCGAAGTTTCAACTGGGCGAATTCGTCCTTACATTCCGCAGAAATACCGGCTACATATCTTTAAAGCTACGCATGGGTTGTCTCATCCCAGCATTCGGGGCACAACAAAAATGATAGCTGAAAAATTTTTCTGGCCTTCTATAAATGCTGATATCAGAAACTGGACCCGACAATGTATCCCATGCCAACGTTCTAAAGTGCAACGTCACAACCGTTCACCTATTTGTCAATATGAACTCGCTGAACACAGATTCGAACATATAAACATAGATATCGTCGGCCCGCTACCACCATCAAACAACTGCACATATATATTAACCATCATCGACCGTTTCAGCCGATGGCCAGAAGCAATTCCGATCCCAGATCAAACAGCGGAAACCATCGCAAACGCACTGATTACTCAATGGATCGCACGTTTTGGCGTACCCTTACGTATCACAACAGACCAAGGAAGACAATTTGAATCTTCATTGTTCAACCAACTAGCTGAAGTTATCGGTTGCAAACACTTACGAACTACGAGTTACCATCCTCAAAGTAACGGAATGGTGGAACGATTTCACCGCACATTAAAAGCAGCCTTAATGTGCCACCAAACAACTTCTTGGACAGAAGTTTTACCAATAGTATTGTTAGGTCTACGCACGACTTTTAAACCAGACATTGGAGCTTCTGCTGCTGAAATGCTATATGGCCAAACTCTACGTTTACCGGGCGAAATAGTAAGCAACCCTAGCCACAGAAATATAAATCAACACGATTTCATAACCAAGCTAAGAGAACAAATGCAGAGCGTCAAGGCAACGTTGGTATCGCATCATATAGACCGAGGCTACCACATCCAACCGGCTCTAAGCTCAGCCACGCATGTATTTATACGAAATGACAAGGTAAAACCACCATTGACGCAACCTTACGATGGTCCTTACCAAATACTAGAGCGAAATGACAAGACGTTTAGAATACTGATCGAAAACAAAGAACAAACAGTTAGCATAGATCGTCTTAAAGCTGCTTTCATATGTCCCGATACAGACATTGACATCCACAACAAATCAATGGTATACCACACTCCAAACAACGTTAATGGCGACCAGTCTGTGCGACCAAATACAACAGCTAACCTGACAAAACCAGGACGCAACGTTCGCTTTCCAACCAAATTCAGTGACTCCATCACTTAGGGGGGAGTACTGTGGCAGCACCAAAAAATATAAATAAAAGAACTGTCAACAAGGCACAAAGGAGACAACAATAGCCGCAGTTCCCGCCAGTAGTAGTTTGGAAAAAGACAAAGCAGCACGTGAATAAAACGAAAAAACACAAATTTTAACTTTAAGAATATTTTATAATAACTAAGTATGAGAAATAAATAAACTTATCCATTACCAATACGGAGTGTTAAATTCGAAATAAAACCCCAACATAAAAAACCACTACAAACAATTTTGGGCTGAAGCCGTAAGTACTGCAGCATTTTTAATGAATAGAATTCCCTGTAGAAACAGCAATATAACGCCAGAAGAAATTTGGACCAAACGAAAACCAGATTTGAGCCATATTAGGGTATTTGGTTGTAAAACCTTAGTTTACATTCCCAAGGAACATAGAGGGAAACTCGATGCGAAAGCCACTGAATGTATTTTAATCGGTTACTGTGAAAATTCTAAAGCTTATAGACTCTATGATTTAAACAACAAAAAAGTTATTATAAGCCCACAATTAACGTTTATTGAAAATAATAATAAACATAAAAACATGAATTCTAATTTCATTGATTGCTCTCTTACTCCAGAAGGGCGCTTAAGGTCAATGGTACAAATGAATTCTGAATGTTATTCTTTAGACAATACTGATAGTGAAGACAACGATGATGATATCCAATTTAATGAAACTGTGAAACCACCATATTCTCCAGATACACTAGAAACTAATGTTGAATTAGACAATACAACTGAATTTCATTTTGATGAAGCAAATAATAAACATACTGGATTCAGTGAGGGTGGTACTGATGCTATTGAGAATCCACTATACAATTTATTTGTCGGTGACCTTGAAGTGCAAACAAGTGAAATATATGTTCTTAATGCTGCACCCGATAACTTCGATTTAACGACTAAGGCGGAACATATTGGTCTCTTGGCTGCAATAGCTGATAAATCTGAGCCTTGTAGTGTTAATGAAGTTTTAAATGGAGCCGATAGCAAGAAGTGGACTGAAGCTATGGATACAGAAGTGACGGCGCTTAAATAAAATGAAACTTGGGTGTTAACAGACTTGCCACCTGGGCGAAAAGCAATTGATAGCAAATGGGTTTTTAAAATTAAAAGGAACGCAACTATTGAAGTTGAGCGTTACTAAGCACGACTTGTAATAAAAGGATATTCTCAAGTAGCAGGAATTGATTATGTTGAGACGTACTCACCAGTAGTACGATATGCATCCATACGCTTGCTCTTGGCGATGGCAGCTAAATATGACTTATCAATTCACCAAATGGATGCAGTTACAGCATTTTGGATGCAAGGTGAGCTAGAGGAGGAGATCTTCATGCGTCAACCTGAGTACATCAATGATGGAACAAACAAGGTATGTCTTTTACGAAAAAGTTTGTATGGATTGCAACAAGCAAGCAGAGTATGGAACATCCAATTAAATAATGTTTTAACGAAGCAGTTAGGTTTCAAAAGATCAACAGTTGATCAATGCATCTATTTTCGACATTCAGATCTGAATACAATAATACTTGCTGTTTATGTAGATGACATTCTGATTTTTGGTAGCAATTGTACAATGATATCTAAACTAAAGAAAAATTTGTCAACACACTTCAAGATGAAGGATATAGGTCTTGCTAACTCAGTACTTGGTATGAATATAGTAAAAAATAAAGATGGTTCAATTTCTATTGACCAAACAAACTACATAATTAGTATATTAGACAGATTTAATATGTCTGATTGTAATCCGATTAGCACTCCTATGGATCCGAACCAGAAGCTAAATAAAGAAATGTGTCCAAAGAATGAAGATGAAAAGCAGGAAATGAATTCAATCCCTTATCAAGAAGCGATAGGTTGCATTATGTATGCGGCACAAATAAGCAGACCTGACATAAGCTATGCTGTCAGTTCCTTAAGTCGATATAATACAAATTATGGTAAGGCTCACTGGTCAGCTCTGAAAAGAGTTTTGAGGTATCTAAAGGGCACTGACGTACAAGAGAAAATATGAGGATGAGTTAGTTGGGTACTGTGATGCTGACTGGGCAAGTGATCACGACGATCGACGCTCCACGACTGGCTATGTTTTTAAATTGCAGGGTGGCGCAATTTCATGGGCAACACGCAGACAACCAACCATAGCTCTATCATCTACAGAGGCCGAATTCATGTGGATGGTTGCTGCTATACAAGATGCTATATGGCTCAAACGTTTTGAAACCGAAATATTTTTGCAGTCTGAAACATCGTCGACTTTGTTTTGTGACAACCAGGGAGCTATATAACTTGCAAAAAATAGCAATTATCATCCAAGAACGAAACATATTGACGTCAAGCACTACTTTATTCGCGAAAAATTGGCAACTGGAATGATAAATCTGAATTACTTATCAACAAACGATATGGTTGCAGATATATTGACGAAAGCCGTAAACCAAGTAAAATTGAGTAAATTCATTGCAGAATATGAATTAAATGAATTAGTTTAATATGGATATATATATCATTAAAGCTCTAGTGTGGGCGTTATTATAAATATAGTAATAATGTAGTAATAATTATAATACTAATAATGTATAGCTTTAATTTTATACATATATGGCAACCCTTAAATATTATGTCATTTAATGTAAATGAATTTCCTTCTTGTTTAACTTACAACCGACCCGAAAAGACGTGTTTTTTTTATCTGCGCACATCAAGACGTTTGCTTTTGAGTAACGTGATGTTAAGCGTACACGGCAGGTAATCACGTAAAACACTGGAACTTTATACATGTTAGTTGGTTGTAGCACTAAAAACATATATAACGCCGATGAGACTGGCTTTTTGTTCAGAGCTTCACCAAGTAAAACCTTTGCGTTGAAAAATGAAGTATGACACAAAGGCAAACAATCAAACGAAAGGCATACAGTCCATTTTTGTGTAAATATGACCGGAGATAAAGAAAAGCCCCTTGTGATTGGGAAAGTTGCTCGTCCCAGAGCGTTTTCATCAGTTGAAATTAAAAAGTTACCAAAAAATTGGCACTGAAATAAGAAAGCATGGATGATACTCAAATTGATGACACAGTGGCTAATGGAATTTGATCGAAAAGTATAGTTCCACAAGAGAAAAATACTATTGTTTCTAGAAAGCGCAACATCACACCCTTGTGATCAACAATTAAAAAATATTGAAATAATTTTTCTACCTATGAACACATCACTTTGTCAGCCTTTAGACCAAGCCAACTCCTTGGTCAGAGTTTTGAAATAAATTATCAAAGCCTTTTAGTTACACATATATTGTCAAACATTGAGTCCATTTCAACAAATAAATTAATAAATGTTTTGGAGGCAGTATATTTTGTAAAATCAACCTGGGAGAAGGTACAACCAGAAGCTATACAAAATTATGTCCAAAAATAATGCAAATAATTGATACAGAAGTGACAAAACTAAAGCTAAAGTATTTTGTATTTACCTTTAAAATGTCTTTCAACCGTTCAACTTTTATAGCAAAAAATATCCACTTATTATTTTATTAATATTATAACTTATTTGCTTATTGCATATTATAAATAAAAATTACAAAAAAAAATGGCATTAGAGTATGTGGTATGATTCAAAAGTCATTTGACATTTACTAGGAAATTTTTGTGAAGATGATTCATTAGCACCGACACTCGAACAAAATAATTTGTAATATTTAAATAAATAAAGTAGATAAAATAAACCAACTACAACAACCACTACATTGGTGACGAAGCCGATATTGAATGGCTACACAAGACCAAAAAATGACCGAAGATACTACCAACGAAAACGCAACAATCACTGTAATAAACCTGCCAATGCCAGCATTAATAAGGATCAACATTGATCTTTGGTTTATACATTTGAACTACTGGTTCCAAGTCAACCACATGAAGGGCGGAACTCAAAAGTTTCACAGCTTGAGGATAAAAAGCCGTCTCATCTATTAAACGAATTACAACGCATTAATGAAAACAAACAAGACGAATAATTACTGAGAGGGTTATGGTTATAACGTCTTCCTGTGGTGTTGCCACAAACTCAAAACACATGAATCATTTCTGTGGCGAATGTGAATGCATATAAGAAGTGTATGCGAAAAACTTTTATACGCATTTATATTTAGTTTTTATGTGTGTACTCTGATATTCTTTTATATATTTTTTAATATTCTTTATTTTTTTCTGCGTTGTATGCAACGACTAAAGGCATACTGCTTAAATGTATGCTCTTAAAAAAACCCTCTACACGAAAACACCACAGACAATAATAAAAAATAGCAATGGAAAAATAAAATCAAACTGATATCAAAAGTTGGAAATTATTTAAAGAATGGCGAACTAACATAGTTGTAAAAAATATACTAAGTAGACTAACTAGTCTAGAAAAAATTCTAAGCGAATGCACAGAAAATAAAATTAGCCGTCAAACAATACAATTAAACAACTTTATGATTTTGTAAATATCTGTAGAAGGCCCTAGATGCCATCTAGTAAATATCAATAAGTAACTGGTTCTCTGCGTGACCACACATATAACGTAATGACTTTGAAAATATTATATATTTCAATATTTTGAAATTATTTATGAAATAATAATTATTTTTGGATTATACATTTTTGCCCATATTCCATAATTCTATATTGTATAAGTTTATTGTAATTAATTTGTGAATTTGGCGTGAAATCCACAAATTACTCCGTCGTAAAATATTATTTTGTTTTTTGTTTGGATTTTAAATTCGTAATCGTTTTAAATTTACTTCCATCTTTTCAAAATATTTAATAAAGTATGATTTTATAAATTCTATAAGATAGAAGTTAATATTATGTTATATTATACTCATTTGAATTTGAATATAGTTATCGAACCAAATTTTTTAACGAAATTAGTTTTAAGAATTTAAACATGTTTAAAATACATTTTAATTTATAAAATTACAAATTAACATTAGATAACTTTATAATAGCAGAAGTAAAAATCTAATAATAAGAATTTTATCATTTAAATTTAAATATTGAAATATTTTTCTAAATCAGCAAAATAAAATAGTAAGTGTATTTTATAAAATTTAAAATATATATCACAAAATCATTAATTTACGAGTCCCGAAAAGCGTTGATGATAACCAAATTTTATGCCACAAATAAGTTAATTGCTCTTAATATATTAAGAATAATTTCTATAAATATTACTAATATAAATATGTAAAATTAATATCTTATTTTTATGATTATTTAATAAATTTCCAAAAAAAACTCTTTATACATTTTTAACTATAATACTTTTATCTAATTATTTCATGCATTATATAGGAAATATCGTTTACCTTATATGGCGAGTAATTGCGGAATTATGTAGTACAATGGAATTATGTTTTAAAATAGATGAAAAATACATGTTGAATTAAAGCATTTAAATTTGTATCAGAACATTTCAAAAGTGGTTTATATATTAAATGATGTTTATTCCTTTCGAAATAACTGCATAATTGAATCCTGGTATGGTCCTATCACATCATTTTAACTTGAATTACTGGTTCTCTTTACATTTGCTTAGTAATAAAGCTTTAATTGATAAACATAAAATTGATTGAAGTTATTCCGACCATACTTGATATCTGTACTGTTGATCAAAATATCTGGTATTTATAAATTTGAGTTGTTTCATTAAATACTGTTAAAATCTGGAAAAAAAACATTTTATTTTTAAATTGAGAGGTTTATTTACATGATCCATAGACTGACCACTTTGTCATTTGTACCCTTTTGGATTTCAATGCCTTACTTTTTGTATAAAGGCAGATATACACAAATGTATTAAAAGGAATCTTCACAATTAAAAATTAAGGCTGCAATGTCAAAGGAGTAATTGTATGAGTACAATATCCAAAGTATAGACCTGTAGTAGCTCGTTATTTATCTAAAATAAAACTGTTAAAATTATATATACATGTAATTAATACATCTTACTGTGAGCAGCGACAAATAATTAAATATTTCCAAAAGTATATTTATTCCAAACATTTGTTAAAATCATATATACATATAATTAATACATCTTACTGTGAGCAGCGACAAATAATTAAATATTTCCAAAAGTATATTTAAATCGGAAACAATTTTGTTTCTAATAGAGGTGACAAACGTTTTACAATAATTTATATTTGCGGCTTTAATGAATTCATTAACAAAACATTACGGAGTATCTATGTTCACCTACAAAAACCGTTTTGTTACATTTTCATGCAGAATGTTTGGAATACAATTTACACAATATATCAATCAAGTGCACACCAAACGCGAACTGTAATTATTAATAGTACTTTATCCATCAACAATTCCTTCTAGAAATTTAAATCCTTAGAAGTTAAACTTAATACCGCAACTGGTGGTGATAGAATGTTCAGATTATTTGACACTTCACGTTAACCATTCTCAATGCATATACCAAAGAATACCTTACAAGAACGACATCTCCATTGTGAACTAAAACTTTTTTTATCGAACTACAACAATTTATCACTTAGATTTTGAAGATATTAGTGGCTATTATGAAACTTCTACCGATAGATGATAGACATTTATCTACTGAGCCGATTGGTAAGTAAATTTCGTATTACGAAACTTAATAGACAAACATGTGCACTATTGTGAATGATATCAGGGTTTTAGAGCGTGCAGCTTTACTCGAACTTATTTTGTTAGTTTGTTTGTATTGTATTTGCTAAGAAACATTAAAATTAAATTCAAATTCTTTTTAAAATAAATAAAAATATATTTTATTAACACGAAATAATTATTTAATATTACATTACATTAACAAACTAAAGTAATATATTAAAATTAAGCTGTAATAGTCTAAAAATAAACATATTTTTATATTAATTTTAATATTTTTGTAATTTGTAGTTATATTTACATTATATGTATATTAAATTAAATTATTTATCTTTATATCTTTTGTCGGTATTTTCGATAGCCAATTTTAATTTTTCTTGTATTACAGTAAGTTTTTGGTCACAATACTCTAGCCTCCCTTCACTAAAATGTTTTCAATATTTTCAAGGCGCCTAAACTATTAAGTTATTAAGCTCTATCGCAATTTTCTCCCACGGTGGTCTGGAATGTGGCTTGTTGCAATGCCTTTCGCAATATCTGGATATTTCTCCATATTTACAACAAGTTTTACTATCTGCTTTTTATTTATTTATTTAAATTTTTATTAGTTTTGCCCTACAACAAAATTTATTAATTTTATTATTTCTTAATTTTATATAAATACATTATTCGTTGAAAAATATATCTAAGAAATTTGAAAAATGATTGTATGTTGAAAATATTTGAATAAATACATATAAATAAATAACAAAACAAAATAATGCGACAGTCGTTAAACTCAATATACATATAACACATTACACTTGAAACCAGATATATAAAATGATATACTTTATTATATTAAATCTAAAGAAATTATTAATAACTATTAAAATAGTAATATTAAAATTATATTAAATTTATATGTTTAATTGACTGTATAAAGCATTTTAACAGCATTTATTTTATATGATCGACAAACTTCTACTGCTCAAATGCAGTAGAAAAATTTATCTACCTCTGATAGAAAAACTTCTATCGGTTTGGAATTCATAATACCAAAATTTGATTTTTTCTACCAGCAGTAGAAATTTTTGTACTGTCTATCAGCGATCGACAATCCGTAAAAGGTACTATTAAGCGGGTACTACGTCGGGTGCGTCGAAATGCAAAATTGTAGAGAAGTCTCATGAGCAATAGCAACATTTGCAGAAATGACAGGCAGACGAATGGAATTCAAAATATTTTTATATCTCAAGTTAAAAAAATACGTAAACATTTTTGAAATAATTTTGTTATTAATTTTTTGAGTTGTTACGTCGAAATTTTTATTAAAATCTGTTTTGTTTTTTAGGAATGTTAACTTTTATTTCGTGCGTTATTTCCTAATATTAGGAATCCTCCTGATGAAGGCAAAAGCGAATTTGCCGAAATACGTATAGAATTATACTAAAAAATAACGCACGAAATAAAAGTTAACATTCTTAAAAAACAAAACAGATTTTAATTTTTGAAATATTTGAAAATGCTGCTTTTTATTTATGATATACGAACTTTTTAAGTACAAACATACATTAAAAAAAATATATACGTGGAAGAAAGTAATATTCTTTTACTCAGTAAGTTATTTTAAATAGTAGGATACACACATATAAAAAATATTTTAATTAAAAGTATGTGCGTGTCCGCGGCTGTTAACATCTTAGTGAAAGCTTTGTATTGATGTAGGTATGTTAAAATGAATGAAATGTAATAGTAAACGACGTCACACAAAGTCAACATTCCAGAATGATGTGTTATATCCGCTTTAGTGAAAAGTGCACTAATTATATTATTTTAAGAACGGATTAATTTGAAAATATTGAAAATGATGATCATAAGAAGGAATGTGGTTTTATTAATCTCAAGTGATTTAAATATAAAATTTGGTTCTATACAATTATTAAAAATTTACCGCGTAAATGCTTTAAAAAAGAATCTGAAACGTAAAGCAGTAGTGTATTTTACGATTATGAAATAAAAAGAATCAAAAAATAATTTATAAATGAGAAAAATATGGTATTAAGGGATACAAATATTTAGTAGTTTTTTTTCTAATTTCCGCACAACATTGCCAAAATAAGCTAAATTTTGCATTTAGTAATATAATTTTATTAAATAATAATAATAAATAAATCGCATTATTCACCACATACGTTTTGAGCGAATGTGCTCTCATCCTCACTCGTTAACACACTTTTAAGAACTAAATTTAAAAATGAGGTAGTAGCTTCAATCCTTGTTATTAATTTCGCATTAAAACTATATTTAGTGATTTTATTTCAAAATTATTTTAGAAATAATGTTGAAGAAACACATCTCATTAATTAATAATGAAGTTACGCATCTAAAGCATGATATAGACGATGTTACATATGCGGAAACCAAGTATTCGTACTGCCAATTTGCACTGTGCATATTCAAGTATGTATACCAAATTTCGGTCGGTGTATACCGAAGTCTGCAGACTTCTCGTTATATAAGAATTTTGGTAAGCGGCGGACGAGTGAAGATTGCGGAAAAAAATTATTAAACAGTAACAAAGAGTGAACATTTTTTTCGCTTTTACGGTCATGTTTTTTTCAAATACTATATATTCTTTTTTCTCCGGCTCCTCAAGATATGTTGCTATTATCATAAGTTCAATTGCTTTACTTTTCATTATGGTTTTGCAAACCGAAATTACTCCGCCAGCTAACATAAATGAATTAAACTGTGGTATAGTAAAATGAATTAATATAAACAATCTATAAAAAACCATGTTACATCCTAAAATATATGAAATATTTATATAATAATTAAAATAACATGTTGCTTTTACCATCAACTCAATTTCTTCAGTTTCGATTATTGTTTTACACAGTGTACTTTCTCCTCTGTTGCTATGAATGTTGTAGAAAATAATCAAAATAAAGTAAGCAAACCTTCAAAGTGTATAGCAAAGCGTAAAGATGGAATGCATATTTGGTATTCAGACATGTAGCATTTTCTATATCACGCATATATATCATATATATAAATGTTTGCGTTTATGTACATTGTTACATGAACGCACTTAGCGATATATTTAAGTAAATTTATGGATCTTTATGGACTCTTTGGGAAGTAACTTAATTAAATATCATTTAAATACATAATTGTGTTTGCAAATGAATTTATATTAACGGTAAATCTATATATTTAGAATTTTCTGCTTCGAAAATTGTTGTTTTTGCATTTTGCAATTGTGTTTAATTTTTTTTTTAAATAGTAACTGTTAATTTTTTATGCTTGAATTTTATTGTTGTTTTTTGGTTAAAATAAATCAGAAAACACAAATCAATTTAAATAAAAACTAAAAAAGTTATGCGAACTTTAAGAAAAAGTTTTTTGGTGAACGCAGAGTTTTTCTGCTATGTGTGTATAAGCTCTTTTAACTGCATAATTTAGATCACTATAATCTGATTTATGGCTTCTTAACTCCTTAATATAACTGATTATATGTTTATATAAATTACTGTGAACGTTCTATACCGATTATTTCGCAATACAAGTAGTTGAAATTTTTTGCCGCTGTGTAAAATTGCCATTCTAGTGAGTTATTCTTTGGTTATTTTGTGTTGTATTGTGAATGTGCAAATGGGAAATGTCAGCACACAAATCAAATAAGAATATTTTGCGCAATTTGTACTCAGTATGATTTTAATTTGATTTGATGTTTTACATATGTGAACTGCAAAAAAATAAAATTGATGTCAACCAAGAAAGTTTAATACTATGTGTAATGTTAATTTCACATTGTCAGACTCGTGCGGTTTTTCCGAAATTCCGTTACGACAATGAAGCGGTAACCCGCCATTTCAAACGGTAAAATTTGTAACTGAAATGCAAAACATGTTTTGTCGTGCAAAACTACGCAGAGTTAATAATAAATGCATTGAATTTGCATTTTAAAAAAATTTTGTTTTATAAAAAACGCATGGCTGTGTGAGGATCCATTTTAATTTTGCAGAGATTTGAATGCATTGTTTTTATTCTCGATTGTTAATACTGGTAAATTTTAAAATTATTTATTAATTTTACTATATATTTAAATAATTTTGATATTTCATTATTTATTTAGATTTCAGTTTTCTGTGACAGAAGTAACCTGTAGTTGGAACGTAAAGATAAACTACTCTTTGGAATGCTATTATGCTTTAGAAGGGCATATATGATATGAGAATGATTCATATCATGTATTGTATTTGGATAATCATTTTGGATTGACTGGTATAACGTGACATGAGATTTATTGTGTTATTGATAAGTAAATAAGCTAACTAAGCTTAGTAAATAAAAATAAGTTTCATATTTGAAAAGCGAAACTTGACGTTGTGGCAGTTAGTAACTTATCAGCACTTGAAGGTGCTATTGATCAGATTCGGGAACATAAAGTAAGGTTAAGCACATAAGAAATATAACATTCAACATCAATAAAAACACGTGTGGTATATGCAAGTACCAACAAATCCTAAGGGAGACGACCACACTTAAATGAATTTGAAAAATAAAGTCCCACTATTCTATGTTCAGATGTGACTGGTATTTTTAGCAATAATGTTCATTAGATGTTATAATTCACATCTGTTTAATGAGGTTCCTTCTGGGATTGTGTTAGCAAATAAAAATTGAACTTAACCAACCAATCACTTGCCTTATTTTACTCTAACTATAACCAAAGCACACCATGCGTTTCATCTGAGCGGTGTTTTGTATGCCATGATTGGTTCACTTTTGTAAAGTATCATTTTAATTGAGGTGAAACTGATGCACATGTCAATGAAAGTTATTGTTAATAGAATGCAGATGAAGAATAATTTGAGAAGGGCTTATCATCAACAGGTTTTCATTCATGGTAAGATATATTACTGTAATAATTAAATGCCAATCTTTATATTTTTTTTGTTTAAGAATGTGATATAGTATGGAATGAGCAGATTTATTAATCATGTTGTAAAAGCCGCTTCAACCAAATATTTATAAATTGTACTTAAATACATACAACACAAATCCGATTTAAGCCAACTAAACGTTTCTGCAAATAAAAATGATAAAGTGATCAGTTATAACGAATCAGAGATAAACTTTCAACTTGAACTTGAAAACTAACAATTAAAGTTCTTCTAATATAAAATGATATATTAGAAATTATTGCAATGAAACGAATTTAACTTGAATTTGGAATGGAGTGAAGTAAGAAATTAATAGCATCTAATAACACCTATCAAGTATCATGGCAACAACTTTAATCAAATTTGTGTTCATCAGTTAAAACTTCATTACTTCATGTAGTATTAATACACACAAGTAACGTAATTTATCTTTATTACATCCTCTCAACTCGATTGTTGAAAAGTAAGTCTTTTTACTTATTTTATTGTACCAAAATAATACTTAAAATATTTCCAACATGCTACTTTACAGTTTCTATAAATTTGGAGTAAACAAGTAGCAACAATTTAAAGGCGATGAGTTGATCATGCCATTAAACCGTTTCTCCAAATTTATAGAAACAGTTTACAATTATTAAAGAAAGGCAGGCGCGGATTAATGCGATTATGTTACTCACGTAATTGGCATAATTGGAATGTGTATTGTAATATAATGCAATATTTAAGCAGACTATTCGAAATCGAAGTCTTTAGAAATTCAGTTGCAGTCAAATATTATCACTGTGTTGTTATTCATAACCCGATTGGGCAAAATGTTGGGGGAAAAATTGATCGCGTCATCAACGCGACAGGACCAAATTTAATTCTTGAAGTAAAATCGTCATTTTAGAAGTTATATATAAATTTTTATAGTATGTTTGACATAATTTTTTTCAAGTTTAAAAGATTGCAAATGCCCATAGATGCCAGTAGTTGTCTCTCCGATGGACTATATTTTTACTGCCTGTATTTGATTTGAAATGAAATCATCAGATAATATGTGCTGAGTTGAGAGTAGTATCAGATAGGATAAGCGTTATTTTCATCCGCCTTTCATACAACAGTCATTGCATCAAGTTTCTTTGCGGTTAGAAATTTGTCCATACATAAGAGAGAGAAGCAATTGTGCTTTTATTAATATACAAAAAGTAAAATGTGAGATGTACGTTGGGTAAATCATCTTATGGTCGTTTTTCAATTGTTAATATGTCATCAGTTAGACTTTGTAGACTCTGATACACGTGTCAAAAGTAATTAGTATTAAGGAATATCGTATGACTCACAACATCTATGTTGAGATTGCAATTTTAATTATTCATTGTGAAGAAATTACCTCCAAATTTCATAATTTTATTCAAATTTTATTAATGTAACTGTGGTGTATTTCTGCCTTAATACAAATATATTACTAACAAATGAAAGTAACAACTACCAGTAACTGTAATAACTACTTCATAACAAATGACAATGTAGTTAGCGCTTAGAACTAAAAATTACTGAAATAACTTCTGGATTTAAAAATAAAATATTTTCTTTTCAGATTTTAACAGTTTCCAGAAATAGCTCACTATTTATAAATGCCAGACATCATTTTGATGAACAATATAGATATCAAGGAATAACTTGGTAGGAATAACTTCAGTCAAATTTATGTTCATCAATTAAAGCTTTAGTGTTAAGCACAGTAGTGAGAAGCAGTAATTCACCTATGATAGTGATGAGACCTTTATAGGATTGAGTTACATTTGTCAGGAATCAAATAAGTTCGAAAGGAAAAAACACCATTGCCTGTGTGAAGCTTCTTTAAAATGATCTGATATCAATTAAAATGCTTAACTCAACATGTCTTTTCCATCTATTTAAAAACATCAGACATCATTCAGCACAATTTTACAACAACTGCAAGTTATGAGGTAAACAATACATTCTAAATATTGAACTATATATTATTATATAAAATAATTAGATATGTAAATGAAAGTTAAAGATTGAAAAAGAACTAATCAGATAAAATTCAAATATTAATTTTACATTTAAAATAATTTTTTCGTATTTTTTATTGAAACAACTTTTATTATATTATGAGAAACTCATTTTGTGGCATATAATTTGGTTATAATTAAACTAATATTAATTTAGTATTTTTTATTTTTTCCAAAAATTTGTAAATAAATGGTTTTCTGATACATGTTTTTAGTATTTTCTGGAATCCAATAATATACTTAGTTTATTGAATTAGAATTATTAAATTCATTCTGTTGGTTTATTTTCACTGATCTTATTATTAAATTTAATCAAATGTGAATATGATTTAACAAAACATATTATTAATAATAATATGATATTTTGAATGTTTTTAAATTCTAAAAAACTAGTCATTTTAAATGGTTTGCTTTGACGGTTATCTTCAGATTTAAATAAGTACAATATAATATTAAGATGCATCCGATACAATATATGAATTCATAATTTATTAAATATTTTGAAGAGATGGAAGTAAATTTCAATCTCTTCAATCGATTGATAATAGATTATTAATTACAAAATCCAAACAAAAAGCAAAATAAGAGTTTACGACGGAGTAATTCCAAATTCACAGATTAATTACAATAAACATACAATATAGAATTATGGAATATGGGAAAAAATGTATAATCCAAAAATAATTATTAATTCATAAATAATTTCAAGATATTGAAATATATAATATTTTCAAAGTCGTTACACTATATATATAAAGTTTATGTAAGTTTATACCAGTTAATATTTAATAGATAATATACGTTAACAAAGGTGTAACTACAGTAAAATTTACAGGACCTCGTACGCTTTCAGCGGCAACCGATCATTTTCCTCCTTCTACTTCACTTTTACTACTGCCATCAACTACTGCCATGTCATTCCATTCCACTCTTTTACACTCGGCCGTCCTGATCATCAGATGACAATTCATCTCCACTTATACTACTGTAATGCCACGGCTTCATGTTATCAATACTGGTCATTGTTTGGTTTGGCCCCTCAAATCTTGCCGCTTTCTCGACATTATATCTACCATTTCTTTTAACTCGAACGACTTTGTATGGTCCCAAATATTCACTTGCCAATTTCTTGCCCGTTACATATTTTGTTCTTTTTATAGCGACCAGATCATTTATTTGATATTCAGTGATCTCGTACAATGCTTGTCAAAGTTTGCTTTATAGGCTTCTTGAGCTTTTTGTTTTTGCTTCCTCACTTCCCCTCGAATATGTTGGAGGTCTGCTTCGAACAATTGCACGTAATCCTCTTTGATTAATTGTAGTACGTCACTATCCATCTGCAGTTTCATTTTGACACCGAACATAAGTTCGAATAGGGATCGCTTCGTTGAACTGTGAACGCTCGCGTTGATATCCCGTTGTAGTTTGTTAACATACCTGTACCACTTCGACGGATCGTCTGTCGATACCTTTGACAACACTGACAAAATAACGCGGTTTTGGTTTCATCGCAAAAGTTAGTAAACGCTTGCGATGCCAACGCTATACCTCTGTCACTTATAATACGTTTGAGGTAATCAAATATATCTGCCCATGTTGTCAACTTATTTACAACTTCATCTGCCGATGTCGTTTTCGTTAGGTACAACCACAGGAACTTTGTGAAACCGTCCATCACAGAAAAAATATATTTGTACTTTTTAGACGTTACATCCATTGGCCCAATGTGATCCACATGTAGAGTATTTAGCGGTCTATCGCCCTTTTCAATGTAATGTAATTCACCTTCTTTTTTGCTCAGCTTCTTATTGTGCATGATGCTTTTTATGCAATTATTGTTCAACGCGGCAACGTTATACTTCAGGTGTGGAATAAAGTACGTCTGCTGAATTGCGTGTATAGTTTTCTGCATTGCGAAATGACCAACTTCATGCGCTTCCATTACTTTTGACATCACTAACAAATCATTGCCATTTACACATTTCTAAACTAATTCGCCTTTCATTTTATAATCTTTGTACGCTGCTGTCTTTAGTACCTCCGTTATTGCTGCTATTTTTTCGTCTTACTTTTGCGCTTTTTTAAAACATGCTGTTATCTCGCAATTAATTATCAAAACTTCATAATGATATCTGCTTAAAGAATCTGCATGCTTCATTGCACTACCGCTTCTATGCACCACCTCGAAAACGTAATTATGCATGTAAAAAATCCACAGCGTAACTTCACGAGGAACATCTTTTTTCGCCACTGTTTGTTTGAACGCCGCGCAGTCAGTCACTAATATAAATTTTACGCCGAGGAAATAATGACGAAATTTACGCATCTATAACTATGCTGCTTTTCTTCCGCTGTCGACATCTTTTTGCTCCAAAAATGAATGGGATGTAATTGATCCTTCACTTGTTGTATAAGCACTGCACCAAACCCGTATTGTGATGCATTTGTGTGTAGCTCAGTTTTTGCGTCGCGGCTCTATAGCTGCAGTACCGGTTTTTTTACCAAAAGTGTTTTAAAGTTCTGTACAGCTTCTACTTGTCTTGGTCCCATCGTAAATTCCATATTTTTTTTTTGAGTAGTTCTGTCAAAGGTCTCGCAATTTCAGCATATCCCCTAATGAACTTGCGAAAATAGCCAGTCAATCCCAGAAACGACTGCACTGCCTTTAAATCTTTAGGTACGGGAAACTTTTGTATTGCTCTCGTTTTTTCATAGCCTGGTTTTACAGTACCATTCTCTACTGTATGACTTAAAAAGTTAATGGACTGTTTCATAAACGAACATTTTTGCCACTTAATTTTGAGTCCATATTTAGCTGCTACTTCTAAAACCTGTTTTAACTTTGTAATACCCTCTTCCGGCGTATTGCTATAGATTACTATGTCATCGATGTATAGTTCCATCATATTTTCGTTCATCAGCTCCTGGAAAATATACGTTATAAATCTTACGAATGCTGCTGGCGAGTTACAAAAACCAAACGGTGCACGATTAAATTCGGAAACGCCACTCTTAGTGACAAATGCTGTATACTTTAACCGGCACATGGGAAAACCCATTCTCCAGGTTCGTGACTGTTTTTGTTATACTCGATGGCATTTCTAACTGAACTGGAAATGCCATCGAGTTTAACTTACGATAGTCGATGCAGACGCGACACGAACCATCCTTCTTCTTACCCAGCACCACACGGCTTGCTTATTCTGACGTTGACCTACGAACAATTTTTTTCTTTAGCTATTCTTGTACTTGTTCTTCTACTGCTGCTTGATGACACATTTGGTAATCTACTCGGAGATTGACGAAACGGAACTGGTTTGTCTGTTATTATTTCCAGCTGTATTGGTTATTCTAGTTCTTTTTGCCTTCCATTAAATGAAATTATCATATCTTCAATACGTCTCTTACTTTGTTGGGGTATTATACCAAAATCTTTCTCTTGTTCAGTTACTTGATACATATGCAAAAATTGTTCATCATCAATTACTCGTACAAGCTTATTACTATTCTCAACATAAATGTATTCGAACTTACCGATAAAATTGTTACCAATCAAAATATCGTGTTTCATTACACCATCTGCAACCACGACGAAATTTTGCTCGACTTCTAGGTTATCAATTTTAACAATCGCCTTGAAACTGCACTTGGTTTTTATTCGTGTATTTCCAAGCCCATAGAACGTGATCGTCATTTTTTCGACTGCTATTTTCTGAAAACTTTTTAACACGTGTTCTTGAACGATGCACACATCTGATCCTATATCGATAAACCCAAAAAATTCTTTTTTTAATTTAATTCTTTATTGCTTTATTGTACAATTTTTTCGCAATATGTGGGGTGCTTTTGTTACACTTAAAGCATTTCGTATCCTGTTTACATTCTGCTTTTCTGTGCTCATTAGACCCGCAGTTAAAATAATGTTCTCTTTTCATTTTCATATTCAACTTCTCTACATGATCTTCTCTTTCTTGTTTGTTCACTCTATTGTATACTTCGTATATGTCACGTAATTGTATTGTTTTTGCGCTGTGTAACGAATATTTAATGTCACTTTTGATTTTTAGTCCATCGACTATGTACCGAATAACGGATATTTCATCTGTTTCCCATTGCTGCAATTCTTGTCATATGAAGTACATACTCGTGAAATGTTTCGCATTCTTTTTTCTTTCTTCCAGCGAGCATTTTGTACAGTTCGGCTCCGTTGAGCTCTCGATAAAATTCGCTAAACAAAGCACTCTTCAAATCATTGTAATTACTCACAGTGACTGTTTCTAAATATAATTGAGCCGTTTTACACATATTTTTCTTGCGAGTAAGTGAACGACTTCACTTAAATTCTGAGTGTCAACCGCATTATCTTTATTGTCTTTTATATCCGTATTCATTTCGCTTTCTGCTGCTTCTTCCTGTGCTAGGTGAAATTTCTCCTCACTTTCCGAATCGCCAAAGTTTTTCTTATTTATGTTTATCTCTATAGATTCACGCATTACTAATTTCGATTTGTATCGTTTCATTACCTTACTTTTGTCTTTACCTTACCTGATCGGTATTGGATCGGTATTGGTACTAGATGAATGTTGATCGGTGCATTAAGACGTCGATAGTTTTCCACCAAGTTTAATGGAATGGTAAACTCACTGTGCGATGGTACAAATATCTCTTGTTCCAGCATGTATTCAAATTCACGTTTGGAAATTCTCTGTTTTGAGCTTCTGCGGATTAAGTCGTCTTGGGGGTGAATAAACTGGATGTTCTGTTTTGATAACGTGATGCTGGACAGCGGTTTGATTCCCCTTAGTTTTGTTGTAGGATACTGGAATCATCATCTTTTTGAATTCTTTTAGCAGCTTTATGAACTTGTGATCAATTTTCATCCAGTTGTGTTGTCGATGAGACATTTGCGTTTGACATTTACTATGAGCCCATAGTGTTTGAGAAGAGCTGTACCCAGTATTGGTTTATCGATTTCTGCAACCACATACTCCCAAGTGAATGTCCTGCATAGGCCCAAGGTTGGTTTCAGTAACTTATTACCGAAAGTACCAATAGTTGAACCATTTCCTGTGTAAAGAGACTTTGATGAAACTGGCATTTTGTGTTTACTAATGAATGAAAACGGTAAAATAGAAAAAGCGTCAGTTAAAAGCATCAGTTATAAAATGTCAGCAGAATTTGTGTGATTCAGATACCTCGTCAACGAAGCGATTTTTAGTTTTCCGTTGTTGTGAATTTACATGGTGGTTCACACTTCCGTGCGTCAGCACCGAACTAAAAATGATAACATGTTTGGTACCTCACAACTCGATTTGCATATCTGGATGAGGTTCAATTACTACTCGTAGGTGTAGGTGCTCTTGGTCTTAGCTGTAACAACATAATTGAACTTTTTTTTTAAATGTTATGAATTATACTTTATTGTTAAATGTTGTGAATTGTACTTTATTGTTAAATATAATTAATTGTACTTTATTATTAAGTATTATACACATATGTAATGAACCTTTTCTTGCGGTTCGTTTATTGCTGGGGTTAAACTCAGCCGTCGCCAAGGTCTATACAAGAAATTTAACAACCTGACCGAAATTAAATTGAATCGGTGATGAACCAAGCTGAAGATACACGGTATTGCAAATACTAACTCGCCGTACAACCGACACAATATAACGCAGACACACGTAACTGTTAAAGCTACGTGTGTTATATTATAGGTCGAAGTTAACACGATCTTCCCTGTTCACTGAAGCGTCCAGGGGTCGGAGACGTTAGGTTACTGTTGAAAGCCACCTACAGTTTTCGTCACTATGGTATAGACACACGTGACTGTTAAAGCTACGTGTGTTATACCCCGTGCAACCTAGATTCAGTAACTGTTAAAGCCCTGAATCTGGCTTACATAAACCACTCAACTGTACCACTGTAAAAAGGTTTTCTGCAGACTCTTGACTTAATTTGCACCTCTGTTCTGTTCGACTCCAACACTACCTTCCTTTGTATATATTTCTGAATAGTTCCTGTTACAAATCTTATATTCACATAATCAATTGTACATAGACGTATTTATTCAAAATTTCTTTATTTTTACAAAGTATTAAAAAAAATTTACATTATTTATTTATTTTCAGTTCCAAGTGTTTCTTTAACATTTTCCACTTTTTATTTTTGCAAATTATAAACAAAAAAAATTATTAAAATTGATATGTTAGCTATCCAAATCGAGATGTCTCTTTAGCATTATAAGTTTTCACATATATATATTTCAAATTTCTCTCTTTTTTTATTTCTCACGAATTATACAAATTGTTAAAGTTTATATTATTAAAGTTTATTAAATTATAAAAAAAAATAGAATTTAACCAAGATATGGAGGATATTTTAAGAGTTTAATTAATTTTTTCCTTTAAAAATTTTTCTCTTTTTTTTTTAAAAAAAACGCAAATTTAATTTAAATAAAATAAATTTGCTTGTGATTAAAATAATTCTTGCAACAAACAGACTTACGTTCACAGCTCAGGGTTGAAAAAAAAACACGAATTTTTCCTTTTGCTAGTTTATTTAAAGAACATATAAGATTTATATACATATATGTAGTTTTAGTTAACAGTTTTTTAACATTTATTTAATATTAATAATAAATTAGATTAATAATATTTATTTAAATTATTAATTACATTTATAAAACATGATTTTAAAAGGAAACAAAATTATTTAATTTTGTTACAAATAATAGTTAAAGCAGCAGCAAAACACGTGTTGCAAATTCGGTTGTAAAAACGGAAGTAAGAAGAACTTTATTATGTCATTAGAACATTGTACAGTATTTATGCACGGTTGCATTATACAATATTTATACATGGTTGCATTTCTATAAATTATATCCGATACAAAATATTCCTTAAACAAATTTACGTTACATAATGAAAAGATATATTGCATATGATTTGATATGATATGAATGAAACTTGATGTTTAAATAGAACTAAGATTTACTATTCATTTTTATAAAATGAATTAAAAAACAAAATATTGCTAACATTGGTTGGCCCTAAATGGTTTCTTTTTTCCGTTATAATATTTCCAGCTAAAGAAAAAATTCGCTCTGATGCCGCGCTGCTAGCAGGGATCGATAATAATGTTAAAGTTATTTTACATAAATTTGAAAATCTTTTACTGTTTTGCTCCCACCATTTGAAAGCGTCAAAAATTGTATCTATTTCAACACGATACAATGCATAACGTTCGACTTCTTCAATTGGTTTTTCTTGGTTACACACACTCACATTAATTAACTGCGGTATAAAGTACTCCATTCCATTATTACTCGATTTATTTTGTAGGGTTAACTGTGAGTTTGATGAGGCAGTAGGTGGCGAAAAAGGATTTTTTGTCTTAATAATTTTTTGCTCATAGTACTCCTTGATGATTGCCATATTGCTCTGCTGTAAGTGATTTGCTGGCGGATACAAAAACAGTGCCGCTTTATGAGTGATACTTAAATTTGACATAAATTTTTCTTGTATGCCTTCAATTACTTCCTGTTTAAATGCAGCAATTGGTACTTCATCATTTTCATTTAGTTAACACAAACTTATTATCTTTTCTATAGATAGTATTATCAAATTTACCTTGTAAAATCCGTTAAAAAACAACCAGAGATCTTGTTAAGAATATGTCTATGTTAGTAGTTCTATTTAATTCTCCACACTGCAAAATAATTTCATTAATTTTCAGGCAGTTATTTTCTATTGACTTCAGCATTGTAAATTGTGAAATTCATCTGGTTGGGCAATAACTCATTCATTAAATTCATTAAATAGTGAAAACAACTTAGTGTAAATATTTAATCCATTCGAGCACATGTGGTCCATTGATTTTGAAATGCTTTTGATAGTGCAACGTTGCGCACAGGTAATTCCTCTTTATAAAATCGTCTGTCCATTAATCAATAGTTGCTGATGCATCTTCGTTAGCGATTTTTTCCTGTATTTCCATTTTGATGTTGTTTTTTCTTTCCTCAGCTATCGTATTGTTTCGCCGAGATATTGTTGTTGAGTCAGGCAGTAAATTAGCTACATCAATATATTCCCCATATCGTGCACCAATTTCAATAAAAAATTGAACCATTTTTCGGAACCCATTTTCCTGTATCGCACTGAATGACCGACAATCTTCAACGATCCACGGTGTACATGCATCAATTGCTTCTTACTTGTCCTCTCCACTTACTATCTTCCAACTTATTTCTAAAAAGCACTTGTGACGATTTAAATTCGGCGACTGTTTTCCGTTGTTTTTGAAGATATGTTTACGGGTGCAGCAATATATTAAACTTTTTAGGATTGAATCATCTTCCTTTTTGATTTCTGCAAATATTCTTCACAGCTTGCTGGTTCCCTTCCTTTTATATAATATACTGTAAATACCAGCCTCGGTTTTCTGCAGCACTTGTCCAACATCCTCTGAATTATTCATGATTAATTTTTTTTATATAACTTAAATATTAAATATTAATATTACTTTAATAAATCACTTAAAATTTAATAATTTTAAAAATCTTTTCTTTTGCAATAAACTAAGGCGGTTCAATGATCATTAATTAAATGTTTTTAAAACACCCAACATTTTTCTTATATTTATATTTTTTGTTATTATCTTTTGTTCAATTGCAGTTCTCTGGTAAATACAGAACATTTTTCTCTCTTCCACCGGATTATGATGTTTAAAGCACTCTAGCCTTTCTTAGTCTTGTCGATCGTTGTATAGCGGGAGTCACGTTAGTCGTCTCAGGCGTACTCTCAGCTATTGGGTGTGGTGTTGAGGTAAACTTCCCATTTCTTGATGTGTTGGGCGTTGTCCACCTCTCGAACTCATTTTCAAATCCTGATTTCATATTAGGACTCTCTTCAGTGATTGATTCATTGTTTTCTGCTTGAAGCGGGTCCTCCGTCTTATCACTGCTGCTTTCGAACGAATGTTTTGATGTACGATATTCTTTCGCTAGTGTGTTTCTAATTGGTCCCTTTGCAAAGTATTTCATAGTGAAGATCACCTAAACGTGTATTAATTGTTCCTCTGAGCCATTTATGCATTCGCGGATTGCCCGATAAGAAGTATACGCTTTGGCCTGGTGCGAATTCCCTACACCCATTACCAGATTGACACTGCATGTAATGCTTTTCTTTCACCTTCTTTGCAATTTCCTCTGGCCGAATGAGATCTAATCATGTGCGCAGATGTCGTCCCAAAAACAACTGAGCTGGCGAGAATCCTGTTGTTGAGTGCGGGGCATTTTTATATTGCCTTAGAAACTCGTTCACATTTTTCTTTAAAGACTTGCTTGTTGTGCCCATTGCCTTTAGTGCATTTTTGATTCTTTGTACGGTACGCTCCGCCTGACTGTTCGTATAGTCAATATGAATACGTTCCCATGGTCCTTTTGGATATACCAGGGTTCAGAAAAACACTGTGCAGTGCACAAAAATGCAAAACACCACGCACAAATGTTGTGCGATTCTAAATAAAATTTCACACCACAAATGTGGTGTGCGAAAATTTTTGTGCACATCTTAAGTGCCACATCTTGTGTGCACAAACAAAACGCACATTTCACACGAATGTGGTGGAGTGAAATAAAACTCGCACACGCATTCGGTGTTTGTACCGAAGTTATTTCGCACAGCACATTGTGTGTGCGGCAGCCAGCTTGCTCTCGCACACAACGTGTGCAGAAAAGAATACGAGGAGCACATTTTGTGTGCAGACTCGAAAATAAAAATGCACCCAAATGTGCGGAGACGAAATGTCTACTGCACATTTGTGTGAAATGATGATTTAAAAGCGCACAATATTATGACAAATATCGCAGCAAAATAGTACGGAAAACTGATTTGTATTAATTTTGGTCTTAATGCGAAATATTTTATTGAAGAAATGATTTTGTATTTATATTTTAATTTTGAATTTATTATTAGATTTACATTTATTGCTTATATTACTTATTATTTTAAGGTTTACTAATTTAAAACATGGGAATAAAGTTAATTTCACAATGTACTTGAAAACTTTGTTATATTAAATAGGTACATGAATTTAATAGAGAAAGAGTATTTGTTTCAAAATGTTATAAGTAAAGAGGATCGGTTTTACGGATCGTACTTTGAAAAAATTATATATATCAATTTTGGACTACTTCATAAAATTTTATTTAATAGTAAGTTGTACACTAAGATTCGTTAGTAAGGTTATAAAAACCAAATTAAATATTTTTTACAACAACATAAATTAATTTTGTTATTAGATTTCACTTAATTTTTTATCTTTAATTACAGCTTAAATTTAACGAAGTTATTGAAATAATTCAATAATTTAATATCTTAATTTCTTATTAAAAAATATATAATTTTTATTACATATTTTTTGAAGTAAATTTTCATTTAATCTTATTAATAACATTGCTGAAATATTTTTTTCACTTAAATTATATCTTTGGTTACTTAGCACAGTAGAAAGGGCGCTAAAATCCTGCTACCTGTTCAAGAAAATATTTTCCTTATCTTTCGCGTTTTTTAATGAATGTTAGATACTCTACCTAAGTGAATACATATTTCTGGAGAAGAAAAATATCTATTTGTGGCCCTCCTGTATTATCTTTTTTAAACTGTTGCAAATTTTATTAAACAAATACACCAATACCAATACCTGCTACCTGTTCAAAAAAAATATTTTCCTAATCTTTCGTGTTTTTTAATAAAAGTTAGATACTCTACCTATGTAAATACATATTTTTTGGGCATAAAAAAAATTTCCTAAAATATGTTTTTATTTCTTTTAAACTGGTGCAAAACTTTCCAAACAAATACTTTAAGATCACTTACTATATTTGCATTTAAAAATGCACAAAGTAATATACAAAAAACTAATATTTTAAGTTAAAATACAAATAAGGTTAAGACAGTTATAATTTTTAGTTAACATTACTTAACAAAAATAATTATTTTAAATATTTGTTAATTTATGCAATTTTTAATATAAGTTACAGTCCCAAAGAACGCAAATATCAATTTCTTCAAAATTTGCAACAATATAATATTTTCTATTTCAAACAAAATTGTGAAGTTCCTGTAATTTTTTTCCACCCTTGGGTGCAAGCGCAAAATCGTACATTTGTGCACGTTTGTGCAACCGCACATTTGTGCACATTTGTGCACGTTTGTGCAGTCGCACATTTGTGCACATTTGTGCAAACGTAATATGAGCAGCACACTCGTGTGCAAAGACAATTTTTTGTCGCACAGTGCGGTGCGAGCATAAAATTTTCTCGCACATCTGATTGTGCACATTTTTGTAAATCAGTCGCACAGCACAAATGTGTGTGCATGAATCTGTGTGCACAATCATTGCTTTGTGCGATGTGAAATTTGAAATCGCACAACAAATTTGAGTGCGTGCATTTTTTTTCTTAACACCACAAATGTGCGTGTGCATATTTTAAAAACAATTTCCACTCGCACAGTGCAGTGTGCGATTTTGTGCACCACATTCCGAACTCTGGGATATACCCAGTGATGAATATCGAATTTCATCGGCTTATTCGCTTGTCTCCCGCACCCATCACTCTCGTTGGCCATATTCTCAATATCTTTGTCTATTCCTGGTCAATATATAAAAGAACGAGCAATGCTCTTCATCTTTACCATTCCTAAGTGCGATGTGTGTAGGTTTTCTAGTAATTTTTGTCGATAATGTGGAGGGATAACGATCCGATGTTCGAACGTGAAGCACCCTGATGATAACACGTAACTCGCTTCTGGCGATTTGTAGTCTTCTCTCTTTAAACAGTAATCTGATTATCTTGCCGAGATGCTTGTCCTTTATGGTTTCTATTGCAATACGTTCTGCTTTAACAGGCAACTGATTTATCTGGCAAATCATGAAATTATCGAACTCATCACATTCATCTGAATGAGTCGCTACTGTTTGTTGCAATTGATTTATTTGTTGAAGGGAAGCGCGTGACAAATAATCGGCATTTGCGTTTGCTTTTGAATTTTTATAACTTTGCAGTTGAAGTAGTTTTATAACTTCATAGTCGAATCTGCTTAAAAATTCTGCATAGTTAGCCATTCTACTTATGCATAGTACTGGAAACGACTTATTGGGTTGAAGAATCTGTGATAACGGCTTATGATCCGTGATCAATATCCAATGACGAGCATATAAGTATGTAATCGTTAAAAGTAATAGTTATTAAATCGCCGATATTTATTGGCGTTACTTATTATAAAATAGATTACTATTTTAAAAATAAAAAGAAAGGAAGGTTGTATGGTTGGAGAACTTGGTGCGCTTCTTATGAGTGCATGTCTTGTTCTGATTTTTATTTAAATTTAATTTAAATTTTTACTTACGACTTAACCTACGTACATAACGTCGCAACGTATGTACTTTCTTATTTACTAAATATATTGTTAACATATATATTTGTTGTATTTATTTTAATATTTAAAATATGGTCTAATATATATGTGTGGTGTCAAATTCCTTGTGTGTGGAATTATGCATTTGTTTGTAAACAATGCAATGCGCTTGGAAACAATTAGTGTATTTGTATATACAGTGCGCATTCAAATATATAACCACTTATTATTATATTAATAATATGCATTGCCAATATAACTATCGCATATTATATTTAAGTAATAGGCTATTAAAAGCACCCCGACCTAAAAGATTTATATAAAGACAATTTTAGACTATTTATAAATCTTATAAATAGTCTAAGATCTATAAATATTATAAATCTGTCGCATGCCTGTTTTTGAAGCTATTTGTTACCCCGCAGAAGAGCTCTGGACGAATGAAAGGAGTACATGCACCCTTCTTTGCTAGTAAGTCACATAAGAGTAACATAGTTCCTCGATGCTAGGGTGTTGAGAAGTTGAAAGCATTCCCAGACCAGCTTTGATTGGAATAAGGACTTTACTAATGATTTTAGACCTGTTTGGCATTCTGACAGAATGTATATTTTGGTACCTCGGGTGCCCCTACGTATGCATTCTCTTCCACATAGCTCTAAGCCATGAACCTCTGCCTGAAAAATGGAAGCGATTGCCATTGCGATTGCTTTGCGGAATTTCGATCCCATAACTCCTGCTCCTGTACTGTCATTATTCATTTTGGACCCATCAGTATACCGTATTTGATAGCCCTGTTTTAAGTTAATTTCATTGTTTCGCCAAGTTAATCGGTCACTAATGACCACTTCGAATTCCCTGGAGAAATATAATTTTCTATTAATCTTATCAAAGACTTTAAGGCACGGAGAATTCCAGACTACATCTAGAATCTGTCCACGTGTCCGGTCAGATTGCCCTTTTTAAGATTACCTAGATAAGAAAGCCTTAGTGCTCGGCTATGATCGGCTATGGTGGAGTCAAATTTACCTCTAACCATGATAACCATATCATCTGCAAAGCTCTAAACTTCATATCCGAGGTCACCAAGAGACTGCAAGAGTTCGTCAATGACCAATAGTCATAGGAGCGGCGATAGAACGCCTCCTTGAGGGCCTCCTTTGGTTGACTTGACAGTTAATCTCTTCGTGCCCATTTCAAAGATTATCGTCCTATTTTTCAGCATATTGAGAATCTATGTTATGATCAGTCTATGTATTCCTTTCCTGACCATTCCTTCCTCAATTGATCTGAATGTTGCATTATTAAAAGCTCCTGTAATGTCAACCGACGTACAGAGAGCTATTTCCTTACCGTCTAAAGCCTTCTCGATTGTACTCTTTGGACTATGTATAGCGGTCTCGGTCAATTTGCCCGACTGATAAGCATACTGTTCAATATATAGAGGTGAAGCTTTAATGCAGACTTCCCTGATGTATTGATCTAGAATCTTCTCCATCGATTTAAGCAAGAAAGAAGTAAGGCTTGTAACGAACCTTTCTGGCCGGGGTTTTGCTTGCCGGATTCCAGATCCAGTCCTACAATAAATTTATTTGTTAGGAACAGTGGAACGTGTGAATACACGGTGGATGGTGACGTTGGTGCGGTGATGTGGTTTGAAGAAATGTGAATTTCTTCTTTAAAACAATGTATTTGGCGTAGAAATGTTACTTTCGACGCCCCTGAAGAAAAAGGTTTGAAGAAATGTGAATTTCTTCTTTAAAACAATGTATTTGGCGTAGAAATGTTACTTTCGACGCCCCTGAAGAAAAAAAGGTTTGAAGAAATGTGAATTTCTTCTTTAAAACAATGTATTTGGCGTAGCAATGTTACTTTCGACGCCCCTGAAGAAAAAAAAGTTTGAAGAAATGTCAATTTCTTCTTTAAAACAATGTATTTGGCGTAGAAATGTTACTTTCGACGCCCCTGAAAAAGGTTTGAAGAAATGTCAATTTCTTCTTTAAACAATGGGTTTGGTATGGGTGATAATATTCATGTGTTATTATCACCTTACCGAGTAATTTATTAACGAAAATATGGTTTCGTTATGCGTAAATGAGTAATAGAAATTTATATTTCTATTACTAACGAAATGTTAATTTAGTTTTTGATAATAATTTTTAATAGAAATATGTATTAAAAATTATAATTTATTAACGAAAATATGATTTCGTTATGGGTAAATGAGTAATAGAAATTTATATTTCTATTACTAACGAAATGTTAATTTCGTTTTTGATAATAATTTTTAATAGAAATGTGTATTTCTATAAAAAAAATAATAATAAAAAAGAAATCGAGATGTAAATTTCGATTTGTGGTGCTTTCAGCATGTGTACTATGGAGCAACCTGTTCGCAGCTCGATGTCTTGCTGACTCCCAGTCTACTGCTTTTGCTTCGCCTTTTATACCTGTGATGTGCGAAGCAAACAGTATATTTGTTCTTGTAATTGCAACGGTGCGTTGTTTACAAGTTTTTCTATTGTTTTTGATGTGTTGTTTTTTTTTTTATTTTATTATTTTATATATTTTGTTTTGTATTATTGTGTAGTAAAATTTATGAGTGTAAATTTTATGTTACACTTCCCCGGTTTTCCCATTGAGTTGACGAACTCGTACCACTCCTCCTCGACTGATCTTAACCTGGTATCTCTGTTGGTCGATTACCCGAAGAAACATGATTTGTCGACCTGGTTTTCGGTTTGCCAGCGCTTCGTGGATTTCTTTGTTCAACCCCTCTGGCCATTGCTTTTCAATTCCGGTGGGTGGCGGTGTAATCTCGCTGGAAACAGATACTGCGATCTCGAGACACCTTAAGTCGTTCCCGGTATCACAATCCAAGGTGTCGTCTGGACTAGTTTCTCTGTATCTCGACCGGTTTTGCGACATTGATGTAGGTGGTCGCCTTGGACAGGTGGGTTTTCGGACACACGCTAACGCATCAGGGTGAACAGGAGTAGCCGGTGCGTACCGGTTGCCTTTCAATTTTTTCCCTGCAGCTACTATTTTAATTTCACTCTGCTGCGCCTTGAGCTTAGCCGAGTGTTCTCTGAATTTCTGAACGCTTTGCTCCCACTTTGCCATGTTGTCTTTTCAAGGTTCTGCGATCGATTGTTTTGTTTGTTAAATGGTATCGTCTTTTATACTTGATTTTTATATGGGAACCGTTATTCTCTTGTTGTTTTTAGGTGGTTTATTTTTATTAATTTGTGTTTTTCGTTCTCATGTGGTTTACTTTGTTTATTACTTTAGTTCATAGAATTGGCAGATTTCAAGTTCTTGACGTGTGCGGTGCGTGTCTGGTGAGTGGTTACATGCGTGGCCTTTACTATGACTGGCGATACCAAGGTGGTTATTCTATATAGACCCCCGTAGCGTAGAGCTAGTTTCGCGGCAAACTCCTGGGTTGCTTTTGAGACTGGGTGTTCCTTGATCCACACCAGTTGGCCTATGTCTGGTCGCCATGGTCTCCTTCGCAAATTGTAATACTTTGCTTGCGTTTCGGAGGCTTCTACGATGTTTGCCCGGACCGCCGAAAACACCTGTTGTAGTTGTGATTGCTTCTGATCTTGGTTCTTGGTGACTGTTCCGCATCCTGGTGTATATTTGTCAAAGGTTGCGCCTGGTAGTCTGGCTTCTCTACCTTGAACTAAAGAAATGGGGCTATAACCCGTAGTTTCAGACACCGCTGAATTGATAGCAAGCTTGACTTCAGGTATGAAGTGGTCCCATGTTCTATGCCGATTGTTTGCATATTGAGCGATCATGGTTTTTATTGTCTTGTTTGCTCGCTCCGTGGGATTTTCTTGCCTTGAGTATGGTGCCGTTCTCTGATGTCTGACTCCAATTTCTTGTATGTAGCTTTCGAAGGATTTGTTGCGGAATTGTGGCCCATTATCTGTGATCAACACCTTGGGTACCCCAAAATTTGCGATGATTTTTTCTCGGAATGCGACGATGGTGGCTTCGGTACTGGCCTTTCGCAGTGGAATCAGTTCCACCCATTTGCTGAAGCGGTCAAAAAAAACAAGTAACATCGTATTCCCCTTGCTCGATCTTGGTAGCGGACCGACAAAATCTGCACAAACAGTTGCCCATGGCTCCTCGGGTATTTGGGTGAGCATTTCGCCTGCTGGTTTTAATTGACTGGCTTTGTATTGTGCGCAGATACGGCAGTTCTTTACATATTGCCCAATGGCTCTGAGCATACCAGGCCAGTAGTATCTGCTTGTTATACGCTGTATTGTCTTCCGTATGCCGAGGTGTCCTGCTGTGGCGTTGTCATGATTTTCTTTAAAGATTTGTGGGCGTAACGATGCTGGTACGCATAACTTCCATGGTGGCGTGTTTTCATCATCCGTGAAGTTAAGGATACTGCGATAGAGTTGACCATTGGCTATTGTTAAATCTGGAAACCTGTCTGGACTTGTCTGTACTTCCTCGAATTTCCTTGTGAACCACTTACAATTACTTTGTCTGGACTCTGGAATTATTCGCGCAACATTTTCAACCGGTTGTCTGGACAACGCATCCGCGATAACATTTAATTTACCTTTTCGATATTGAACTTCGAATTAATATTGTTGCAACTCTAACGCCCATCTGGCAATACGTCCGGTTGGGTTGTTAATTGAGTTTAACCATTTGAGTGCCAGGTGGTCAGTGATAATTGTAAATTGGTATCCTTCGAGGTATGGTCGCATTTTGCGAATTGCCCAAACTATTGCTAAGCATTCTTTTTCAGTGGCTGAATACTTTTCCTCGGTTTGGTTTAAATGCCGGCTTGCATAGGCAATGATATGTTCGACGTTGTTGATGGATTGTGTTAATACTGCTCCCAGTCCATGGTTACTTGCGTCTGTCTGGAGAATAAACGGGAAATCTGGACAAGCGAAAACTGGTGCTTCTGTTAGTTTCCTTTTGAGCTCGTCGAAGGCATCTTGTTGTTCTGATCCCCACTTCCAATGTTTACCCTTTTTTAAGAGTGTGGTTAACGGGTGTATTATTCTGGAGAAATCTGGCACGAATCGCCTATACCATGAAGTGACTCCGATGTATTGTCGTAGTTGTTTTAGACTTGTCGGTGGGTTTAATTTTTGTATCGCTTCAACTTTTTCTGGATCAGTGTGTATACCTTGTTCGCTTATTACATGTCCTAGGTATTTCGTTGATGTCTTGAAGAACTCGCACTTTTCACTGTTAATTCTTAGGTTTGCTTCGCGAAGTCGTCTTAACACTGTACTTAGGTTTTCTTTGTGTTCCTCGTAGCTGCTGCCCGTGACAATTATATCATCCAAATATGCAAAAGCGTAAGGTTCTAGATCCACTCCTATTACTCGATCTAACGCCCGTTGAAAAGTGGCGGGCGCAGAATGTAGGCCAAAAGGCATCACTTTCCATTGAAATAATCCGCAACCGGGCACGGTGAAGGCTTTATATTGTTTACTACTCTGTTCCATTGGGATTTGCCAGTATCCATCGCGAAGATCCAGACTGCTTTTATATTTGGCATTCCTTAACCTATCTAAAATGTGGTGAATGCGAGGTAGCGGGTAAGCATCGGGGATTGATTGTGTGTTTAGTTGGCGATAGTCTATACAGAACCTCCACTTGCCATTTTTCTTCCGTACCAACACAATCGGAGCACTGTATGCGCTTCTCGACGGTTCGATGTAATCGTTCTTTAATAGCTCGTTAACATGTTCATTGATGATTGCTTGCATCGTCGGGTTGCGTGGGTAATATTGTTGTTTGATAGGTTGCTCGTGACACATGATAATGCGATGTTCCGTGATATTACTGGGTCCTTTAATCTGTGAAAACTTATCTAATTCCGGTTTCAAAAATTCCTTGAATTTTACCTCCATTGTTCTTTGTTTTGATGTTGATACTTGTATGGTGTTTGCTACCGTAGTCCCGTGTTTGTGATATCTAAACTGTAAATTTTGACCTCCGCATGTTAATGAGGCTTCCATAGCAGCCAAGAAGTCCAGTCCCAAAATTACCTCATCGATCAGGTTTGGTAGTAGAATTAATCTTAACTTTGTGGTTCTTGTCCCGAGCGTGATAGATGTTGCCATTTGTTGCTTGGTGGAGTGTTGTCCGCCATCCGCCATACGTACTTGTGTGGGTTCAGAGTTAAGAATGATTTTTCTCTTAAGTTTTGCTGCCGTTTGCGATTTGATGAAACTTCGCGAGGATCCTGTATCGATCGTTGCTTTTATGATTTGTTGATTAATATTTACTTGGGCCGACAGACGTGATTCACTGAGCTTCATACATCCTACTGGTGGGACACGGTGTTGTCTTGTGGTCTCATCGCCTCGTTCTGTCGATGGACCCTGACCTCGTTTCCCTGGTTCCTGCAGCAATCAATTGTACGTTTTCCTCTTTTCCCGCATTCCCAGCAAAATAAGATGCTTGTAAAACGACAATTCCACCCCAAGTGTCCTTGTTGCCCGCAACGACGACAAGCTGTTCTGACATCTTTGATCTTGTCTTCAGATGCATCAATCACTCTTGCTTTGATCTCCTTAGCCGGTAACGTATTTCTTACTTGACGGTCTGTAGCGGTCAGTGCCTCCAGGTCCCCAGCTAATGTTAACAGCTCGGATAATGACTGGAAGTCTTTCCTACGGATGTACCATTGATACTCGGTACGGCTGTTCCGGTAGATCCTCTCTAATTTTATCTCTTCACTGTATGTTGAATATTGCATGATGTTCTGCAGTGCCAATACATAATCTCTGAACAGTTCCCTGGTTGTTGCAGGCGGGCTCATATTTTGTCCTCTATTTGTTCGAAGTATCTTGGGGGCAAAAAGAATGCTAATATATCTGCTTTGAATGATGGCCACTCGGCCCATCGCTTGTTGTTATTCCTGAACCAGATCAGTGCCTTGTCTTTTAGTACTTCAGGCATTAGCTTCGGTAATAAGTCCCTATGTATTCCGTACATATCCGTCAGTTCCTCGATCCGTTCTATAAATAGTAGTATTTCGTGTTCCCCTGAGTAGTGGCATTCCCATTTTCTGACTTGATTGAATATCACTGGATATTCTGCCATGGTTACACTTCCTCCCTTAGTTATCGAAGGACGTCTATTTTCAATTTCGCGAAGTAAATCCAAGATTTACCTCCTGATGTTAATCGTTTTGCGCTTGTCGAAGCGACTGCTGTTTTACGGCCTGCTTGTCCTGTCACTTCCTTGATTCCTGATTGTACCACCGTTGGTTTGTCTTCCATACTCAACTGAAGATGTTGGTCAGTTTTGTTCCCACTGTCCCTGCTCGGGCGCCAATTGTAACGAACCTTTCTGGCCGGGGTTTTGTTCGCCGGATTCCAGGTCCAGTCCTACAATAAATTTATTTGTTAGGAACAGTGGAACGTGTGAATACACGGTGGATGGTGACATTGGTGCGGTGATGTGGTTTGAAGAAATGTGAATTTCTTCTTTATATAATGGATTTGGCGCAGAAATATTAATTTCGATGCACCTGAAGAAAAAGGTTTGAAGAAATGTGAATTTCTTCTTTAAAACAATGTATTTGGCGTAGAAATGTTACTTTCGACGCCCCTGAAGAAAAAAAGGTTTGAAGAAATGTGAATTTCTTCTTTAAAACAATGTATTTGGCGTAGCAATGTTACTTTCGACGCCCCTGAAGAAAAAAAAGTTTGAAGAAATGTCAATTTCTTCTTTAAAACAATGTATTTGGCGTAGAAATGTTACTTTCGACGCCCCTGAAAAAGGTTTGAAGAAATGTCAATTTCTTCTTTAAACAATGGGTTTGGTATGGGTGATAATATTCATGTGTTATTATCACCTTACCGAGTAATTTATTAACGAAAATATGGTTTCGTTATGGGTAAATGAGTAATAGAAATTTATATTTCTATTACTAACGAAATGTTAATTTCGTTTTTGATAATAATTTTTAATAGAAATATGTATTAAAAATTATAATATATTAACGAAAATATGATTTCGTTATGGGTAAATGAGGATTAGAGATTTTTTTATCATGTTACTATGGAAATGTTAATTTCGTTTTTGATAACTACTTGTTAATAGAAATGTGTATTTCTATAAAAAAATGTAATGTGCGAAGCAAACAGTATATTTGTTCTTGTAATTGCAACGGTGCGTTGTTTACAAGTTTTTCTATTGTTTTTGATGTGTTGTTTTTTTTTTTATTTTATTATTTTATATATTTTGTTTTGTATTATTGTGTAGTAAAATTTATGAGTGTAAATTTTATGTTACAGGCTAATGCGCCGGAAAGCTTTTGGCGTGTGGTCCGCCTTTTTGCCTGATCTCCGTATTAAAGCTATCCTAACCTTCATTCAATGTTTAGGTATTACGCCTAGTTTGTGAAGGCTAAATTTTATAACACATTTTCACAAATTGAAATAATATAAAATTTAATTAGGTTAAGATTATATTATAAAATTTCACTCACATACTAAGAATTCCCGTGAAATCCCTGAAATAAAATTATTTAATGAATTGAATAAAGGAATTTTACTTAAACACGAACTCACAAATTTATTTATTTATTTCCATCTCCCTGGCACAAACGAATGTTGTTGTTAGAAATAGCACCACACAAATTAAAGTTGGCTCAAATATTATTATAATATTATTATATAAATTAAATATTGAAGCTGCACGGAATTTAGAATTATTTAAATTAATATCTAACATTAAAACACGGAATTTAGAATTATTCAAATTAATAAAAACATTAAAAAAATTACAACGTGATTGCAAAAATTATACAGCTTGTTTACACGAATGTCAAAACATAATTCTCACAGCGAATAAAAACCGGTAACAGAAGATAAGGAGAAGGTGAGGAAAGAAAACAAGTGAGACAAAAAGATCAATTAACACATATATAATATTAAATAAATAAGTGGGGAGAATTCTAAAACAAACGGCAATCCAAACAAATAACAGCTGAAGCAATGTATGCGCTACAGGAAAAGCTTCGGTCGATTTAGTATAAATAAGCGTACGTATTAGAAGAAAAATCACTTCTTGGAAAACTCTTGAAGGCAGTCATACGTCTTTGTGAAACAAAAAAATAGAGATTTGACTAGTAAAAGTCGTGTATAACATCAAGGTAGTACATACGTCTTGACTAGTAGCTTTGTATAACGTTAAGGTAGTATATACGTTTTGACCAGTAGTCGTGTATAGCGACAAGGTAACATAGTACATACGTCTTGATTGGTGGTTTGGTATAACGTTAAGGTAGTTACATATATCTTGATTCGTAGTTGTATTAAGTAACTTATCCTGGAGTGTGGTCTGCTTGCGAACATAAGTACAACTCCTGGACAAATTACAAAGATACTAAATTCTTTCAGAATTCTGCTCGCGAATATAAACACAGCGTCTAGACAAATTACAATGATACTAAATTCTTACAGATTGAGCAAATTATCAACAAAATGTATAAATATATATATCTTTTATTTATATATATATATAAATACCTTAAATTTTTGTATTTTTTTATTTTTTTTCTTTTTAAATAAATAAGCATATAAAATATATTCGACTGTTTTTGATAACTAGCTTGTAAACATGGTCGTTCAACACCCATTATTCAGATACCGGAACTGATGTGTGGCCACTAAATCTACCAACCTATTCATATCCGCAAACCATTGATCAAATACGTAAATTGTCTATTAAATATGACGGAGGCACGGACGCACTATCGTTTATCGAACGGATAGAAGAATATGGAAGGGTCTGTTCAACTGGAACGAATCTATAGAAACGCCCACCCAGACTATCAGTTGCATAATCGGCGACGCGATTTCGGAACTTTAGGTGAGTTGATTACGATGGCTGATGACTATGAAATCATACGCTCCGAGCAAGAGAAAACCGTGTACCAAAAACCAAGAGATGAAAGAAATCATATGGTTCAAGCTCACGAGCCGAGAATTCTAGATGCAAGTAATGCTTGTAGATGATGTGGTAGACAAGGACATATCGCGAGTGGCTGCCGAAATCCTAAGATTGTATTCTGTTGGATATGCGGAAATCGTAACATCCGAACCATTGACTGCTGTAAGGAGAGTTCGGGAAACGAGGCAAGGGAACGTCCAACAGCAGGGACGCCGTTCTCTCGAAGTCACAGTCCTGCCAGGTCTTAGAACAAATTCGCGGTAACGAAACTCGCATCACAGTCCAAGTCCAGCTCAATGGACAATCATTAGAAGCGACGTTGGACACTGAAGCATCCAAAAGTTTCATCAGCGAGACACTGGCAAATACAATGAACATGAAGGTACAACGAAATCTTCTACCTACACGTATATGTATGGCGGACGGCAGCATCAAATACGTCAATAAAGGAAATGCGGCTAGTATACAGCTGGGACAGCAAGTGGTACGTGATCTTTTCATCCTACCCGAAAGTATTGATCCATTTATACTTGGATTAGATTCTCTAAAGGCGATGAACACAACGATTTCAATAGGTGGACTTGTCCTTAAACTAAATGAAATGAAGATGACAACAGATAAAAGTACATCTGTACAGATATTCCTAACCTAGCAAGAGGAACCGACCATTGCGGAGGAATATATCAACAAGGAACTGATAGCGTTTGGAAAAATGAAGGGAACATCAAGTATTACTACGCACAAAATAGTCATGAAATATAACCGTCCTGTTAAACAACGTTATTATCCTCGAAACCCAGCCATGCAGGTAATTATTGACACTAAAGTAAACGAACTTCTCATTAAAAGATGCATCGAGCCCTCTAGAAGTCCATACAGTGCACCATTTGTCTTGGTCCGTAAAAAAAATGGCGAAAATGGAGTGTGCATTTAACTGCCGATAATGCACACTCCATACCTGATGCGTATCCATTGTCAAGAATACGCCATATCCTGGACCGATTCGAAACACCAAATACATTAGGAGCTTCGATCTCAAGGATGGTTATTGGCAAATCCCAATGGATAATAACAGCAAACAGTATACAGCGTTCACTGTTCCGGGAAGAGGATTGTTTCAGTGGCGAGTATTGCCATTTGGTTTACACTCGGCGCCGGCAACCTTTCAACGTCCCCTTGTCCAAGTAATAGGAGCAGACCTCGAACCACATGCTTTTACATACCTGGACGATATTATCGTAACTGGGTCTTTGTTTAACATCACCTGGAGAATTTAAAACAAGTATTACAACGCCTGAAGGATGCCAACTTAAGAATAAATGCAGGAAAGAGTAAATTTTTCCAAACGGAGAAAAAATATCTTGGACATATAGTAAGTTTGCAAGGTATTCATACCGATTTAGACAAAGTTGCTGCTATACGAGAATTACAACCTCCTGCTAATCTCAGACAGTTGAGACAATTTTTGGGCATCGCATTCTGGTATCGTCGCTTCGTTCCTGACTTCGCTCAAATTACCCACCCACTGACATCCATGCTTAAAAAGGAAAACATTGGAAGTGAAATGAGGTTCAACAAAAAGTGTTTCTGGAAGTGAAGAAACGACTTACTGAAGCCCTAGTGTTAACGTTCTCCGACTTAACCAACCATTTTGTGTCTAAACTGACGCCAGTAATATTGGGATAGGAATGGTTCATACACAGTATATTAAAGATTCCGAGAAGGTGGTAGCTTACGCTAGTCGACACCTTACTGCTCCAGAGATCAACTACTCAGCCACGAAAAAAGAAGGTTTAGCCATAGTCTGGGTAGTAGGAAAATGAGACCGTATTTGAAAGGTTACAAGTCCACCATTATGACTGATCACTTGGCACTTAAGTGGTTAAACTCGACAGAAACCCCAACCGGTCGAATAGCAAGATGGGAATTAGAACTGCACCAGCATCAATTTGACATTCAATATCGAAGGGGAAAACTCAACGTGGTAGCAGATACATTGTCTAGACAACCCATAGAGTTAGTAAAACAAATTTTTACTACGCCAAAGAAAAAAACATCGTGTGTATGGTATCAGAAAAAGCTTGATGTCATCAGAAGAAGTCCCGAGAAAGCGCCTGACTTGACTATAGCTACTGGACAAATATCTACCAGTTGCTCGTACAAATCCACATAAAAAAATTTGGAAGCTGTGCGTCCACGAAAATCTTAGAAATCGAGTCATGCAAGAAAACCACGACGACGTGCATGCTGGACATTTTGGGATAAGGAAAACATTAAACAGGATACAAAATCTGTACTACTGGCCACAAAAGTCAAGAGATATCACCAAACATGCAAGAGACATTCTCTCTTACATGTTTTGTCAAAAATTCAAACCGAATAACACAAACCAGCAGGAATGATGCTCAGTAACATCCCAGAAGAACCATGGGCGACTATAAGCGCAGATTTTGTAAGACCTTTTCCACGGTCGAAAAAGGGTAACACCATGTTACTCGTGATACTAGATAAGTTTTACAAATGGGTGGAGTTAGTAGAAATGAGAAGAGCCACTAGTGACAACATAATACAAGCCTAACGTAAACGGATAGTTACGAAGATTAGCAGTCCAAAAGAAATAATCACAGACAATGGCTCACAGTTCACGAGCAAACTATTCACTGAATGGTTAGAGAAGGTTGGAATCAAACATCAACTGACCGCGCCTTATACGCCACAAGAAAATCCTACGGAACGCGTAAATAGAACGATAAAGATGTTGATGTCCCAAATCGTCCACAACGAACAACGGAAATGGGATGAGGTGCTACCAGAAATCGTTTTCGCAATCAACACTGCAAAATCAGATTCCACTGGGTTCGGTCCTGCATTTTTGGTCCAAAGTCGCGAATTAAGACTACAAGCAACCGTGTTCAATGAATATACACCTGGAACAGGTGTTTGTTAACCATGTAACAAAGGTAATAAATTGGAGCAAATCTTCAAGATCGTGAAGCAAAATCTCTACAAAGCTGCGCCAACACAAGAACACTACTATAATCAACGGCGCAGGAAATGGAAACCACAATTACAACAATTAGTATTGGTCAAACAACATCATTTATCCAAAGCAATCAACGACTTTTCCGCGAAATTAGCTCCCAAATTCGATGGTTCGTATCGGGTACAAAAATTCATATCGCCTGTCATCACAGAATTAGTGTCTATTAACACTGGTAAATGTATAAAGTCGCATATTGCCGACCTTCGGGTGTAGTACGGCAAGTAAGGATATCAGTAGCAGACAAATGCCAAAAAACCAAAATCAGGACCGTTACTATATTCAATATATAAGGAGCACATGCAAGTTGAAACAATTAGTTAAAGTTAACCTTAACCGAAAACAACCCACACGATATGGATGGAAAATTTGAATTAGCTGCTGCTAGATTCAAAATACGGACTGCAGAGCTAAATGCATTAAAGCCACGAAGTATATTGTTATCGGAACCAATCAATATGTCTGCAAGCGAATTAAAAAGTGTGGTTCATAAAGTGGGCGAAAAAAGAAAGATCACGAAATCACCGAAATCAGCAAAAAAAAAAACTGAACAAACACAAACTCAAACCACTACCTGTCATCACTCCCGCGGAACGTGTTTAGAAAGTACTACTGAAAGCGTTCAGTAGTCCACTATAGGACGTTCCTAGAACGTTTCTTTTTGACAAGTCCGCAGCTATTTTTAAAAGCCCCTGTAATAATATTTTCAAGTTTGTTAACCTCAAGATTTAGTTCCTGACACTAATCCTATTCCCAAGTTCCTAGTTCCTAGTAATCCTATTCCCAAGACAACTAATGTTTTGTTCTAAATAAAAGTTATATAGAGACCAGTTGGTCTTCCTAACATTTCTTGTTTCGTAAGTGTCTTGAACTTCTCCTTCTAAATCAAAGCGTATTTATAGGTGATTTTATAAGGAGGTGTCCTCCAATTCCCTCCAATTTGAAATATTATTACATATAAATGTGCTTGCTAAAGTGAGATCTAGTACATCTCCCTTTATCGCATTTACAAAAGTAGGTTCGTTACCTTTATTTACCATTAAATTGTTAGTTGTGATGTAATCAAAAAGTGACTCACCTCGTGTATTGGTGTCCGTGCTTCCCCATACTGTATGGTGTGCGTTGGCGTCGCACACCATACGGCAGTATTCTGTAAGCTGCTGGAGCTCGAGAGAGAATTGGAAGAGATTTAATGGTTTTGTTAATCATTATCGCCGCTCTGGGACAATCAACATTACTATCTTAAATTAACTTACACGTTTTTGTCTGTAGACCGTTTATGTGCCCCTTTGTGGCCCATGGTTCTTGGATGGCCACAAAATCCAGACAGTGTTGTTCGACCAAGGCACTGAGCCTATATGAAGCTGCTATAGCCCGGTGTAGGTTGATTTGGAGGCAATAAAGCTGCCTCCAATAATTCCTCATTTCCTGAGACGACCAGAGAGAGCAGAAGGTTTTCGGCCCTGGGCACGGATTCTGCCCCCTCTCAATGGTGGTTCCTCGGAGTTCAGACCCGTTTTCGGCTTTTGGTTGCTTAACCGAGTACGAGCCGCAGATATTGATGGTTCCTCATGGTCAACCACTTCCTTTGCTCTGTTTCCTTTATGTCTTGGTCTCAGCACAGCACTACTAAGTCCATAGAAGACTTTATTGGCCAGCTTTCCGACCATTTCGGACGACGTAGGGTCCAGAGCAATCGCCATCTTGACGAGATCGCTCTTATTGAGCCTGTGGAGTGCCCGCCAGTCCCTGACACGCATTCCCGAATTTTGGCACTCAATTTGTCCCAAAATTCAGTCACTTTGCCTAGAAGCTGAGCCTGGGAAGTAGCCAACATAGATTTCAGACTTTGGCACTTCTGCCTCGTCCAGAAGCATTTCTAACGCTTCCTTTGTGAAAGGCTGTGATGGTTTTTTTGGCTTTGCTCTCAATCCAGTCAGGAGAGGATCTGAAGTTAATAACAGTCTATATATAATATAACAGTCTAACAGATATAATATATCTGTATTGCAGGACTCCCGAGAAAATTTTCGTGCATAGTTCTCACGATACAGTCTGAAATGCTTATTACGTGCTTCTGCCGCTTCTTCTGACAGTTGTCCTATAGGCAGCAGTGCATTTTAATGACAATTTCTCCATGAATAAGAGGCGTCATGGGATACCATGGATACAACATTACGTACAGCTTCGCTGTATCGAAAGCATATTGATAAAACTTTTCAGTATCAATGTGATATCCATTTGATATGACTTCCAAAATCACTTTTAAACGAAAAATTAGGTTTGGATCCATACTCGTGATTTCTGCTGATAACTCAGGCTCAGAAAAAAATCGTCATTAAAATCCTTTGAAGTTTAGTTACATATATAGCATTTCATAGTAGAACTAGTATGTGCGAGAGCACATACTACAAATCGGAACCGGATAGGACGGCAATAGCATGGTGAAGAAGAAGTTGGGTTCTCCCATATCACTTTCTAGGTGTTTGATAATATTAGTTGCAGTGGTACCAACGAACTTAGAAAAATATTTGTATCCAAATCGAACTCATTGCCAAATTTTTGCTTGTATTGGGATTGCTGTGATCCATCACAACCCCACTTACAAATGAGTGTTAAGTTTTTTAAATCATTCTGTCTAATGATGTAATCATTTCTTGAAGATATTCCAATATTCTTGTTGTTGTGTGATTTCGGCACAAGTAGCAGTGATCTTGTATGCTGAGCCTAATGGATAACAGTCCTTTTTGGCCTTTTGGATTAAAGTATGACATGAATAAAACTTTTTATTACTTTGTCTTACTATTTTATATTGCCTACGAGACAAATTTGCTTCAATAAACATGGAAAGAGCCTCTAACGTCGACAGCTGCTCAATGGTTTTTTTTTTGACTTTCGTTGTAAGCTTGTTTATATTTATGAGCTCGATTTGGTGAATTAGTAATTTCTTTGAGAACTTGAGAAGCATCTCGCATTCCAACTTGGTGCAATTTCATTTGGGTAGCTACAATTAGTTATTTTGTATCATTATTGCGTAGTTGGTCAGCTTTTCGTCGTTTGCTTCTATCGCTGGACTGTTCAAAAGATTTCAGTGGTCGTCCTGGGCTTTTGGTTTTACGTGGTACTGAAATAGTTCCTTGAATCCAATTCTGATTTTTTTTCATAAAAACTTCTGTTTTTCTATGAGAATTTAGCCATCTTTGTTTATATTCAATTTTAAACTTAGCAAACTTTTGTTTTACATCTTTTAAATCTTTTTCAGAATATTTTTCTAAATCAAGAAAATGTTTTTCAGCAAATTTAACCTTCTCATCAATATTAGAGCTTTTGCAGCTTTGCATTATGCTTAATATATATGTTCTACTTATTGCTGTGACCAATGAAGTACCTAAATTCAAAGTGATAAAATTTAATTATGGAAAGATTACACGGAAACACATAGTATACATAGATCACAAACGCTGCTTATGAGTACACTGAATGCTGCTGGTGCGCTTGATTAGGAATTCAAATACTCACAAAAATTAGTAAATATTAACTTTATCTTCAATGTTTCAATGTGTCAGATCTTTACATTTCAGGCATAACAATATTTTTTCTCCTACATTATCTAAATATTATGTTTACTCGTTTTGTATACGAAGCAATGCAAAATATTGCTTCAAATATGTATGACTCTATTGCACTTTTTTGCTACTTATAAAGCCATCCGCATAAAACCGCAGCCAAACTTTTTTTTCTTAAATAAAGAAACTTCCACCTTTATAATGAAATTAATATCATAGTGGAATATTGCGGAATTCTATAACTTTTTAACTATAATGCATTCGCTTAAATCAAAAAAATTCATTCAAATTGCAGCTTTTAGATTGTAACGACATAAATTTTTACAATAAATTTTTGTGCTACATATTAGCTAGAAGAAGAAAAAAATACAGTCGGTATGTTAAATAACTACCACCGCTACACATAATATATATAATAACTCACGTGAAGATAACTGAAGTAGGCTTAGCTGAAAAAAACATAAAATTGAATTAAAATGTTATTCAACATATCATGAACATTACCTGCGATCCTCGAAGCCAATGTACCGCGGGCATCGCTACATGCAATGTGCAGATGCTAAAAAAAATACGAAAAAATTTAATTTTTGTTTTTAAATTTTTTAATGAATGAATGAATGAAAAAACTTGTAAACAAAACAACAATGAACCATTATTATAGAAAACACGTTTAATTTTTAAACAAATATCTATTTTAAACAAATTTATAAATAAAAAGAAAAAAAACAACAAACACAAAATAATTTAACATTCTTGGTTGTACAAATTTTATTTTTATACACATAAACAAAACAAAAAAAAACTCCGGCACCAACTAAGCACATCAACACTAGTTTTTTATTATTTCTAATTTGTTTAATTATATCTTCACATTTAGGGTTGAATATTATTGAATCCACAATATATATATTTTTATACCTTGGTTTAAATTATTAATATACTTTATTTTCACTAATAAAATATAAATTTAAGAAAACACACACGAAAGAAACACGGCGCGTAGTAAAAGTACTAAAAGTCACGGCGAAGTAGAAGAAAAGGAAAACAGTAGAACACAAAGTTCAACTTCACGGTGAAGTCAAGTACAGCAATGAATACCGGTACGCTACACCAAAAAGCTCCGGTATGCTCGATATAAAAGGAGGAACATTTCATATAATCGGGGACTTGGTTTTCGACAAGTAAAAGAACAAGTACTCTGGCTCATTGAGCCTTCTGGTAAATTTTACCAAAGACTTGCAATTTTATTTTTCCAAAACAAGTACACTGGCCTATTGGTCATCTGGCACATTGTGCCAAAAACCTGGCTCCTTGAGTCAAACGTAGTTTAAAATTTTCTTTCTCGTCTTATGTGTATTATATTTTTTTAACCTGGCTCATTCGGCCAAATAGTTTTTTCCCACAGCACGGAGTAAACGTTTTTTTTTTATTATTTTACAACAGTGGAGGGGCTCAGGAAGTCACACTGGGGTTGCCAAAAATCTTTTAACAAGTAATATATTGAGAAGTAAAAATTCTGGCGTTCATTGAAAGCAAAAGGAATGCTTTCAATGAATGATCACTTATTATATGCTAAATAATTTATTTAGAATTTGTTTAATTAAACTTTGTTAATCATAAGTTCTTTTTTATGGAATAAATAAAGATATATATAATTTATATATATAAACAACGTTCTTTTTCTTCTAAAACAACGACTCAGCGAAACTATAAATAAATTGTCTCGACTCTGGACGACGGCTGAGGATACCCCAGCAAAAATTAAATATTTTTGAACGTCACCCAAAGTGTCGTTACAAGATTAAAGCCTCAACAGCTCTAAAACACAGAATAACTACTTTAAATTTTATGAGTAGATTTCTAATTACCTGCTTTAAACGATGTCATAATTTATATCTTTAAAGAATGTTGTCACTATTTTAAATTTGGTCTTTGAGTTAAGTACATAACTTTAATAGACTTTATTTAAATGACTTTAATTTACTTTATTTAACTGAACAAAATATTTAATAACATAACTTTAATTTACTTTATTTAACTGAACAAAATATTTAACAATATAACTTTAATATACTTTATTTAACTGAACAAAAATATTTAATCACGACGCTATCCAACTGACGCTATTCAACGAACTTCCGTTACTCTCGTTCACTCGCTTTTGACATTCGCTGTCACACATATATTAGGTGACCACATGTTGTTAAAATTTTAGGGTGCCCAGTTGTGCGTTTCTGATGTAGGTTAACAGTCGGCCCTTCCTGACGTCAAGCGTCCTCGCGCTCGGAATCAGTTTCTTCTTCGTACGGCAATTGACACCATGGCTTTAGGAGATCAGACGCATAAACTGATTTATAATGTCGTTGTTTCGATCGGATCCTGGTAGGTTTTTGATGACATAACGGTCATTATCGAGAACTTCGGTGACTACGAACGGTCCTTTATATCGACATTTAAGTTTGCGGGACGTGCCTGTGGATGCTGGTTCTCGTTCTGCTAGAACTAAATCATCTTGCTCATATTTCGTTGGTTTCCTGTGTTTATCGTCAAAACGCTTTTTCGCGTTTAATCGTCGTAATCGTCGGCGGTGGAGTTCTTCTTGGGTGATGGGAACAGTATCGTCTTCATCTTGGAGAATTTGGATCAGCTTGTTACCTAATATGTCGCGTGGCTTGAATCCAAAAAGCAATTCGTTTGGAGATTTTCCCGTCGTTTGACTAATCAGTGAGTTCAATGTACATTGAATGCTTCGTAGTTGCTCGTCCCAAGTTCGGTCATCTTGTGTTGATGGTTGCAGCATGGATAAAACGGTGCGATTAAATCGTTCGACTTGGCCATTGGCTCGTGGCGTACGGACTGCGTTGCGTATGTGTTTGATTTGTTGATCGTTACCATATCTTTCAAATTCTTTTGACGTAAAGGCGGTACCACGATCACTTATTATATTTTCAGGGGTTCCAACGTAACTGGTAACTTCATTCAGAATGGCGATGACTTGTTTAGTGTTCGTACTTTTCACTGGTCTGACGATGAGAAATTTTGTGAAACTGTCCACAATAACCAGGATATACTCGTTTAACTTTCGGCTTCGGGAAAAAGGTCCCAGGTGGTCAATGTGTATTGTTTTGAACGAAATAGGCTCCATTTTGTCGCAATGTAACTCACCTTCCTTTTTACCTCCTCGACGCTTAGTGAAGGCGCAATCAATGCATGCTTTCACAAAAGATTTGACAAAGTTTCGCATTCGAGCGAACCACATAGACCGTAGTAAGTATTCAATCGTTCGGTCAACGCTTAAGTGTCCTGTTTTAACATGTGCATCATGTGTCACCTTCCATCGCAAAGCCTTTGGTATTACGAAGAGCTGTTGGTTTTTATACCGTTTGTACAGTCGTCCGTTAATTATTTTATAGTCGTTAATAATGTCTGAATCCTTATCCTCAATTTTCATTACGACTTGTTGAAGTTTGCTATCTTGTAATTCCATATTGTAAAGCCAATCTGCCTCAGTTATTTCCGCCTTCCAGACTCGCAAAGTCGCTTCCTCAAGATCGCAACCGTCTTCGTTAGGCATACGACTTAATGCGTCGACGTGCGCCATTCGTTGCTCGCTTCGATGTTCGATGATAAGGTCATAGTCTTGGATACGAAGCCACCATCTGGCTATACGAGGTATCATTTCTCGCTTTTGCATGGTCAATTTTACAGCATTGCAATCGGTAATGACCGTAAACGACTTTCCATAGATGTAATATTTAAAGCGGACCACGGATTCGACAACTGCAAGCGTTTCTAATTCGTAACTGTGATATTTCCTTTCCAGCGGTGTGGTAGATCGACTAAAGTACGCCACCGGCTTCCAATCTCCGTTGTCATTTTGGAGTAAAACACCTGCGAGTCCGATGGCACTCGCGTCTGTATGCACTTGATGGTCAGTTTCCACTCGGTAGTCCGTTAATACTGGTCCGGTTGTTAGTGCTTCATTTAGACTCACAAAGGCGTTTGTTTGTTGATCTGTCCATTTAAAGACGGCGTTTTTCTTAAGTAATTGTCGCAACGGTTCGGATATAATTGCGTAGCCTGGTATAAACTTACGGAAATATCCCGTTAACCCTAAATAGCGCCGCACCTCTGTTTGCGTTGTAGGCATGTTGAAATTTCGGATGGCTTCGGTCTTGATTTCACCCGGCGTTATCCCGTTGGGTCCCAACTGATGTCCCAAGAATTGGTTAGTATCTTTCAGAAATTCGCATTTTTTTAAATTCAATGTTAAATAAAATTCTTTTATTACACCTAAAATTCGTTGAAACTTTCCGAGAAGTTCTTCTTCATCGTTGCCGTCGACAAGCATATCGTCCATGTAGTGAATCATATCGCTGGGTTCCAAGTGCGTCTTAATTTTCGCCATCAATTGTAGAAACAGGACTGGTGCGTTCTTCAGCCCGAACGGCATCCGTTTAAACTCATACAGACTATCAGGAACCACAACTGCAGTATATTTACGACTGTTACGTTCTATAGGAATTTGATAATAAGCACAGTTAAGATCTAACGTTATGTAGATTCGATACTTCGTTGCTTCTTGTAAACTTTCTTCGATATTGGGCATTGGGTAGCATTCTTTTCGAGTGAATTGATTAATCCGACAGAAGTCCACGCAAAGTCGATGTTCGCCATTCTTTTTCTTCACAAGCAACATTGGACTCGCATAACTTGATTCAGATGGAGCTATAATATCATTGTCGAGCAACTGGTGAATTTTCTTCGCAACGATTTCTTTTTTCGGTTCCGGAACTCTATACGGGACTTGTGCGATCACCTCGTTGGTCATTAACTCAATTTTCATTTCGACTACACTAGTTTTGCCGATTCCATCCATACCTGTAGCGAAACATTCTCGGAAAAGAGAATGTATTCATCGTATTCGCAACCGAACTCAGTCACAAGCTCATTTGAGAACTCCTCCCAGGGGGCATGCATTCTTGGTGATGCGTCCACCCACATACGCGCTACACCCTTCAAACGGCTATACAATGCAAGAAGCACACTTTTTTCGGGCCACGCATATAAATTTGTTCTTTGTCTATTTCTTTTATAAAAAAAAATAAAATTTAATTACTTTGTTTACGTAGCTATGCTACTTCTTTATTTAAAGCAATAATTAGAACTAACATTAATAATTTTGAAATGTTGGTTTGTAGCTGAAATTTTTGGGTGATCGCGTTGCACTGCCACGTGAATGTTGAATGTAGCGTTCTCACGCTGTAGTAGACGCACTGTCAGCAAATTATAATTTGCGCGTGTTTGGCATTGTTGTTGCTGCCGCTTATTTATCGTTAACACCTCCACCCTTAAATTCAAACGTCCTCGTTTGACGTTGTAGTTCTAAATTGACATGGTAAGTTCTCGATTCCTAGAGTTAGGACTGAATCAATATTTGCCCTTGGTTGCGGAATTGGTGTTTCGGTCTGCTCTTCTATTATTGAGTTTACTTTGTGCCTGTGAAGGGCCCTAATGCCAATGAAAACTAATGCTGCAAAAGCTGTTACCATTAGTGTCATATTTGTAGCAAGACTTATTTTGTTTCCTATATCCAATTTATCAATATATTTTGTGTCCTTTACATGTAATTCTTTCATCATCTCTAGTGAAAGGACTTCTTCAATTTTTCCAAAATTTGCTGTAGGCTGAAGTATTGCTGGTAATGGTTGGTGGTTTAATATTTCGTTGGATATGAAATATTTATTATTGATGTGAATTGTGGCGTTATGATGCCTCACTACATATGTACCGTTTAGTTTAGTTATCTCATTGTCTATGCTTATGTTACCGCTGTACTGGTTAAGCAGGAGGATTCCTTGTGATATTTCTTCTACTATGGGAATGTGCTGGTTATTGATTAAACTGCAGTTGGCTACACGGCTGTTGAGTAATTTCGGAATGCATGACGTGTTACTTATATTAACAATATCATTGTCTGAACATATAATTAAACTATTGTATGATTTACATTCGCTTTTAATGCCATATATTTTATTTTCATAACATTTTAAAATTTCTTTAAATGGAATTTTATTAATCTTATCTTTTATTTTTATTGCTCTAATTATTATTTTTTTACAATTTTCTTTGAAAGTAGTTGGTAAATTTACAATATAAATGATATTATTGCCATTAGAGGCAATCCTGATTTCAGCAAATTCTAATGCCTCATCGATGTTAATATAAGGAAAATTTTCATTATTTATTACATTTTCAGTTATATTAATTTCAGTATTTGATAGAATATAAGAGTTTACAATATTTGCTTTGGCCCAATGGATAGCATATTCTACATTAATAAGTTCTTCTTTAAGTGCTTGTAATTTAAATTTTAATTCAATGACCAATTGGTTTACAATATTTTCATCATTTTTTATATCTTTCAATATTTCATTTGTTATTTGAGACAATTCATTAATTTTTTGTACTTTTAATTTATTAATAATAACTTGATTATTGTTATTCTCTAAAACATTATTTAATTTGTTTGTTAAAATTTCAAAATCGTGGCGGTCTGGACTGCCAGCTAACCATTTCCATGTGGTGCCAATTATATCAATGGATCTTTTATATCCTTTTTTTATTTTTAATCTAGCCAAATAACTTTTTATATTATTAGTTTCGAAGGATAGGATGGGGTATAAAGGATGATGGGGTTTTATATTTAACTCGATGGACCTTTCCAAATCATTAATTAATTTTCCGTACTCGATTAAGTCGATTATATGGATAATTTTAAATGATCCAGATTGAATTCTTGCTGATCCTGCATCTATTGTTATCAATTGTGAATTGGAATAATCCAGTAACTGTGTGTCAGCATGACACCATACTATAAGTAACCTACGAGAGTAAACAAATTAATTTTTTATTAGATTCTTGTGAACGATTTTTTTTGATTCTGTTACTATTGTGCTATTCCTATTTTCTTTTACAATTTCCTTCTTATATTTTGGAGAAAGTTTAGTGCCTAACCTTTTGTTAATCTTTACAAAAACTTCTTGTCCAATGTCGTAGTTCTTAAATGGAGTTCTATTTTTATTATGGAATGTAAGATCTACTTTCTGTTTTTTCGTCAAATTTCTAATATTTTCTTTTCTATCCATTTCTAATCGTTTCGGATCAGTATTCACTCTTCTACCGAAGAATGCTTCGACCGGTTTTCTTTTCGTGGTTGAATGAATAGTGTAGTTGTATTTAAAAACAGAGTTATCTAGCAATTCGGAGAATGATTTGTAGCCATTCTCCGCTTTCAAACAACGCATGACTTCTGTCAGAGTGGAATGAAAACGTTCGACTTGCCCATTAGACGTACTAGTATATGGTGGGGTTCTGTAAATTTGAATGTTGAACTGGTTTTCCAACATGAACGCTATAGACGATGAATTGAGTGATTTTTCGTTATCCATCACAAGTATTTCTGGAACACCAAAAGAAATCAGCATTTGCCGTAAAGGCTCTTTAATATCCTCCGCTGCTCTTGAATTAAGAATTCTAGCTTGCGCATACTTTGAAAATTTATCGATACCAGTAAGTACAACGTTTTTACCTGTAATGAATATGTCAATATGAATAATCTGTCCTGCGAACTGTGGTATTGGAGTTTCCTGAATTAGTGTTTTCTTTGGATTACGTTCATACTTGTTTTCTCTGCAAATCCTACATTGTGAGGTTATTTTCTTTATTTTTGCTGCCATATGTGGAAAGTAAAATTTTTCTAGCAATTGTTTCTTATTTTCCCTGTCATTTCGATGTGCTCTGGTATGCTCTTTTATAATTTCCTTATCTTGGTCACTTTCACTGGTCAAGTCGATGACCATATTTCTACTATATTGTACTCTGTACTTACTAAAGTGAGAGGAGTAGATTTCTTGAAGTTTGCCCAAGATTAGATCTTCTGTTTTAATGCAGTTAGTGACAGATGGATTAAGATATCGTTTTAATAGGTCTGCAAGAATATCTTTGTTTACTTGCTTTATTATAATTGAATGTCTATGGTATGTTGGGTGAACAATTTGAAACTGATAAGAGTGAACTTCTCCTAAAGAGATGATTATTTGGTTCTTGAAAGCATTTATAGGGGCTTCAGTATACGATATTAGTGTTTGTGAAGAGCTTTCATCGCTATGTTGCGTAACTGTCATGGAATTAATCTGTAAATTCTGTGGAATCCTTGACAAGGCGTCAGCTACTTTATTCGCTCTACCTGGCTTGTACTTTAGCTCGTAATTATACTCCTCCAATATTGCTTTCCATCTTTTAAACTTACTATTTGTATTTTTGTTACTCAGAGCATAAGTCAACGGCTGATGATCCGTGAATATTTTTACAATTGCCGATCCATATAGGAAGTTTTTTAATGATTTTAGTGCCCATATAATGGCAAGCATTTCCTTCTCATTAGTGGCATAATGCTCTTCAGTTTTACTCAAAGTTCGTGAAATGAACATGATTGGCTTATCCTTCTGAGCTAAAACAGCTCCTATTGCGTGATTTGAAGCATCTGTTACCAATTGAAATTCCTCCTTAAAATCAGGGTAAGTGAGCATAACATCCTGGGATGTTAGCGAACTTTTTAATTTATCGAATGCTTCCATGGCTTTTTTATCAAGAAGTATTGATTTTTTTTTGGACATATTTTTAGATATGTGTCCCTCTTCCCCTCTGAGAAGGATCGTCAGCGGTTTTGCTAACGTCGCATAATCTTTAATAAATCGTCGGTAAAATCCAGACATTCCAAGAAAAGATCGCAGATCTTTTACCGTTTTGGGATAAGGAAAGTTATTGATTGCGTTTACCTTAACTGGATTTGTTCTTATTCCATCGGAAGATACTAAAAATCCAAGAAACTCGACTTCCTGCTTTAGAAATTCACTTTTATCTAGCTGAACTTTCATATTTGCTGCTTGTAGAGTTTGAAAAACTTTTTTTATATTTTCAATGTGGGATTCTTCATCTTCGCCAAGAATAATTATGTCATCGATGTAGACATAACAAATCTTCCCAATATGTTCTCTTAATATGTCATCAAGAGTTCTTTGAAATATCGAAGGACCATTTTTTAAACCGAAAGGGAGTCGTGTAAACTCATATTTTCCGTGGTTAACAGAAAAAGCGGTTTTTTCTATGTCGGCCTCTTTTAATGGAATTTGATGAAATCCACTCTTAAGGTCAATGACTGAAAAATATTTATTTTTTCCCAATTGGGCAAGTACATCATTAATTTGTGGAATGGGGTATCTATCTGAGACTGTAACGGAATTTAACTTCCTGTAATCGACAACCATTCTATATTTTTTCTTGCCTGACGCATCTTGTTTTTTTGGGACAATCCAAACAGGAGAATTATAGGGTGACCGTGAAGGTCTAATTATGCCATGATCTAATAACTCTTTAATCTGTTTTTCAACTTCATCTTTAAGTGTTACTGGATATGCATAGTATCTGGAGTAAACGGGATCATTCGTTGTTGTTCTTATCTCACCTTTTACCGCAGTAGTATAAGTCAATTTCTCATTTGGTTCGGTAAACAGATCGGGATAACTTCTTACTAATTGACTGACTTTCTGTCTTTGTTTTTGAGTTAGATGATCTGTTCGGATATTAATTGCATTAACATCCTGAGAAGGCTGTTGTTTGATTGCAACTTTTATAATATCATTTATTAGCATAAAATTTTGCCGTGTATGAATCACAGCTGAAAATTCTTTTAAACTGTCATTACCCAAAATTCCGTGAAAAGATGTAAGGGTTGGCAGTAAAAATACTTTAACCTTTATGGTTTTTATATTAAATAAATTTATGTGCGCATGGTGGGTAATCTCAGTTTTTCCACCTACTGAATTAGCGAAAAATATATTTTTATTGGGTAGGGGATTTTTTATGAGAGAGGGTTGGATATAATTTTTGTTTGACCCAGTGTCAATTAAAAATCTAAGAACCTTATTATCGCTCGCCTTGCACTCAAAATATGGCAAAGACGAGCTGCTCATTCTAAAAAATGAACATCCGTAAGATCAGTGCACTCTTCAGGTATTTCACATGATTCACCTTCTGCGTAGTATTCGTCCAAAGATTGCTGGTACTCGCAGTCCTCCTTTTGTAAGGTTTCTTCATTACAATTGTAATATGTGTCAATATGAAAATTTCTTTGAAATTTACGTGGTGGTGCAGCCTGAAAAGATGCAGGCTGTGGTCGTTTTCCTACGTATCGATTATTGTACGCTGGATTATTCATGTAGTTTACCGCTTTTGACCTTAGTGTTTCGTCTACTTCCATGGGTACTGGTGGCGGAAGTGGTTTCGGACCGAATGGTCTTGGTGGTGGTACACTTTGGTAATTGTTATAGCGCGGAATGTTTTGAAATTTATGCCTATTGTTGGGTTGTTGCTGGTAATTTATTGGTTTTACTTGAGGTAAATACGCTAATTGTGGGTAAAATTGTTGAGGTGGTAGGGGATTAGGGTTAGGGTAAGTTTTCCGAGGTGGAATTGCTGGTTTTCTTTCATACAGATTGGTGTGTGTATAATTCGAAAAGTTTGCTCTGTGTTGTTGATTTTCCAATTTAAGACATAAGTGAAGCGCTTGTGGAAGGTCCGCTGGTTCGCGAATTCCTAAGAGTCTGGGCAAATCTCCTTTGAGTCCCCTTACAAAAGTATCCAAAGCTTTACTTCTATATGTTCTTGTTAGCATTTGCATAGATTCTCTACCCATTTCCATACACGAAATTTTGTTTGTAATTAGCGAGAGATGTGAGTAGACATCTTGATAAAACTCATTGATAGTTTTATTTCCCTGCACCATTGCTGTCATCTGATATTCTAGGGTATTAATGTCCCTTTTGTCAGCATAATGCAAATTGAGACATTTAATTATACTATCCCAATTCAATGGAGTATTGTATGACTCTAAGATGTTGTCAGCATTCCCTACGATTTTGTTTCTAACTACACTGAGAATTCCAAAATATTTTGGAGTACCTTTTTGTGCTTCATAAAGATTTAAAACTCTTTCAACACTTTTTCTCCAAGAGCTGTACTCAGTTGGATTTCCACTGAATTCCCTATGACTTTCATACCATATGACTTTCATCTATACCCTGATCTATTGCTATTAAATCACTACTCGGATTTACCATGGCTTCTACCGTGTCCCTACATTCATTGATGTATATTTGTTCTTATTCCATCGGAAGATATTAAAAATCCAAGAAACTCGACTTCCTGCTTTAGAAATTTACTTTTATCTAGCTGAACTTTCATATTTGCTGCTTGTAGAGTTTGAAAAACTTTTTTTATATTTTCAATGTGGGATTCTTCATCTTCGCCAAGAATAATTATGTCATCGATGTAGACATAACAAATCTTCCCAATATGTTCTCTTAATATGTCATCAAGAGTTCTTTGAAATATCGAAGGACCATTTTTTAAACCGAAAGGGAGTCGTGTAAACTTATATTTTCCGTGGTTAACAGAAAAAGCGGTTTTTTCTATGTCGGCCTCTTTTAAAGGAATTTGATGAAATCCACTCTTAAGGTCAATGACTGAAAAATATTTATTTTTTCCCAATTGGGCAAGTACATCATTAATTTGTGGAATGGGGTATCTATCTGAGACTGTAACGGAATTTAACTTTCTGTAATCGACAACCATTCTATATTTTTTCTTGCCTGACGCATCTTGTTTTTTTTGGACAATCCACACAGGAGAATTATAGGGTGACCGTGAAGGTCTAATTATGCCATGATCTAATAACTCTTTAATCTGTTTTTCAACTTCATCTTTAAGTGTTACTGGATATGCATAGTATCTGGAGTAAACGGGATCATTCGTTGTTGTTCTTATCTCACCTTTTACCGCAGTAGTATAAGTCAATTTCTCATTTGGTTCGGTAAACAGATCGGGATAACTTCTTACTAATTGACTGACTTTCTGTCTTTGTTTTTGAGTTAGATGATCTGTTCGGATATTAATTGCATTAACATCCTAAGAAGGCTGTTGTTTGATTGCAACTTTTATAATATCATTTATTAGCATAAAATTTTGCCGTGTATGAATCACAGCTGAAAATTCTTTTAAACTGTCATTACCCAAAATTCCGTGAAAAGATGTAAGGGTTGGCAGTAAAAATACTTTAACCTTTATGGTTTTTATATTAAATAAATTTATGTGCGCATGGTGGGTAATCTTAGTTTTTTCACCTACTGAATTAGCAAAAAATATATTTTTATTGGGTAGGGGATTTTTTATGAGAGAGGGTTGGATATAATTTTTGTTTGACCCAGTGTCAATTAAAAATCTAAGAACCTTATTATCGCTCGCCTTGCACTCAAAGTATGGCAAAAACGAGCTGCTCATTCTAAAAAATGAACATCCGTAAGATCAGTGCACTCTTCAGGTATTTCACATGATTCACCTTCTGCGTAGTATTCGTCCAAAGATTGCTGGTACTCGCAGTCCTCCTTTTGTAAGGTTTCTTCATTACAATTGTCATATGTGTCAATATGAAAATTTCTTTGAAATTTACGTGGTGGTGTAGCCTGAAAAGATGCAGGCTGTGGTCGTTTTCCTACGTATCGATTATTGTACGCTGGATTATTCATGTAGTTTACCGCTTTTGACCTTAGTGTTTCGTCTACTTCCATGGGTACTGGTGGCGGAAGTGGTTTCGGACCGAATGAGCTTGGTGGTGGTACACTTTGGTAATTGTTATAGCGCGGAATATTTTGAAATTTATGCCTATTGTTGGGTTGTTGCTGGTAATTTATTGGTTTTACTTGAGGTAAATACGCTAATTGTGGGTAAAATTGTTGAGGTGGTAGGGGATTAGGGTTAGGGTAAGTTTTCCGAGGTGGAATTGCTGGTTTTCTTTCATACAGATTGTTGTGTGTATAATTCGAAAAGTTTGCTCTGTGTTGTTGATTTTCCAATTTAAGACATAAGTGAAGCGCTTGTGGAAGGTCCGCTGGTTCGCGAATTCCTAAGAGTCTGGGCAAATCTCCTTTGAGTCCCCTTACAAAAGTATCCAAAGCTTTACTTCTATATGTTCTTGTTAGCATTTGCATAGATTCTCTACCCATTTCCATACACGAAATTTTGTTTGTAATTAGCGAGAGATGTGAGTAGACATCTTGATAAAACTCATTGATAGTTTTATTTCCCTGCACCATTGCTGTCATCTGATATTCTAGGGTATTAATGTCCCTTTTGTCAGCATAATGCAAATTGAGACATTTAATTATACTATCCCAATTCAATGGAGTATTGTATGACTCTAAGATGTCAGCATTCCCTACGATTTTGTTTCTAACTACACTGAGAATTCCAAAATATTTTGGAGTACCTTTTTGTGCTTCATAAAGATTTAAAACTCTTTCAACACTTTTTCTCCAAGAGCTGTACTCAGTTGGATTTCCACTGAATTCCCTATGACTTTCATACCATATGACTTTCATCTATACCCTGATCTATTGCTATTAAATCACTACTCGGATTTACCATGGCTTCTACCGTGTCCCTACATTCATTGATGTATATTTGTTCTTATTCCATCGGAAGATATTAAAAATCCAAGAAACTCGACTTCCTGCTTTAGAAATTCACTTTTATCTAGCTGAACTTTCATATTTGCTGCTTGTAGAGTTTGAAAAACTTTTTTTATATTTTCAATGTGGGATTCTTCATCTTCGCCAAGAATAATTATGTCATCGATGTAGACATAACAAATCTTCCCAATATGTTCTCTTAATATGTCATCAAGAGTTCTTTGAAATATCGAAGGACCATTTTTTAAACCGAAAGGGAGTCGTGTAAACTCATATTTTCCGTGGTTAACAGAAAAAGCGGTTTTTTCTATGTCGGCCTCTTTTAATGGAATTTGATGAAATCCACTCTTAAGGTCAATGACTCAAAAATATTTATTTTTTCCCAATTGGGCAAGTACATCATTAATTTGTGGAATGGAGTATCTATCTGAGACTGTAACTGACGCATCTTGTTTTTTTGGGACAATCCACACAGGAGAATTATAGGGTGACCGTGAAGGTCTAATTATGCCATGATCTAATAACTCTTTAATCTGTTTTTCAACTTCATCTTTAAGTGTTACTGGATATGCATAGTATCTGGAGTAAACGGGATCATTCGTTGTTGTTCTTATCTCACCTTTTACCGCAGTAGTATAAGTTAATTTCTCATTTGGTTCGGTAAACAGATTAGGATAACTTCTTACTAATTGACTGACTTTCTGTCTTTGTTTTTGAGTTAGATGATCTGTTCGAATATTAATTGCATTAACATCCTGAGAAGGCTGTTGTTTGATTGCAACTTTTATAATATCATTTATTAGCATAAAATTTTGCCGTGTATGAATCACAGCTGAAAATTCTTTTAAACTGTCATTACCCAAAATTCCGTGAAAAGATGTAAGGGTTGGCAGTAAAAATACTTTAACCTTTATGGTTTTTATATTAAATAAATTTATGTGCGCAAATTATGTTTAATAAAGACACAAAATTTAAGTTATATGTTCCTTTATTGAATTGAATCTTAAGACTAAATTAAAAATATTTCTTAAACAATACCTTAAGTCTAGAAACATAATTAAATTCAGTTAACCCTGAAATGCAAAATATCTAACTCAGCAGATTTTTGCACCTGGGTACCGAATTTGATGCTTGCTGTCTTTGCAATAGCATTACCTAGATAACGCTATAGTAGACAGCTTAATATTTATATCAACATGCATATTCGCGTTAATACGATATTTATGAAAATATGCATGTCTATACAAACATAAATAAAATGCATACTAAGGTATGCAAGAGGTATGAGAATGTAACTCCTCCACCCCTTGATTCGAGATTCTCCTGGATCTCGTTACTCCGTTAAATATTTTTTCTTAATTTCATCTAATTCAATGTCTTTAGATGAATGTTTTTGAATCTTATTAATAATTTTAATATTATTTTTCTTTTTTATGCAAAAAAATATTACTACTATTGCAAGTATTATTACAAAAATTAAAAATCCACTTATTCCATAAGATACATTTTGATGAAATTTTAGTTCTTCAATTTGTTTAACATTTTCAAAATTTTTAATAGCGATTTTTCTGAAATTAATTTCTTTTGGAAAAGTGATATTGACATTGGTAGTCGGAATATAGAACTTGTCTTGTACCATCACTTTTTTATTTTCGAAAACAAATTGTCTTATTTTTATTTTACAATTATATATTGATATTAAATAATTCTTGTTTAAAATTACATTTCTATCATCACAATCTTGAATTGCTACATCATTCTTTGCATTCTTAATTACAAAAGTTTCTTCATCCATATTTAAAATTTCGAATTTGTTATTAAACTTTAATACACAATTTTGATAATAAATACAGTTTTGACTTTCTTTTAAGTATTTTAAATCCATTTCCTCTTCGTAAGTATATACAATATTTTTTATTTCTATTACATGTTCAAGTTTTACATTAATTTCCATAAATTCTTTATTTGGCATTGGTACTATAGCTTTTACAAATGTTTTAATAAAATTTGTTGGTATTTTAATTGCAAAAATTAACATAGATTTTTTATATTCCATTATACCTAATTTTAATAACTTAAGTTTATAAAAATCAATATTGAAACGTTCTATTTCTTCAATGGATAATATGCTTGGATGTAACATTTTATGCTTAGCGGCTGATATATTGTCTTGTATTTGGTTGAGTCTATTTTCTAAAAACCTAATTTTTTGCATTTGGTCAATATATAATAAATATTTAACAACTTCACTATTCTTTAATTTAATTTGTTCATAAATGGTTTTGATTTTTTTTCTGTCTTCTTCTACATTGTTTTTTAAAGTAACCATGCTTTCATTAAAGTATTGATTTATTTGGACTTGTTTGTTTATTGTAGTAATGGAATTATGATTATTTTCTTCTGTAATTCGCAAATGTTCTAATATTTCCTGACGATCATCATCGTCCATAGTTCCGAACAACCATTTATATGTTTTACCAACGACGTTCAGCAACCCTCTTTTCTGCCTAACACTTTCTGAAGATGGAGTTATTGATTTTACTTTGGCTTGGAGTATTTCTATCTCTTTGTATAATAAATCTTTGTTAAAAATGTCTAAATTCTGTATATTTGCTTTGATTTGTGTAATTATCAAGTTAATTTCATTTGGATCGATCATGTGTACAATTGTAATTGTGTCATTAATTATTTCTACTTCCCTCAATCTAATTTGAGTGTAACCAATTTCCTCAGTAATTTTGGAGACTTGTAACATTTGTTGGGTTCCTGTTATGAGCATCATCAGAGTCATTACAAAAGCCAGGATCTGCAAATTTATATGATCTTTTTATATTTGATGTGTGAATATTTTCTAATTTTCTTTTTATGAATATAGGTTCATTTTTATGCCTAACATTTTTATAGTTCTTAATAAATCCTTCTGTACGGTTTTCTGTATAATTTTCTCTGTTTCGGTTTCTTTTGGAAATTCTAAAAAGTTTTGCTTCGTCCATTCGCTTTTTAATTAATTTGTGATCGATTTTGTTATATTCTACTTCTAATGGCGTAGCTTTTATTGTACTATGATAAGAATTATTATAGAATTTTATAGCTTTACACATTTGAGCTGTGATTGGAAGTTTTTCTGCTAAATTTAAGGTTCTTATACGTTCAGTAAGAGTATTATTTAACCTTTCAATATCAGAATTCCCTGTATGACTGTTAGGTTTTGTGGCATGGTAGTCTATACCCTTAGCAGATAGAAAGTCACGAACATTTCTGGAATTAAACTCATTATCAAAAATAAATGTTTTTGTATGCCCTTTTATGGCTAAAAATTTATTTATTTTTTCTACAATCGTTCGACTATTTCTGTCAGGTAAATTGAAAAAGATTGCATGTTTTGAGAATTTGTCAATAAAAATTATAAAAGATTGCTTACTGTTAACGTAAGTATCTATATGAACAATTTCATTTACAATTGTGGGTGTTTGGGTGAATAGAAATTTTGATTTAATAGGATTTCGGTCATATTTCCCTCCATTGCAAATATCACAATTATTGATTATCTCATGAATTCTAATTTTCAGTTGTGGATGGTAAACCTTATGCTTCATTCCCTCATAAGTTGGAATAATTCCCGAGTGTCCTACTTCATATTTGTGAAAAAATGCTATCTGTTTCTTTAGTTCATGATCTTCCTGTATATCTTTGGCAAAATAGCTACACTTCACAAAGGACATTTTCTGATTATTTGAATATGTACTTAATAAAATTTGTTGTAACTTATTATACTCATGATGATTAAGTTCAGAGTATATTGCGACTTTGGCATTATCAAAATGTCTTCGTACTATATTAATAACATTTTCAGAGATAATATCCCGTTTATCGATAAAAACTCGTTTGTTTTTGAAAATATTGATTACTTCAACTGTCTTGGTTTTTACTAAGATTATTTGTTTCCTAAAACGGTTTACAATGGTATCAAGAATTTTAAAATGGTCATTAAAATTTTCTACCTGAGAATGAATAGTTTCGCCTTCAACTGATACATTATGGTTATTATCATTTTCTTCTAAGTTCGTGTTATTATCTTGGGAGTTATTAGCTTGTACTTCCAAGGAAACTGATGTTTGGTTTTGTTGATTTTCGGCGCTTAAATTTTTGATTCTTAACATTTCATCCAAGGTGAATCCCAAATTTTCGGAATCTAACATATTTATTTCATCGCAATTAATTCGACTAAGAAAATCGGCTATTTTATTTTCTTTTCCGGTAATGTAATCGATTTTGGCATCGTACTCTCCCACCTGCACTAACCATCGTTGCAGTCTAGGACTAATATCCTTACCAGAATTTTTTACTTGTAACCACTTAAATGGCTGATGATCTGTTTGCAGATCAAACTCTCTCCCAAAAATATAAGGTCTATAGTACTTTACTCCCCACACTATTGCTAATAATTCTTTTTCAATAGTGGAGTAATTTTTTTCATGGTCATTTAATGTTCGCGAAGCAAACGAAATTGGGTGACCCTCTTGAGTCAAAACTGCGCCGATTGCAAAATTGCTGGCATCAGTGATGAGTTTAAAACGTTTATTGAATAAAGGATATTTTAAAATGGGATGATTTGTTATGATATCTTTTAGTTTTTCAAATGAAATAATATAATTTGGATCATTTAAATTAACCTTTGCATTCTTTTTCAAATATGCAACCATTGGATAGGCTATTTTAGAATAGTCCTTTATAAATTTTCTATAGAAGCCAGTAATTCCTAAAAAGGATTTAATTTGTTTTTGTGTAGTAGGCAGCTTCAATTTTTGTATCACTTCAATTTTATTTGGGTTGGGCTTTATGCCCTCAGATGTAAGAATATGCCCCAAAAAATCGGTTTCTTTTTTTAGGAAACTACACTTTTCTAATCGGATCTTTAGCTTTGCTTCTTTTAGTTTTAGAAAAATTTTTTTCATGTTCTCCATATGTTCAGACAAGGAAGTACTAAAAATTAATACATCGTCTAAATAAACGACGCAAATTTTATTTATAAATTCTCGAAGCACAGAATTCATAAGTCGTTGAAAGGTGGATGGGGCATTTTTGAGCCCAAAAGGCATCCGCAAAAATTCATAATGACCTAACGGGGTCGAAAATGCGGTTTTCTTCCTATCGTTGTCATGCATCAAAATTTGATGAAAGCCTTTGGCAAGGTCTATAGACGAAAAATATTGAGCTTTACCTAACTTATCTAAAATTCCATCTATATTAGGAATTGGAAATTTGTCATTTACAGTAACTTCATTCAGTTTTCTGTAATCAATTACGATCCGCCATTTTTGAGAACCAGATTTGTCCACTTTTTTTGGGACTACCCACAAGGGACTATTATAAGCAGAATTGCTTTCTTTAATTATATTATGCTTCAACATTTCTTTTATCTGCCTTTGAATTTCTAATTCATGAGTTTGTGGATATCTGTATATTTTTGAATAAATAGGTCGATCACTTGTAGTAACAATTTCGTGCTTAATTTCGTGGGTAAAAGAGAGTTTATCCCCCTCTTTGAAAAATAGTTCGCTAAAGTCCTGTAATAATTTTTTTAATAATTGGTTTTCTTCAGAATTTAAATGTCTCAAATCTAAATTTTCTATGTCGCTGAATTCAAGTGTACATATTTCCTGATTTTTATAGGGGCTAAAAATTTTAAAGTGTATAATATTGCCTAATATGTTGACAAATTTATTCTCTTCATCTAAGATTGATGAGGGATGAGAAAATTTTGTCCTATTATGGCATCATAATTTTTACTACTGAAGTCAATTACCTTCCAATGGAAGGTACCTGAGACGTTAAACTCTCTAGGTATAGAAGTTATTATTTTATGTGTCACCTGATTAATTCCATTTATTGTTCGGTAACAAATGGGTGTTGGGAGTTTCTGTTCAGTGAAATGATCTTTGAGAATATTTGGTTTAATTAAACTAGTGTCAGAACCGGTATCAATGAGACATCTAATTTCTTTGCTACCAATTGTTATTGTTATTATGGGCAATCTGCAGATCGAGGCAGGTTGAAAAAATTTACATCCTCCTCTACATTACCAATATCCATTGGCTGAAAATCAGTTCTTTTATTAATTTGGCTACGTCTAGTATTTTGGGTATCAACACTCATATGTGAGTTTCTAGTCTGAATTGAATTATTGAACTTACTATTTTGGTTTGACTGTGTTGAATTATCATTCTGATTATTTCGCCTGAAATTACTGCTGTAATTATATTGATTATTGGGTGCAGATGGTGTCTGATTACTTCGTTTATTATAGTATTGTGACTGTAATGGTCTTTTCAGTCTATAATTAAAGTGAATTGTTCGTGGATCGTCTAGCGCTTTAATTTGCGTATACTTCCTAATAACATCGTTAAGTGTACTGTTTTGATCAATATATGTTCTTAAGGGTATGTCAATTTTGTCAATTAAAATGTTTACTAAGTCCCTATCTACTCTACTTGGCTTATAAATGTCTGGCTTATTATCATCGAATGTATATATTTTATTAAGTTTTGACCTCGCCATTTCAAAATAAGAAAATAAATCTCTTAAATTACTTACTTTTATATTGCGACATTTATTGTAAATATCACCATATGTTGCCCTCGGTCGGTAATAGTCCATTAGCTTCATTTTAACTTGGTCCCAGGTTGTATTTGGTCCAAGTCCTCGAATATAGTTGCCGGCATCACCTGTTATCTTCTCGTTGATTATAATGGTCATTGCTAGCTTCGTTAATTGATGGTTTTCTGGTGGGCATAGTTCCATGACAGCTTCTACTGATGCTATAAAAGCAATGGCATCATGATCCTTGTTGAGGCATTTAATTTGGCGGAATTGCGTCAAAATATCTTTTGGTGCTAGAAGCCCTTGATGTTGCTGCATATTTTGCTGTATTTGCTGTTGTTGTACTTGCTGAACTTGCTGTTGTATTTGTTGTTGCTGTACTTGTTGAACTTGCTGTTGTATTTGCTGTTGTTGCACTTGTTGAACTTGTTGTACTTGTTCGTGGAGCAGAATTTTAGCTTCTTGCCTCCTTATAACTTCTTCCATTTCCTGAAGTCTTTGCTGCAATTGCTCCATTTCGTTGCTCATGATTGGTCGATTTAAGTCGAATGCTTTTACTCTCCGCATTCAAAACTTTTTTGATATAAATAGTCGTTGCACTTCTTTTTTTTTTTTTTTAAGAATTTGCTTTTTAATAAAGTTCTGTATATAAATAGTTGTTGCAGTTTATTAGCGTTTATTTTTTAAAACTTTTTATTAAAGTTAACTTTTTAGATATAGATAATCTTTGCACTTTATTACCGATTTGATGATTTTTTTTTTTTTAAGGTTCTCTTTTTGTCTTGAGACAAATCACCGTCGACTGCGCCAATTATGTTTAATAAAGACACAAAATTTAAGTTATATGTTTCTTTATTGAATTGAATCTTAAGACTGAATTAAAAATATTTCTTAAACTCATATTTAAGAAATATTTTGCTGAAATGCAAAATATCTAACTCAGCAGATTTTTGCACCTGGGTACCGAATTTGATGCTTGCTGTCTTTGCAATAGCATTACCTAGATAACGCTATAGTAGACAGCTTAATATTTATATCAACATGCATATTCGCGTTAATACGATATTTATGAAAATATGCATGTCTATACAAACATAAATAAAATGCATACTAAGGTATGCAAGAGGTATGAGAATGTAACTCGCATGGTGGGTAATCTCAGTTTATCCACCTACTGAATTAGCAAAAAATTAGACACCGGCGCTCCATGCGCGGTAATTAGTTACAAAACCCTTCGATCGATAAGACCGAATTTTAAGTTGCTTAAAAGTGATAGGCGATTCACAAACTACACGGGTCATAAGGTTAATTGCGTAGGACGGATTGTAGTATCAGCGCCAATGGGTAAAATAGTACGACGGTTAAGTCTGTATGTCGTGGAAGGAGATTGTGATATACTTTGCGGCAGGGGATGGATATCACAATTTGCGAGAGAGATTAACTTTTCTGAATTTTTTTCTTCGTCCAACCATATTAATTCAATAAACTCTTTAGAGCGAGAACTGTCTACAAACCAGCGAGAGCGGCTCCAACAACTGATCGAGAGGTTTAAGAACGTATTTAGTGAAACGGCTGGGAAGCTTAGTGGTCCACCTGCTAAAGTGCATCTAAAAAAGGGAGCTACTTCAGTGTTCGCACGACCTCGCAAAGTTCCAATGGCATTAAAAGATGCTTACGGCAAAGAAATTGATCGAAAGATTCAATTGGGGTATTACAAGAGAGTAGATCATTCGAAATGGGCTTCGACTACGCATATTGTTGCAAAGAAAAACGGTGGTATTCGCATTACAGGTAATTACAAACCAACAGTTGATCCGCAAATGATAATTGATGAACATCCAATTCCGAAAGCGGAAGATTTATTTAATAAAATGAAAAATGCTACAATTTTTTGTCATCTTGATATAACAGATGCATACACCCATCTTACAGTTGACGAAGAATTTGCACATGTATTAACTCTAAACACAATCACGCATGGGTTAGTACGTCCAACACGTGCAGTTTATGGAGCAGCAAATATACCAGCGATATGGCAGAGGAGAATGGAGACAGTACTACATGGTATGACGAATGTGTTAAATTTTTTCGACGATATCTTAGTATATGCTAAAAATTTTGATGAATTGTTACAAGTGTTAGAAATCATTCTAAGCCGTATTAAGTTAAGTGGGCTGCGTCTGAATACATTGTGACCGAAAAGTTTTCGGGAAATTTTAAATAAAACGCAAAATTCTTAATCTTCATCAATATTTATTTTATCTCCTTCAAAATATGCTCCATTAGAAGCGATACACAAATGCCAACGTTTCTTCCAATCATAAAACATTTTTATAGGCGCTTTCCGGTATGGCTTTGAGTTCCCTCTGCGAATTCTGTTTTACGTCTTCTATGGATTCAAAACGCGTTCCTCTGAGTGGTAATTTGAGGTTGGGAAACAGGAAAAAGTCACACGGTGCAAGATCAGGTGAATACGGTGGCTGTTCGATGGTATTTATTGAATGTTTGGCCTTAAAATCGTTGATAATGTTGAACAAATTGAGGTGAATCGGAACAAGCCGGGCGTTGACACGTCGCATACACAAATTGTCCACCAAAATCAAACGAGCCATCTCACGACCGATGCCTAGCTCTCGTGCTATCTCTCTAACACTCACATGAGGATTTTGGAACACGATTTCCTTTGCCTTTTCAATGTTTTCGTCGGTGGTAGAGGTCGAAGGTCGTCCAAAACGCGGCATGTCTTCGACGGTCGTACGACCGTCCTGAAAGGCTTTGTACCACTCATAAACTTGAGTTTTCGATAAAACTGATTCCCCATAAGCCTTTTGTAGCATTCGCAACGATTCTGCACACGAAATTTCGTTCGAAAAACAAAATTTGATGCAAACTCTTTGTTCAATATTTTTTTCCATTGTTTTTTTCGCAACGCACTACTGAGGTGAACTGGTTTCAACAGCTGCCGTAAACGAACTGTCTGACAGATCGCGCTCATTTTTGGCATAGTAATTAAGGACAGTGCTGCCAAACTACATAAACTTAAAATATCGAAAAATATACAGCGCGCGAATTTTAAATGAGAATTTCCGAAAACTTTTCGGTCACAATTAAGTCGAAGTGTGTATTCGCCACAACATCTGTGGAGTTTCTTGGTCATCGAATTGATGCACATGGCGTGCATAAATCCCAGAAACATGTCGAAGCAATATTGAATGCGCCCAAACCATCAACGGTTGAAGAGCTTCAACTTTTCTTAGGGAAAGCAACATACTATGGCGCGTTCATTCCGGATTTGGCTACAAAGGCGCGACCATTATGGGACATGTTGAAAACAAAAGAATTTTGCTGGACGGGAGAGGCAGATGCAGCATTTACTCAGTTAAAACAAATATTGACTTCACCTCAAGTATTAATTCCATACGATCCGTCACTACCGGTAATGTTAGCAACAGACGCAAGCCGAACGGGTCTAGGTGCTGTATTGTCACATCGTTTAGAAAATGGAGTGGATCGGCCAATAGCTTATGCAAGTCGAACGATGACTGTTACGGAACAACGATATACACAAATTGATAAAGAGGTACTAGCTATTGTGTGGGCAGTTCAAAAATTTTTCAAATACTTATATACTCGTCATTGGATATTGATCACGGATCATAAGCCGTTATCACAGATTCTTCAACCTAATAAATCGCTTCCAGTACTATGTATAAGTAGAATGGCTAACTATGCAGAGTTTTTAAGCAGATTCGATTTCGAAGTTATATACAAAAATTCAAAAGCAAACGCAAATGCCGATTATTTGTCACGTGCTTCCCTTCAACAAATAAATCAATTACAACAAATAGTAGCGACTCATTCAGATGAATGTGATGAGTTCGATAATTTCATGATTTGCCAGATAAATCAGTTGCCTGTTAAAGCAGAACGTATTGCAATAGAAACCAGAAAGGACAAGCATCTCGGCAAGATAATCAGATTACTGGAAAGTGGCCGCTGTTTAAAAAGAGAAGGTTACAAATCGCCAGAAGCGAGTTACGTGTTGTCATCAGGGTGTTTGACGTTCGAACATCGGGTCGTTATCCCTCCACATTATCGACAAAGATTACTAGAGAATCTACACACATCGCACTTAGGAATGGTAAAAATGAAGGGCATTGCTCGTTCTTTTATATATTGGCCAGGAATAGACAAAGATATTGAGAATATGGCCAACGAGTGTGATGGGTGCGCGAGACAAGCGAATAAGTCGGTGAAATGCGATAGTCATTATTGGGAATACCCAAAAGGACGATGGGAACGTATTCATATTGATTATGCAGGGCCATTTGAAGGGGCAATATTACTAGTAATTGTTGATGCTTACAGTAAGTGGTTAGAAGTTAAAATCACAAAATCTACTACGGCTGCAGATACAATTTCGCTTTTGGACGATGTATTTGCTGTTCTTGGAGTTCCGCTTATGGTGGTTTCTGACAATGGAACAAATTTTACTTCTGTAGAATTAAACGATTTCCTCACAACAGTTGGTGTTAAATACCATAAATATTCAGCTTCATATCATCCAGCTACTAACGGTCAGGCGGAGCGTAGCGTACAAACAATAAAAAATGCGCTAAAGGCAATGGGCACAACAAGCAAGAATTTAAAAAAAAATTTGAACGAGTTCCTAAGGCAATACAAGAATACGCCACATTCAACTACAGGGTTTTCGCCAGCTCAGTTGTTTTTGGGACGACATCTGCGAACACGCTTAGATCTCATTCGGCCAGAGGAAATTGCAAAGAAGGTGAAAGATAAGCAATACTTGCAGTGTCAATCTAGTAATAGGTGTAGGGAATTCGCAGCAGGCCAAAGCGTATACTTCTTATCGGGCAATTCGCGAATGCATAAATGGCTCAGAGGTACAATTAATACACGTTTAGGTGATCTTCACTACGAAATACTTTGTAATGGAAAGGAAGTAAAGAGACATGTAAATCAAATTCGAAGAGCTGCAAGTGCACCCATTAGAAATACAGCGAAAGAATATCGTGAATCAAAATATTCGTTCGAGAGTAGTGGTGACAAGACAAAGGACTCGCTTGAAGCAGAGAACAATGAAATAATCACTGAAGGGAGTCCGGGATTGGAGAATGAGTTTAAGAGGCCAGAAAACAATGAAGCAACCACTGAAGGGAGTCCGAGATTGGAGAATGAGTTTGAGAGGTGGACAACGCCCAACACATCGAGAAATGAGGAGTTTTATTCAACACCACACCCAATAGCTGAGAGTACGCCTGAGACGACCAATGTAACTCCCGCTATACGACACAAGACTAAGGAAAACTAGAGTGTGTTACACACCATGATCCGGTGGAGAGGAGAGAAAAATGTTGTGTATGAATTTTATACACTAGCAACATTATTTATGAAGTTTGACAGTTGTCATTTTAACTGAGTAGTGTTTGTTAATAGTTTATTATTATGAAGTAGAAATGAAAAAATATTCTTATCTGTAACTTGAATGAATAAAGTTGAAATACAAAAATCGCCGTTAATATCAACCCAAAAAAATCACCAGGCTATGATGAGATGTCTGGTAAATTTCTTCTAGAATTACCTGTAATAGCTATCATTTATATTAGAAACATCTTTAACTGCATGATCAGGAATAAGATTTTCCCTTCTGTTTGAACAGTAGCGAAGGTTGTAGCAATACCTTAACCAAACAAAAATGCTTCAATTGTCAACTCTTACAAACCGATCAGCTTATTACCCATCTTATCCAAACTATTTGAAAATCTTCTTTTCTCCCGACTGGAACCAATAATACAAGAAAACAACCTATTGCCCAATCACCAATTTGGATGTCGTAAAAAGCATTCCACTATTCAGCAAATTCATTGGAAGACTAGTAAAATTGCAATGAATATAGACTCTAAAAAGATCACTGTGGGTGTGTTTTTAGACGTAGCTAAAGCATTCGATAGCGTATGGCACGAAGGATTGCTTTACAAACTATCTAGAATATTGCTTGCCGATTTTTATTTACTACTGAAGAGCTACCTTAAAGATAGATACTTCTTTGTCGCCGACGTCTAACGACGCCACTGTTTAATTATGTTGTATTATATTTT
>NC_051846.1:92423475-92481027 GCF_002237135.1 Teleopsis dalmanni | reverse complement strand
GGCGGGAGACTACAACGCCAAGCACACGTATTGGGGTTCACGACTCTGTAATCCAAAAGGAAAACAGCTCTAGAATTCTATTCTAAATAGAAAAAATGCACTAGACGTAATCTCTCCTGGGCAGCCAACATATTGGCCTGCTGGTAACAATAAAATACCAGACCTAATAGACTTCGTCGTAACCAAAGGCATAAGCAAAAATTTTATCTTAACATACACTAGCTGCGATTTGTCTTCTGACCATTCTCCAGTTACATTTTGCTTACTTGATGGTCCTCAGTTATATGACTGTTCCTATAGCCTTACAAGTCCTAGAACAAACTGGCTCAAATATAAAAAGTATATTAACTCACACATACACACAAATTACAAGATAAAGTGTAAGTCTCATATTAAGGACGCAACCTCGGTTTTAAACTCAATTCTGATTTCAGCAGCAGAAAACTCCACTCCTAAGGCAATAAAATTTACAGATTCAATAGAGTACTTACAAATAGTGACATAGAGAATTCAGTTTTACAAAAACGTAGATTAAGGCGTGAATGGCAAAAATCTAGGTCCCCTTTAGCGCAAAACTTATTTAAGGAAGCCCAAAGGAGACTTAGATCTGCATTAAGCAAGGAAGTCAAAGTCAGACAATATAATTATATTCAAAACCTATGTCCAAATGGCAAAAACCATTCATCTTTGGGGAATGCTAGCAAAGGTATAAATTCTCCCATAGACTCCGATTCTCCAATAAGAAACTCTCTTGGAAACTGGGCGCGAAGTGATGAAGAAAAATCTAACGTTTTTGTTGATTACCTAAAAGAGGTGTTCCAACCAAATCCTGCAACAGGACAATATGACTTTCCCACTCAAGATCCACCAGCACCATCTAATGACATGAATATCACGGCCAATGATCTTGTTCAGATCTAATCTAAGTGAGGTTCGTGATATAAGGTTTACTTATTTTATTTTATTTTATTTTATTTTATTTTATTTTATTTTATTTTATTTTATACAATGTATAGTTAAAATAAAAATTTGTAACATTATGTAATTAGTTATAAGATTTTACAACTTATTGTTAGTCTCATTTTAAGAGAAAATGCAATAAATAAATGTATTTTTATAAAAAAAAAACAATATCAAGAAACCCCACCAAACTCTAACTATATTGACGTTTCAGATGTTCATTTTTTAGATTAAAGAGTTCCTCTTTAACTTACTTTGAAGCGATAACGAGGAACGGAAAAATACTAAAAATACTTATAGATACTGGTTCAAACAAAAATTACATAGAATCCGCAATTGTATCCAACCCTCAAACTAATAAACCTTTTTTTGCTAATTCAGTAGGAGGAAATGTAACAGTCACCCAACACACCTATCTAAACCTTTTTAACTTAGAAAAATCGAAAATTAAATTTTATCTGCTCCCATGTCTAAAATCGTTTGACGCCATATTAGGCAACGATAGTCTCAAAGAACTAAACGCAGTGTTATTTCTAAGAGATAATTATATTCTCATTGACGATAATATCAAAGTCAAAATAAAAGAATTTACGACAGAAAACATAAATAACATCTCTATACGGGATGATCACCTTTTATGTAACGAAAAAGCAGGAATTAAAAAAATCATTGAAAAATTTTCTAATCTATTTTCTGACCCAAATCAAAAACTAACATTTACCTCGAAAGTGGAAGGAGAAATTAGAACTAACACAGACAAACCTGTGTACTCTCGAAACTACCCATTAAAAGATGGAATAATACGACCATCGAGGTCTCCGTATAACGCACCAGTTTGGGTGATGCCCAAAAAAATGGATGCATCCGGCAAAAAGAAATTCCGTATGGTAATAGACTACAGGAAAATTAACGCCATAACCATTTCAGATAGACACCCAATGCCCGAAATTTCAGATGTCTTAGCACAATTAGGTAATTCTAAATATTACTCCGTCATTGATTTGAAATCAGGATTTCATCAAATTCCAATTAAAAAAAGAAGATATGGAAAAGACAGCTTTTTCAGTGAACAATGGAAAGTACGAATTCACTAGGCTATACTGCGACATCGCATTGGAAAGAGATGCTTCGTGTACATTGACGACATAATAATTTTCAGCAAAGATTTGCAAACACATCTTAACGGTATAGAAATCATTTTTAGTACACTTGAGAAAGCAAACATGAAAGTACAACCTGATAAATGCGTATTCCTCAAAAACGAAGTAGAGTTTTTAGGTTTCATAATTTCCGAACATGGTATAAAAACAAATCCCGAAAAAACCAAAGCAATAGAAAATTTCAATATTCCCACAACTGTTAAAGAGCTTAGATCATTGTTAGGATTATCTGGCTACTACAGAAGATTCATTAAAGACTATGCAAAAATTGCAAAACCACTCACAGTCTTACTTAGAGGACAAGAAGGAAGGCTATCAAAAAATAGTTCAGCCAAAGTACACATAAAACTTAATACAGAAGCAATAGAAGCATTCAGGAGAAATTTAATGCAAACCGCAGAAGAACCTATTAATGTCTATAAAAAAACCAAATTTTTTTACAAATCTCCGATACTCATTCTTACGAGTTTAAAATAATATTTCCCACATATCATCGTCATATTATCAAGGCAATAGATTACTCAGAAGAAGAGCTAATTGAAATACGTAAAAAATACCTTAACCCATCCGTTATAAATGCAATCCACACACAGGAAAAAGTATTAGAAAAAATCCAGGAAATTTACCCACTTTATTTCGCCAATTATAGAATTCGATATGCTAGGAAAATAGTCGAAGATATAACAAATGAAAACACACAACAAGAAATAATAATTAATGAACACAGTAGAGCACATAGGAATAGTTTAGAAAACAAGCTACAAATCTTAGAGAAATTTTACTTCCCTCAAATGAGAGCAAAAATAGAGAAAATTGTCAAACAATGTAAAATTTGTAAAGAACACAAATACGATCGTCACCCAAACAAACCCATTTTAAATGAAACACCCATTCCACAATTTCCAGGCCATATAATACATCTAGATCTCTACTTCACAAATAAAAACGTTTTTTTAACAGCCATAGACAAGTTTTCCAAATATGCCCAAGTAAAAATATTGAAATCCAGAGCAGTAGAGGATATAAAAGGTCCCTTACGTGAAATAATTTTATCTTTTGGAGTCCCTACAATTGCAGTATTCGATAACGAAAAAGCATTTAATTCCAGTGTCATCAAATTTATGTTAGAAAGTAAATTTGGAATATTGGTACACAAGGCACCATCGTACCATAGCACATGTAATGGACAAGTGGAGAGATTTCACTCTACACTATCGGAAATTCTTCGATGCTTACGAGCAGAAAAAACATATGATTCCTTTCTCGAATCAATAGACATGGCAACATATAGATACAATCACTCCATACACTCAACCATAGGAAAGAAACCCGTAGAAGTTTTCTTCGGAAGAACGGTCACAACGAATCCAAAACAAATTGGGAAGGATGGGATCGAAAATATCAATAGACTGAAATCAAAACAAAAACAAGATTTAGAAAACCATAATAAAAGTAGAAATAGTATAAAACAGTACAAAACAGGGGAAGTCATTTATGTCAAACTAAACAAAAGATTAGGTAACAAACTATCACCAAGATATAGGAAAGAAATTGTGTCAGAAAATCAGAATAGCATAGTTATTACTATGTCAGGCAAAACAGTCCATAAGAGACTTATAAAAAGCTAATATAAAGCTATACTCACCTTATTCATTTTTTCAGATTAATTCCCGTCTGTACGGCCGAATATTAGACTTCTCAAACGCGCAACTACTAACAATAGATGCAGGAGAAGCTCGCACCCATGAGGGTTATTTTAAAATAATACACGTTATTGAGATTCTAAAATACGAAGAAATCCTAGCACAGATAGAAGAGACAATTCATGATAAAGCAATTACCAATCACTATCTTTATCCTATCCTAAATACCGAAGTTACTCAAATAAGAAACTACCTACGCAGACTAAGAATTAACAAAAATAAACAAAAAAGATCGCTTGATTTTATCGGCACAGCATGGAAAAGGATTGCTGGTAGCCCCGATCATGCTGATTATAATATTTTAGTAGATAAAATGAATAATGCATTAGAAAATAATAATAAGCAAGTAATTATAAATAAATTAACAATTAAAAACATTAAAGAAATAACTAATGTAACAAATTCTATACTAAAAAATGTAAAAGAAGAAAAAGACGTTATAAACGATCTAACTCTAAAAATTAAATACAAACTTGATATCCTAAAAGAGGAAACTTTAAACATTGCATGTGCCATTTATTGGGCTAAAGGAAATATTGTCAATTCTTACATTGAGAGAATGTAGTAGCGAAATAGATATGATAGAAAAAATGTTAAATAAAGAAAATTTTCCTTATAATAACATAGATGAAGCTCTAGAGTTTTCAGAAATAAAAATAGCAACTAATAAAAATTGTTTTATTTATATAATAAGTTTGCCAACTACAAATAAAAAAATTTGTTAAAAAAGTTGGAAATAAGGCCTATTAAAAGAGGAAAAATTGTTAATAAAATATCATTTAAAAAGATTCTAAAATGTAAAAAAGAAATATATGGAATTAAAAGCAATTGTAAAAAATATAACGAAATAACGATATGTAATAATGATCAAATAGAAAACATAATGAATACAACATGTATTCCTAATCTTCTTGAAAGTAAAATCCATAATTGTACAATAATAAATAACCAACATATACCTGTTATAGAACAAATAGAGTCAGACATATTGCTCCTAAATAATTATTATAGAGATATTCATATTAACAATAAAACAATTAATGTAAGTGGAACCTATGTAATAAGGCATCATAATGTAACAATAGAAATTGATGATCAAAAATTTGTAACTAATGAAATAAGTAATATACATCCACTGCCAGCCATATTACAACCAAATTCGAAAAGTAACAAAATGGAAGAATTATTGTCTTTAAAGTTAATACGAGAATTAAGAGTAAATGATACTAAAATAATTGAAAAATTAAAAAAAGAAAATAATATTAATTTGTCAATAAATATAAGTTCTTTAGTCATTCTGTTCATAATAATTATATTAATTATATATCGGACAAGAAGCAAAGTAATTATTAAAAACACAACAAATATTGATGAATCGGTCCCACAGACCATTGGCCTAGAAAATATAAGAAGGCATATTATATCAAACGAGGATGTTTGAATTTAAGCAGGGGAGAATTAACACATATAAAGTTGATATAATTAATGCATGTGCAGACGATGGAATGAATAGCAAAATGATCGCTAAGCATTTTCCTACCGCGTAAGCCTACACTTGCACGAGCGTCCACAAAAAGCTGACGCTTTAAATTAATGCACTTGTCCGGTGCAATATTAAAATATTGTTAAAAGTTATAATTCAGTTTTAATAAAGAAATCATGAAATAAAGATTCACATTCGTATTTTCTTTTTTTGGTACTGTGGTGTCCATCCAAACGTATTCACGATACGTAAGTGAAACATAAGTAATATACGTAAGCACCAATACAACGGGACAACACATCTGGCATCACTGATGGATACGAGGTGAGACGCCGAAGAAAAAAACACAAAGAAAGAACGTGAATAACTACGTGCGTTGTTGGTCGATTTTTTAGTGTGAGCAGTAAATTTTTGATAAAGTAATTTGTAATTCTTTATTGTTAAAAATTAAATTAAAATTTTAAGTTTGATTTAGTTATTTATAAAATGTTGTGTTATTTAAAAATATAATAAAGTCGTGAAACACGCTTTAACTGAACTTGATGTAATTCAATTAAATTCGGTTGTGAAATTCACATACACACCGCAACACCACGACAGTACTTTGAACAAAAAATACCATAACTTATACCAGGAAAGAAAATCATGTTGTGGATGCACCTTCTCGAATGAAAATCGAAGAGTGTAATATTAATGTACAAGAAGAAGATATTGCTTCAAATATAGCTACAGTACATTCAGCAAAATATGATAATGGAAATTATACTTCACTGACAGAAAAACCCTTAAATGTGTATAAATACCAAATAAAACTAATAAAAGGCAATCAAAACAAAATTTACTCAACAAAACTATTTTCAAATTACCTCACTACAATAGTGTATAAAGAACTAACATCAGTAGCTATTAAAGATATTATTAAAACTTATCTACTAAACAACAATGTCACTATCTATATGCCTAATGATGAAGATTTCATACAATTTCAAAACATTTATAGTAAGTTAATATGCAATAAAAATAATAGAGTATTATGTAGCGTATATGCATTGAAGATATACTTTGTTATGAACAGCAACATGGAATGTGCTTAGCTAGCATATTTCTGTCGCTTATCGCCCAAGCAACAATATCGCTTGCACAACAAAGTTATGTTATTAGATACATACCCATGCATACATGCTACTCCATAAACAACAATATTTTAATGCTTATATTTTAATGCTTACGTAGGCATATGTGCGGTTGTGCACAATACATTTTAAGGTAGTCTTAAGATTGTAATTTTCAGTAATAAAATAAAGATCTAACCATAAACTTGTGTACTATTATTTTCGCGAGTATAACATGGCGACCCTGCCAGCCTGTGTCTTTACTAAAATAAAAATTAATAAAATTGAATATTGAAAATTAAATTATTTATTTTAAAAAAAAAAAAATAAATATGTGCATTCTTAATTGCAAAAATAATAGGTATGAGATGTAACCTATATTATATTATATATATTACATAAAAATATTATATATATTATAAAAAATAATAAGAAAAAACAAAAAAAACAAAATAACACAAATATAAATTAAAAAATAATCATATTTTGCAGTAATTTGCTAAAAAATTAATTTCATTTTTTTAAATAAATTTATTCTATATTTATATTAATATATATTGTAAAAATTGTAATTTCTTTGAATAACTTGCATTAAAAAAAAAAAATGTGTGGCACCAAGGCCAAATTTAATATGTGGCGACAGTACAACAAAGATGTCAACCCAGAAAATAACCAATTGTCATTATTGAAGGAAAAAGACACCTGGCAATGCTGAAAAGAAAAAAGCACATAAACTGGTCACCTTAACAACAAATAAAAGTATGAGAGGCAATTGATAACAACAGTTAGTTGATGGTTAATTTTCCTAGAGTAAACTTGTATAATTTTGTAGTTTGAAGAAAGTAGTTTTGTATAATTTTGTAGTTTAATAAAGTAGTCAAAAGAAACGACTAAAGTGGTGACTCCGACGCACAAAGTAAGAAAACTTACAGAACTAATTTTAAAAAAGAAAAAAAGGGCAAAGTAACATTAGTTTTAGAAACGCTAAACAACATTCACTTAAACTATTAACGAGCTTATCCAACACGCACATCGTCATCACAAGTTGCAGAACAAGAGTACTTGGAACAGCTAAGGTGGTGACTCCGTTGGAAAATCAAGCAAAAACACTACAAAGCAGTGCATCTTATGCAAGAGTACACGAGCAAGCTGCGTTCCAGACAGGCACACGACAGCATGGCTGTAAATGCAGAACAAACTGCATATCCACAAGTAATGAAATGAACATGAGACACAATGTGAGAGTCCCGAACTACAATAAAACCAACCCATCAGTATGGTTCGCGCAACTGGAACGAGTCTTTCGTTTAAATAATATTCGAGAAGACACTTGGGTGACAGTAAATTTAGATGAAGACATTGTGATGGTTGCTGAAGATCTAATTACAAATCCGCCAACGAACAATAAATATGAAACACTCAAGGCACGTTTGTTGGGGAAATTTGCGGAATCAGCCGAATCCAAGTTGCGGCGCCTACTACAAGGTGGAGATACTACGGGTATGAAGCCGTCGGAAATACTTTCGAACATGAGACGTCTTGCACCGGATCCAAATAGCGAACAAATTATTCGTACGCTTTTTCTCAGCGAAATGCCCAAATCGATTCGTCCGGTATTGGCAATTTGGGAAGAGGATGATCTAAATAAACTTGCCAAGTTAGCTGATAAGATGCTGGAGGCTTCAACAACAAACGCAATGACCATGTGTGAAGTATCGCCACAGGCTAAGCAGGCTACGACAACTGTGTGCAGCACAGCACATAATGATTTGTACACAGCTATTCAACAACTGACCGACCAGGTTAAAAAGCTGCAAGTTGAAGTTAGCGAACTCAGGAAACCAATCACGAGTTCTCGATCGCGCTCACCCAAAACTGTAAGCGATGTCAACGGTCAACAGCGAGGTCATGGCAAATTGTGTTACTATCACACCAAGTTTGGGGACGGTGCCACCAAGTGCAAGCCAAGCTGCTCACGATGAGCACCTTTAAACTAAAAAAGCTGTCGTCATACATACTGGTTGACGGCAGTAGCAAACAACTTCACCACATAACCAGTGATTCATCAGTAGCAGAAAAACAACCACTCATAAATAGTGAACGTCTTTTTGTCGTCGATCGCAAATCATGTTTACGTTTCTTGGTTGACCCGAGCTCAGTTGTATCAGTAGTGCCACGGCATTTGGTGAAATTCAAAACAACACAAGAAGAGCTCCAACTATACGCAGCGAACCGAACTCTCATTACCACTTTTGGCAACAACACAATGAAATTAGACCTAGGTTTACGGAGATCATTTAGGTGGCAATTTATCATCGCTGATGTCGAAGTTGCTATTATTGGTGCTAATTTCTTAAACCATTTTCATTTGTTAGTTGATCTGAGAAACAAACAACTTATAGACATGACGACGAAGCTTAACACACGAGGTGATCTTTCAGCTTCTCCGCCATCAACCATATCTACAATAGATGAGACAGCCAAGTTCAGCAATCTGCTCAAAGAATTCGTTGATATTACACGACCAGTGTTGAAACAGTCACTTCACGACACTCAAAAACATGGGGTGACTCATCAAATTGAGACAAGAGGCAACATTGTATTTGATCGTCCCAGAAGGTTATCTGGACAGAAACTTGATGTGGTAAAAGCCGAAATCACTCTATTACTGGACCAAGGTATTTGCCGTTTGTCAAAAAGCCCATGGGCAAGTCCCCTACACATGGTGGCGAAAAATAATGGTGGCTGGCGTGCTTGTGGCGACTAACGAAAGTTGAACGCAATAACGATACCGGACAGGTATCCTATCGCTCATGTGCATGATTTTGCGGAAAAGTCACACAACAAAACGCTGTTTTCAGCACTCGACTTGGTGAAAGCATATTACCAAATCCCAATGGCAGAGGACGACATTCAAAAAACTGCTGTGAGCACACCTTTTGGCCTGATTGAGTTCCAGTACATGCCGTTCGGATTGAAAAACGCGACGCAGAGATTCCAACGTTTCATGGACCAAATTTTTCGAGGACTTGATTTCGTGTATTGCTATATTGACGAAATTCTCATAGCTTCAACATCCATAGAGGAACATGAACGTCATCTCCGAACAGTGTTTACCATTTTACGCCAACATAGACTCAGGATAAATGTCAACAAATGTCAATTTGGTAAATCGGAAATTCTCTTTCTGGGCTACACCGTCAGCAAGAATGGCATTAAACCACCACAGGACCGCATTGAAGCAATATTGAATTACAAACAACCTGACACAGTCAGTGACCTAGCACGGTTTCTAGGTGTTCTGAATTACTACCGGCGTTGTATACCACACTTATCGCAACATCAAGCACAGCTTAGTGATCTGGTTCGAAACATCAAAAAGAATGACAAACGAAAAATCTCTTGGACAACCGAAAGTCTCGATGCGTTCAATAACTGTAAACACAGCGTTGCGAATGCTGCACTAATTGCACATCTAGCACCTGATGCTGAGCTGGCACTTATCTGTGATGCATCTGACGTTGCTATTGGCGCGGCCGTAGAACAATATGACCAGGGCACTTGGGTACCACTCGGATTTTTTTCGAGAAAACTCTCTGCAACTGAAAAAAATTACAGCGCATATGATAGAGAATTATTAGCAATCTATAGCGCCATTCGTTTTTTCAAACACCTCCTAGAGGCACAAGTCTTCGTCATTAAAACGGACCACAAACCGCAGATATATGCTTTCAAACAGAAACCAGAGAAGGCGTCACCACGACAGCTCCGCCATCTCGATTATATTTCCCAATTTTCAACAACCATTGTACACCTATCTGGAAGTGACAATGCTGTGGCAGATGCTCTTTCTCGCATTTCAGCTGTATCGCTGCCAACTGCTGTCAGTTTATCAACCGTTGTAGAGGAACAACAAAACGATCAAGAGTTAAAAACGCTGTTGCACGGGGAAACATCTTTGAAACTGCAAGCAATTATTTTCAACGACAAAAATTCTTTGTTCTGCGATGTATCTACAGGAACAATTCGGCCATACGTGCCAGTATCTCTGCGTCATAAAGTTTTCGCATCAATTCACGGCATGTCACACCCCAGTGGAAGATCCACCCTGCATCAGATAAAACAAAAATACGTCTGGCCTTCCATGCGAATTGATATAGTTGAATGGGCGCGAAATTGTTTACCCTGTCAACGAGCAAAAATACACAGACACAATAATTTTCGGCCAATTAAAATCGACATGCCAGACAACCGTTTCGACCATGTACATATCGACATCATTGTGATGCCAATGGATAAAGGGTATCGCTATTGTTTAACAATGATTGATCGTTTTTCAAGGTGGCCTGAAGCTATACCTTTAAAGGACATTACGGCAAATACCATAGTATCTGTTTTTTGGTCAAACTGGGTGGCGAGATTTGGATGCCCGCAAACCATAACAACGGACCGGGGCCTACAATTTGAATCAACTTATTTCAAAGCCATGACCAAAATGATAGGAGCAAAACACGTCCACACCACGTCATACCACCCACAGGCAAACGGTATGATTGAACGCTGGCACCGTTCTTTAAAAGCAGCACTTATGTGTCACGAAATAAAATCCTGGACAGAATTACTACCAACAGTCCTGCTAGGCCTACGAACGTGTTTCAAGGAAGATCTACAAACTTCAACTGCTGAGATGCTGTATGGTTCCCCGATTCGACAACCGAACGAGTTTGTTGAGGACGACCAACAATGCACCAGCCCGCAGATGTTCATAGAGGAGTTTCGCAAACACATGCGATTAGTGCGACCGACTCCCTTAACATATCACCGGAACAATGTTTCATTTGTGTTGAAAAACCTTTACAACTGTTCACACGTCCTGCTTAGGACTGATTCTGTTCGTCGCCCGTTGGAGCCACCGTACACTGGACCATTTAAGGTACTCAGTAGACCAACGGACCGAACTTTCGTAATTGACATCCAGGGAAAAGAGACCACAGTTTCAGCAGAAAGGCTCAAACCTGCTTTCATTACTAAAGAAGTAGATGTGAAGGAGGCAACGAAGAACCCACACACGCACGTAAAGAGAAACCAGGTAAGGTTTTCACAATAGACAATACTGGAAGGGGGTACTGTGGCGACAGTACAACAAAGATGTCAACCCAGAAAATAACCAATTGTCATTATTGAAGGAAAAAGACACCTGGCAATGCTGAAAAAAAAAGCACATAAACTGGTCACCTTAACAACAAATAAAAGTATGAGAGGCAATTGATAACAACAGTTAGTTGATGGTTAATTTTCCTAGAGTAAACTTGTATAATTTTGTAGTTTGAAGAAAGTAGTTTTGTATAATTTTGTAGTTTAATAAAGTAGTCAAAAGAAACGACTAAAAATAGGCCACAGGCCAATGTAATAAATGAAGTTGATATAACGGAAGTTCAACAAAATATGACCATGTATCTTGTAATAATTATTATAATTATGTTATTAAATTTGTTCATTAAATTATATCTGATGCACAGAAGATATATGAGATATGTTGCACAAAATTTGGATAAAATTTAAAAAAAAAAAAAAAAATCTGAAAACACAAATTTTAAAATACATGTATACCAACTGACATAAATGGATAAATGGACTGTCATTGAAAAGCAATTAAAACAAGAAAGAGACAATTTTAGTAGATCATTTAAATGTGTTTATAGAAACACTACAGTTAAAATAGAAACTGTAAAAAAGCATTTAATTATCTTGGTAGACAGTTTAGAAAAAGTTAGAACAATTGTCAGGGTATACAATACAAAATTGACAAAAGATCATGACAACTTTGCAAGGTCAGTATATTGGGAGCTTAGGGATAAACTACTAAAAGTTTACTCTAAATATAATATAGAAGAGAATATCCCACACTGTTTAGACAACCCGATACGAATTGATATCAACAAATTATTCGTAGCGGAGTTATCAGAGTTAAAAGAATTAGTTGTTTTGCCTCCTATATCTGAAAATATTACCGATACAGTCATGTCGCAGACTATGATTGAGTTTTTAAATACAGCAGCCAGACTCATACCTGAGTTTGATGGCAAAGCTGAAAATCTCAGAACTTTCATAGATGCATTGCGACTAGTTCAGTCATTAATGTCTTCACATGAGGCAACAGCCGTTAACTTGATTAAAACCAAGTTGAAGGGTACTGCCAGAAACTTAATTACTAATGAACTGACTGTAGAAGCGATAATACATAAACTTAAATCATCCGTAAATGGTGAATCAACGGAAGTAATAAACGCGAAGATGATGAATGTAAGGCAGAACAGCAAGTCAGCCAATGCATATACAAAAGAGATTGAGGAGCTTACGAAATCTCTGGAAAATGCTTACATTTCGGATGGATGTACACCCGAACTAGCGTCAAAATATGCAACCCAAACAGCGGTAAAGGCAATGACGAAGAACTGCACCATTGATAAAGTCAAATTAATAATGGAAGCAGGACAGTTTAATACTTTGGATGAAGCAGTGTCAAAATTTGTAAATAGCTGTACGGAATCTACAGGCAGCACAAATACAATATTATTTACAAGAAACAGAGGATATCGCGGAAGTCGCGGATATTATCGTGGACGTAGTAATTCCCGAAGAGCTAATACCAACTACAACAACTATAACAGCAACAACGGAAATAACTTCAATAGGAGATATAATAATAATTATCGTAGTAGAGGTGTCAGTAATTCCTTTAATAATAGAAATAATGATGGAAGGAATGCTAGAATGACCCTTACGGAAAACGAGGTAACCCCCGATACTCAATAGATAAACACAAAAATGGTAAAATCTTTAATATAAATTTAAATTTAACCTCATATATTTCCACAAGATAAACCATGAACAGTGGAATATCTACATTTTTAGTAGACACTGGTGCGGACATTTCTTTAATAAAACTAGGACAAGTGCAAGATATTTATATTGATAAAAATAAAACAATAAGCCTTCACGGCATTGGTCATGATACAGCTACTACACTAGGTAAAGTCACAACCGATTTAAAGGTTGAAAATATACTAATCAAACACGAATTTCATGTAGTAGATGATAAATTCCCAATCCCATCCCATGGAATCATTGGACTCGATTTCGTCAAGAAATACAATTGTATACTTGACTATCAAAAATATCAAGATTGGTTAATCTTGCAACCAGATGATTTCCATGAGGATATCGCAATACCAATGAGGTATTCACCAAGTGTTGGTACGATAACAATACCGGCAAGATCTGAAGTGGTTAGACAGGTGAATGTACACACTTCGGAAAAAGAATTATTAATTCCACAGCAACAACTCCAAGACGGAATATTTGTTGCCAATACAATAGTAACAACACCTAGTGCATTAGTGCGACTAATAAATACAACATATAAAAAGTTGAAATACCAATTCATTCAATAAAAACTGAGAGTCTAAACGACTATGAAATAGTTACACTTAGTACCATCGCAAACGACCAATTAAAATTGCAAAAATTGTCCAAAAACTTTCCAGACTTTGTTAAGTCTGATTTAACTAAACTCTGTTCGGAGTATATTGATGTATTTGCGCTCGAAACTGATAAAATATCAGCTAACAATTTTTATAAACAAAAACTTAGATTAAATACAAACGAGCCTACATACATCAAGAACTATAGAATACCGCATAATCACAAAGAGGAGATAACACGACAAGTTGACAAGCTAATAAATAATGGTATAGTGGAACCTTCAGCTTCTGAATACAACAGTCCCATTCTGTTAGTTCCGAAGAAATCACTCCCAGGAAGTACACAGAAAAGATGGATGACATTCTTGACCAACTAGGCAGAGCGAAATATTTCTCTTGCCTTGACTTAACGTCAGGTTTTCATCAAATTGAGTTCGATGAAAACTCCAGAGATATAACGTCTTTTTCGACAGAAAAAGGTTCATATCGCTTTAAAAGGTTACCGTACGGACTAAAAGCAGCACCAAACTCATTTCAAAGAATGATGACCTTTGCATTCGCGGGTTTAAAAGCCGAGCAAGCTTTCTTATACATGGACGACTTGGTGGTGTTAGGTCGGACGGAAAAGCATATGCTCAGAAACTTGACAGATGTTTTCCATACATGCCGAAAATATAATTTAAAACTTCACCCTGAAAAATGTTTATTTTTTCAACAAGAAGTAACTTATTTAGGGCATAAATGTACGGATAAAGGCATTCTTCCTGATGATGGTAAATTCAATATAATTCTTAACTATCCAACTCCCAAAAATGCCGATGAAATCAAACGATTCGTTGCTTTTTGCAACTACTATAGGAGATTTGTTCCAAATTTCGCTGAACATTCACGTCTCTTAACTAAGTTATGTAAAAAGAACGCACATTTCGAATGGACCAATGAACGTGAAAAAGCATTCCAATTTTTAAAATCTGCATTATTAAGTCCAAATATATTGCAATACCCAGACTATACAAAACAGTTTTGTATCACCACCGATGCAAGTAAATATGCTTGTGGTGCTGTGCTCAGTCAGGAGCACAATGGGTTTCAACTTCCAGTTGCTTACGCCTCAAGATCGTTCACGAGGGGAGAAAGCAACAAATCCACTATAGAGCAAGAATTAGCCGAAATATATTGGGCTATAAAATATTTTCGACCATACATTTATGGTACAAAATTTCTTGTCAAATCAGACCATCGACCATTGTCATACCTATTCGCAATGAAGAATCCATCTTCAAAGCTAACGCGAATGAGACTAGACTTGGAGGAATATGATTTTACCATAGAGTATCTGAGGGGAAAAGAAAACTATACTGCTGACGCATTGTCGCGCATAGACTTTAATGAAATAAAAGAAATAAGAGAAACAGCCAATAAAATATTAAAAGTAACTACAAGGCTGGGAAACAAAAACAAAAAAGATCAGAAACAAATGAAGAGATTTGGAATAAAATGTCATCAAACTTAAAAATATACGAAGCGTTCAGAGATAAACCTAGGAACATCACCCAGCTAGCAATTAAAGGCGATTGTTTAAATATAAGAATGAATAAAAATGTGATCACACAAATATAAAAAACCTAAGCACTAATGGAAAAATTGACTTGGATCAATTCTTTCCACTGCTTGAAAAAATAGCAAGTGTTGAAGGTATAACAGCTGCAGCAGTCACTAGATTACAATATATTTACTAATACCCGGGTAAATGAATATAAAAAGAAAGGTAATTGTTAAGTTTCATATTAAATCTATTATCATTGTATCAATTATTATAATTGTTTTCTTATTATTGTATTATTATTGTCAATTATTATAATTGTATTCTTATTAGTGCATTAATTATATGTGTACATAAGTACCTAAATTAGTTCTTATGTTGTTTTTGTTGTTGGTGTTTATTTGTGTTATCAAACATTTAGCAATGTTGCTGGCTCTCACAACTAAATATTCGCACGCTAGCAGCGTGCCAGACGTAACATGATCATCTTCACACGCCACTGTGCAAGGTTGATAAGCATTATGTTCATTTTCTTTTATCGTGTGTTCGTTGTGAGTTGCAGCAATAGGCAAGTCGCTGCGACAATTCTGTTGTTCCCACAGGTGCAATATGAGTTGGCGCATGGCTTCAGTGATAACACATTTAAGTCACCAAATTTGTGAAGCAGGTTGATATATGGCAAAATACATATATCAGCTTGCTGGTTGCATTAAATAGTATAAGCATAGGTAATGCACATATTTCCCACGAATGCCCTTGGCCTTGAATGTTCAAAGTCCATCGGATAACAAATCGTGGGAACTGGGTGCATTTCCTCCTTTACCATAAGCTTAGTGTTAAGAATTTTGTATAAAAGCACAACATTTTTAATAAACTTGATTCAATTTAACAACCTGAATACAACCAAGTGTTTTCTTTTGGTTTAAGTGCCTAAAAGAACCTTGAGCAAAGTCGGTTTATGTGCCGAATTTGAAAATCAATAATAAAAATAAAATAAACAAATAAATATCTATATATATATTTACATATATATCTAGATATCTATAAATTACGTAACTGGTTCATGTGCCGGATTACGTAAGTGAATTACTAAGCTGGTTAAAGTGCCGGATTAGTGAATCCGTATCAGACTAGATACGGAGGATAACATATCGTGAAAAGCTAAGCTGGTTCAAGTGCCGGATTAGCTTCAGTCCGTATCAAACTAGGTACGGATCATAACATTTTTGGTGACCCCGACGTGATTTATCACGCATCAGTGGACATACACGTGATATCACGCATCAGTATTGTCATTTGTGGACATACACGTGATCTATCGCGCATCAGTATTGTCATTTGTGGACATACACGCATCATTGTTGTCATTCAGTGGACATACACGTGATATCACGCATCAGTATTGTCATTTGTGGACATACACGTGATCTATCGCGCATCAGTATTGTCACTCACGCAGCAGTATTGTCATTTGTGGACATACACGCATCATTGTTGTCATTCAGTGGACATACACGTGATATCACGCATCAGTATTGTCATTTGTGGACATACACGTGATCTATCACGCATCAGTATTGTCATTCACGCAGCAGTATTGTCATTTGTGGACATACACGCATCATTGTTGTCATTTGGTGACATACACGTATCAACATTTCAACAATCAATTTTCTGGTGACCATGGAGGACCTTATCAACCAACAGGCTGAAACAGGTGCTGAAATCCAGAACATCATAAGAAACTTCAAGAAGGATGGTCAGGCAAGGAAAACCCAGGCGTACTATGAAGAACGACTGAAGCGTTTAAACTCAGCGTGGGAGTCCTTCGATGAAGTCGACAGTAAAATTCAGAGTCTTGATTCAATTCCAGTCGGACACGACTACATAAAAAAGGAATATTATCAAGAGATCCTGAATATTTACAAACAGTACAGCCGACAATTTGAAGCGGCCATTCAACAATTCAACCAAGAAGAAATAGTCGAGCCTGTAACTGTTCCATCAACATCAAGATTTGATGTTGGACACACAGATGATCCAGCGTGCGGCCCTGATCCACAGATTCAAGGGCTCATCAACAAACAACGCGCAATATCATGTTCATTATTGCGGCTCATCAATGGCGTCAAGCGCATATACGAGCAACAGCCTCTGTCATATTACCAAGTAAATATTGACAGAATTAACAAATTATGGCAAGAAATTGAAGCCGTTAATTTTAAAATCTGGGAAATACATTCCAATCCAATAGGAGTTGGATATGATATCCAGAAATATATTGAACTAGAAGAAGAAGTTCAAAATGTGCTGGTGTCACTAACATCAAAGGTGACATCAAATCAACAGCAACCGCCTCTCGTTGCGGAAAAGGTGCAAGTTAGGTTACCTAACATAACAATTCCGAAGTTTGACGGAACATATACCAAGTGGATGGAGTTCGACAACTTGTTCACAGAAATGATCCACAACACTCAGTTGCCAGACGCACAGAAGATGTGGTATTTAAAAAATCATTTAACTGAAGATGCAGCAGGATTAGTAGCACATCTAGCTCTAACCAATCAAAACTATGCAACAGCATGGCAGATATTGAAGGAACGGTATGACAATAAAAGAATTATCGTTTCATCCATCATCCAGAAACTCATGAATCAAGCAACTGTGAAGGGTTCAGCAGCGAATGACATTCGGGTCATACATGACTGTACACTGGAAGGGTTATTGGCATTAAACAATTTGGGCATTGACACCAGTTCCTGGGGTCCAATGTTGTTATATGTATTAACTCAAAAATTAGATAAACAAACTAGACTGCTATATGAACAGTCTCTAGTGCATCCGCGCGAATTACAATCAATTGATGATTTTCTGCTATTTCTGGAAAAGCGATTTCAATCATTGGAAAGTGTCTATCCAAATCAACCAGCAGTCAAAGTAGTGACAGCAACAGTAACTACAAACAATACGCTATCTTGCAAGATGTGTCACCTCAATGGCCATCAAATTTACCAGTGTGACAAGTTCTTGGCATTATCAGTTCCTGATCGTGTCTCCGCAGCACAACGGTTGAAATTGTGTTTCAATTGTCTTCGCAGCGGACATAGAACAAGTGATTGCAACAGCAGGCATTGCGTCAAATGCAATAAAGCGCACAACACATTACTCCATCTTCAGTACAATGTAAAGGCGCCAACAACTGGCGCACCTGAATTCACCAACATCAACGCGGCTGTATCCAAGAAGACCACTTCCTCCAATCAAGAAGAAGCTGCTGCTGTTTTAACTACAGCACTGTCAACAAAACCATATGTGTTGCTTGGGACCGCCAAGGTCAATATTAATTCAAATACTGGCGAAGCAATTGAATGCAGAGCCATTCTGGATTCTGGTTCTCAAATGAACCTAATGTCAGAAAACCTGGCCAAAAAATTACAACTACAGCTAAATCCAAACCCAATATGGATCACAGGAATTGGCACAGGTAAAAGAAGGGCAAACCATCAGGTCACTGCCAACATCTCGTCACGTACCACTAATTTCAACATAAAATTGAAAGCAGTTGTAATGGAAAAAATTACCTCACCTCTACCAAACAAATCGTTCGACATATCTCAGTGGCCGATCCCCAAAAACATCAAACTCGCCGATTCCGAGTTTAATGTAAACAGTGATGTCGATTTATTAATAGGTGCCGAGCATTTCTATTCGTTAATATCAAGAGGTCAAATTCATATGACCAACAATTTACCAGTATTACAGAATACCGTGCTTGGTTGGGTATGCAGCGGTGCCTTAGGTGGATGTAATCAGGATACAATCACTTGTATAAAGGCCACCGAAAATGAGCAAAAATTAGATAAAGTTGCGAATCATGATGGGCAAGTTACATATGTCGAGAAAAAACGTGAAGCAACATCTATTGGAAATACTCGTCAAATTAAGGAATCGCCAGTAAATCGAAGTGTGAATACCCATCCAAGAATTAAAGGTAAAATTCGAGTGGCAGATGGTAAAACTAAGAATGGTAGTTTGAAGCGGCCAATACATCAATTGGCACCGGTACCAGCAGAATTACATTCGTCTACCACTTCACACCAACTTCAACCTGAAGAAACGCCACTAAAACGGGCAAAACTCTATGTACTAGCGTTACTCATCATGTTCTATCTACCGCTGATATCTGCTAATGGGATCAGCATCACATCGTTCAATAAAAAGCCTGGGATCCATTTTGAACACATGGGTTCAATCATGAGATCACCAGCAGAATGGACAATCATAGCCTACTATGATATAAGTTTTCTACAGTTAGAGGTCGAATTTATCACAAATGCAACTAACTCATTGGCAACCATATGTGACCAAATGAATGGTTATAACAATTGCTGGGTCTTAATTGACCAATTCAAAATGACAAACTTAGAAATGTTGTCAGCTAGTATGATACTACAACCTAAACGAAAGAAGAGAGGTGCCATAGACATCATTGGTAACGTCGCAAATGCGGTGTTTGGTGTTCTGGATTCTGAATATGCTAAACAAATGGCTCAGACTATCCAACACTTAAAAGACAACGACGATCACCTCATTCATCTATTGAAAAATCAAACGTCAATATTAGATTCTACATTAAACATCATGAAGAAAGATCGCCAACTCGCGCAATCAACTTTCGAATTGACAGTCAAACGGATGACTGATTTACAGAATAAAATACAAAAGGATGAAGATGAGATTTCTCATCTTAAACTTTATCAACTGTTCACCGCAATCGCAACACAATTGCTGAGTGTAACTACCAACGTGCAGTTTTACGAGTCTGCAATTTTAGGCGTTTTAACTGATACCAATCATGGTAAAATCAGTCCGCTTCTGTTGACACCAGTGCAGCTTAATAATGAAATAACTACGATTCGAGAGCATCTCAATCCAACCACGCGTCTGCCAGGGAATACGAGCAACATAGCTGAACTCTATTCATTAATGACCGTTACCAGCGGTCTAGTCGACACCAAAGTTTTGTTTCGGATAACACTGCCAATAGTCAGTGATCAAATATTTGATTTGTTCTCTGTAATTTCAATACCGGGGGTTAAAGACAGCATCTATCAGCAAATAACACCATGTACTACTCTAATAGCATTCACCGCTCACAGGAATGAATATTTCACCATGTCAGACTTACAGTTAAGTCAATGCAGAACGTTACAAGACGATCAGTATTTGTGTAGTAATACCCAAGAAGTATACTCTCCAGGTTCCGGCAAATGTGAGTGTGAACTTGATCTATTTAATAACTATACGGCATCCTGTTCCTGACAACGTTTTAATATGAATGCATTATGGTTCCAACCGATAGCACGAAATCATTGGGTGTTCGCGACGAGAGAACCTGTGAGACTAAACGTAGTATGTATCAAAGAGCAGTCACAAATAACATTGCAAGATACTGGATTAATGGAATTACCTCCAGGGTGTGTACTTAAACATACCACAACATCACTATATAGTCATTATACGTTGACTACTCGTTTAAAGTACTCTCATACGAGTTTCCATTCAGGTCCAATGAATACAACAACAGATCAACAACAACATCAGTCACCAAATTGGCAGAACACCAGCATTCCCATGCATGATGATGACATCAATCAGCTGAAAGCGGCTTTAAAGACATTTCAACAACAAGAAGAACTTCCTGCAAATGAAAGAGCACATCATCAACATCATTTTGTTATCGAGTACTTAGCACTTGGACTAAGTATATTAATACTATGCATTATCATAGTTCGATATACGCATAAACGAAGAAAGCGGAACAACAATCCAGTACCTCAACCCCGAACTCGACAACAACAAGCAAAATTCGAAGTAGACGTAGAAGCACAGATTTGACCGAAGTCAACAGGAGGGAGAATGTTAAGTTTCATATTAAATCTATTATCATTGTATCAATTATTATAATTGTTTTCTTATTATTGTATTATTATTGTCAATTATTATAATTGTATTCTTATTAGTGCATTAATTATATGTGTACATAAGTACCTAAATTAGTTCTTATGTTGTTTTTGTTGTTGGTGTTTATTTGTGTTATCAAACATTTAGCAATGTTGCTGGCTCTCACAACTAAATATTCGCACGCTAGCAGCGTGCCAGACGTAACATGATCATCTTCACACGCCACTGTGCAAGGTTGATAAGCATTATGTTCATTTTCTTTTATCGTGTGTTCGTTGTGAGTTGCAGCAATAGGCAAGCCGCTGCGACAATTCTGTTGTTCCCACAGGTGCAATATGAGTTGGCGCATGGCTTCAGTGATAACACATTTAAGTCACCAAATTTGTGAAGCAGGTTGATATATGGCAAAATACATATATCAGCTTGCTGGTTGCATTAAATAGTATAAGCATAGGTAATGCACATATTTCCCACGAATGCCCTTGGCCTTGAATGTTCAAAGTCCATCGGATAACAAATCGTGGGAACTGGGTGCATTTCCTCCTTTACCATAAGCTTAGTGTTAAGAATTTTGTATAAAAGCACAACATTTTTAATAAACATTTGATTCAATTTAACAACCTGAATACAACCAAGTGTTTTCTTTTGGTTTAAGTGCCTAAAAGAACCTTGAGCAAAGTCGGTTTATGTGCCGAATTTGAAAATCAATAATAAAAATAAAATAAACAAATAAATATCTATATATATATTTACATATATATCTAGATATCTATAAATTACGTAACTGGTTCATGTGCCGGATTACGTAAGTGAATTACTAAGCTGGTTAAAGTGCCGGATTAGTGAATCCGTATCAGACTAGATACGGAGGATAACATATCGTGAAAAGCTAAGCTGGTTCAAGTGCCGGATTAGCTTCAGTCCGTATCAAACTAGGTACGGATCATAACAGTAATAAAATTCTCGAGAAAGTTGAAATAGCCCTGACGCCAATTATAAAAAAAATTGTAAATAACGATGACAAAATAAAAATATTACAAAAATACCATGATGATCCAATCTGGGAAGGCCACCCAGGGATCACGCGGACATTGAATAAAATAAGACAGTATTATTACTGGAAAAACATTACTAAAGATGTCACTAAATATGTCAAAAAATGTGACAAGTGTCAAAGAAATAAATCTTTGACAAAAACAAAAACAGAAATGGTAATAACCGATACACCAACTGCTGCCTTTGATGTAGTTTTGATAGATACCATTGGACCATTTCCAAAATCGGAAAAAGGCAATTCATACGCAGTCACACTGATATGTGACTTAACAAAATATCTGGTATCGGTACCAATTGCAGAAAAAAATGCAAAAACAATAGCAAAAGCAGTATTCGAAAACTTTATACTGACTTACGGGCCTATGAAAAAAATTATTACAGACATGGGTACCGAGTATAAAAATAAAATTTTCGATGAAATATGCAATCTATTAAAGGTAGAAAATACTACGTCAACCGCGTACCACCATCAATCATTAGGTACAGTAGAACGAAATCATAGGACATTTAACGAGTACATAAGATCCTACATTTCCATAGGAAAAATGGATTGGGATGAGTGGCTACAATATTTTACATATTGTTATAACACTACACCTTCAATTGTACATGAGTATTGTCCTTATGAATTGGTTTTCGGTAAATCGCCCACCATCTATAACTTTCTTAACACTTTAGAAATAGATCCCGTTTATAATATTGAAGCGTACGACAAAGAAATAAAATTTCGTTTACAAAACGCAAATAAACGCGCGATAAAAGCAATAGAAAATAGAAAACAAATAAGTAAAAATTTATATGATAGGAATGCACTTAGTAGTAAAGTATCGGTAGGAGATTTAGTATTAGTTAAACAAGTAGGACATAAATTAGATAGTTTATATAAGGGCCCATTTAAGATAGTAAATATAGATAATAAAAATAACGCATTAGTTCAAGACAATAAGGACAAAATAAGTAAGATACACTTAGACAGACTTAGATTGTATAATAAATAAAAAAAAAAAAAAAAATTTTTAATTTATATGTATTGAATTTTTAAATATATTTCAAATAAAAAAAGAAAAACAAAACCCTACAATAAGAATGAGTTTATTCAAAAAAAAAAAAAAAAAAAAAAGAATAAAAAACAAAAAAAAAATAATTAATCATAAATAATACATTAGATTTAGGATAACATTATAAATGATATTGTTTAAGTATAAATATATATGTTGTAGTAGAATTAAAGAATAAATATAAATGGCTGGCAACCCTATTGATGACTAACGAATATAAAGAATAACAAATAAAGAATCAAGCAGTGTGTAATAAGAAACTAAATGAAGCGGTTGTGTTTTATTACTACAATATCAGGTGTGGGGTAAAATTCACGTGAAGATAAATAAATTATTCTAGCGACAATAGCGTGCGTACAAATAAGAATTAAGTTCGCGTTAAATTGCGCAAATCTACGATATATATATTAATCAGTTTTAAAAAAAATAATAATAAAATAATGGCTGATGCCTCAAGAGCTGCAATAATCGAGACATTGCGAAATATGAATATTTCATTTCCAGACACGGCAACATTAAGTCAACTTAAAAAATTAGTTGCTGGTGTTATTGAGGAAGTGGACGAGCGGTCCGATTCAACAATATTAGCAAATGCAACTTCAGAAATAGTAATAGCAAATGCGACTTCAGATGACAAAAGTGACGCCATCAATACATACAATAATAATGCCGCTATTGTGACATATACAAAACTCGATAAAAGTGATGCCAATGAAAATCAGTGCAGTGAAACCACAGCTAAAATGAAACATGCTGTAAACACCGGCAATGTAGACACTTCAGTTGACACAGATGAACTTAAGTTACGTGTTAAACTGCTGGAAAATCAAATAAGAATCATTGAGATGCAAAATCACATATCAATTAACTCTACCCAATATAAAGAAATGGAGCAAGTGTCAAAGAAATTCAGTGGCGATGATGACATGGACGTCATAACTTGGATTGTTGATTTTGAAAATGTATCCGCAGTGTACGGTTGGACGGAGAAAGTTAAATTGGCTTTCGCTCGTCGAATGCTTACTGGCACTGCTGAATTGCTGTTGGGTTTTACGGAAATCAATTATTGGGAACAACTTAAAGAATTACTTCAAAAAGAATTTACAAAAACCTTAGGTGTTAGAGATGTCTTTAAAAAGTTGGAAACACGCGCCTGGGATAAAGGAAATGAATCGCTACTGCGTTATGTGATAACGATGCAGAACATTGCGAGCAAAGCACCTGTGTCGGAGGAAGAACTAATTGAATACATCATAAATGGCCTTAAAGACAGATCAACAAATGTAGTTATGCTTTATGGAGCTACATCAATAGTAGAGCTTAAAAAACTGCTACTAAAATATGAAAAAATTACGGAAGTTACTAATGCAAAAAATATGATAAGTCGACCGTTTCAGAAATCACAGGTTAAACGAGATTTTCCTGTGGTTAACAATAATGCTACTAATGAAAATCATTCAAACGTGCAAAACAAGCCTGTACGCTGTTTCAATTGTTCGGGATATGGCCACTATGCTGTTGACTGTAAAAAGGAAAAACGTGGAAGAGGTTACAGCCGCATTAAATAAATATTTTGAATACTATAGTAGACCAAATAGATGCATAACAGATAGAGGAACTTGTTTTACCTCTAAAGAATTTGAAAATTATTTAAATAACAAAAATATTACCCATGTAAAAGTAGCTGTGCATTCGCCACAAGCGAATGGACAAGTTGAAAGAATTAACAGAAGCCTCGTAGGAATGTTAGCAAAATTAAGCGATCCTTTAGAACATGCTGATTGGGTAAAACAACTTCTAAAAATTGAATTCGCAATAAATAATTCAGTTAATAGATCAATAGGACTAACTCCAAGCCAAGCTTTATTTGGCATAAACCAAAGGGGTGAAACTGTCGATAAGCTGACAGAATATCTAGACGAATGCATTTCAGGCCTGGAGGGGAGGGATTTGGAACTTATCCGTAACTCTGCACAAAAGTGTATATCTAGAGTGCAGAAATATAACTTAAATCGAAGTAAACAAGTACAAAAAAGTGCTATTGAATTTAAGGAAGGCGATTTCGTAGTAATAAAAAACGTAGATACAACAGCAGGAACAAATAAAAAACTTCTGCCAAAATTTAAAGGACCATATGTTGTTCAAAAGAAACTTCAAAATGACCGCTACGTGGTAAGAGATATAGAAAACGCCCAAATAACACAAATCCCTTATGAGGGTATAATAGAAGCTTGTAATATAAAGTTATGGAAAGCTAAAGGTAATGCAATTGGTAATGCGGGCAACACTGTCCAATAAAATTAATACACATAAGTAAACTTGTAAATATACTATAAGTAATTTTAATTTAGATGTAATTAACTTGTTAGAAATATTCAAATTATGTTAATGTGATCGAGGTCGATCATATCTAGTCAGGTTGGCCGAGCTGTAGTAGAATTAAAGAATAAATATAAATGGCTGGCAACCCTATTGATGACTAACGAATATAAAGAATAACAAATAAAGAATCGAGCAGTGTGTAATAAGAAACTAAAGGAAGCGGTTGTGTTTTATTACTACAATATCTAAAATTATATGTAAAGTACATGATATTATGTAATTTTCATTCCTTTATTTGTTTCAAATAAACTCATTCTTAAAAAGAAGGGAGGTGTAGCGTATATGCATTGAAGATATACTTTGTTATAAACAGCAACATGGAATGTGCTTAGCTAGCATATTTATGTCGCTTATCGCCCAAGCAACAATATCGCTTGCGCAACAAAGTTATGTTATTAGATACATACCCATGCATGCATACTACTCCATAAACAACAATATTTTAATGCTTATATTTTAATGCTTACGTAGGCATATGTGCGGTTGTGCACAATACATTTTAAGGTAGTCTTAAGATTGTAATTTTCAGTAATAAAATAAAGATCTAACCATAAACTTGTGTACTATTATTTTCGCGAGCATAACAATTAAGAGCGGTAAAAATACTAGAAAATATTAAAGACTTTTCTGATTTTAAAACTAAAATTTTAGAGACTCATCTAATTGGTCTTCACCAAGAAATAAAAAATATAGTTAAAATTTTTAAAACTAAATACTATTATCCGAATTATGTTAGAGAAATAACAAAAATCAATAAAGAATGTGAGTTTTGCAATAATTACAAAACTGATCATATATCTCATAAACTCCCGTTTAAAATTACTCCCCCAACATATGAAACTCGTGAAAAATATGTTATAGATTTTTGGAATTGGGACAAAGAAAACTATCTCACATGTATCGACCTATATTCTAAATTTGCAATAGCAGAATCAGTAAAAAATTTTAATTGGATAGAAACGAAAAGAGCTTTATTAAAAATATTCAATACAATGGGTCCACCCAAAATACTAAAAATCGATCAAGATCAAGGAATAAATAATGTAAATATAAAACAATGGTATGAACAGCTCAATATAAAAATCGAACAGTCTCTGTTTATCATTCGTGCTAAATTGAAGTCGTTTTGTATTTCACGTCATTTCACGTTGTAGTGTTATTTTTTTCCCATCAAATCAAACTAATCTTAAAAACCTTCATTAAAATAATAAATAATAACTACAGCAACAACAAACATATTCCCCTCGCACTAAGCGCAAGCTAGTGCTCAAAAGTGGAACCATGAGTGAACCTCCAGATAAGTGCAAACAATCTAACCAATTGTTTTTTACCACCGACGCAACAAGTTTCGAAGCTTGATTGACGGTGGTGCAGACATTTCGATGATGAAAGAAAGCATATATAAAAAACATTTTGCAAATAAAAAAGTAGAGAAATATGAAGAAAATATTATTGGTTTTGGTGGTGCGTCAACAAAACCAATAGGCAGAGTTATATGCTGCATCGAACTAGATAATGTTGAAGTGGAACACTTCATAGTGATTGTGCCTGACTATGCGGCTAATTATGACGTCATTATAGGATATGACATTTTAAGTAAATATAGATATACGTCAGATGAGAACGGGTACAATTTCACTTCATTGATTTCGAAAATCGAACATGAAGAAAAAGAAATTATGAATATTTCCATAAATAAAGAGGAGGTAAGGTACGAAAAAGAAATCGAAGAATTGAAAAATAATTATAAGCCAATAAAAGGGAGTAAAAGTCCGGTCGAAATGAAAATTATATTAGCAAAAGAAAAACCGATATACGCATCGCCAAGCAGAAAAGCATCAGAGGAGGCAAAAATAATCACAAAACAGATTGAAGAATGGCTAAAAGGGAGAATTATTCGAAAATCAACGTCACAGTATTGCAGTCGAGTCGTATTAGCAGCTAAAAAGATGGAACAAAAAGAGTATGTGTCAAGTACAGACATCTTAATAAGTTGGTATTTAAAGACCAATACCCTACACCAAATATGAAAGATGTGGTGGACAAACTGGACGGTGCGGTGATATTTAGCGCTTTGGATATTGAAAGCGCATTCTTGCACCTACCAATTGAAGAAAGTAGCAGAAAATACACAGCGTTTGTAACGCAAGATGGTTTATTTGAGTTCAATTTTGCACCTTTTGGATTTTGCAACTCACCTGCAAATTTTATACGGTACATAAATTGCATTTTAAGACAGCTGATTAAGGATGGCATTCAAGCAATCTATATGGATGACATAATCATTTTCTCAAAAACAAAGGAAGAAAATTTGAAAAAGCTGGCACTATTTTTTGAAGTTGCGGCGGAATACGGTTTACGTATTAATTGGAAGAAATGCAAATTCCTGCAAAAAAGAGTTCAATTTTTAGGCGTAATTGTTGAAAATGGTACCATAAAGCCAAGCGAGGACAAAATTAAAGCGGTAAAAAATTGTCCAGTGCCAAAAAATGTAAGAGCAGTTCAATCGCTATTGGGACTTTTTGGATTTTTTCGAAAATTTGTAAAAGACTTCTCCATAATAGCAAGACCGCTGACGAACCTATTAAAAAAAAGCGTGAAATTCGTTATAGGCGAAGACGAGTTAAGGGCGATACAACAATTGAAACAAATGCTAACTAATCAAACGGTGCTAAGAATTTTTTACAAATCATCGAACGGAGTTACATACGGACGCATCCAAAGATGGATTTGGCGCTATACTCTTGCAAGAATTTGAAGAGAAATTACATCCGGTGTATTTTTGGAGCAAAAAAACAACAGTTGCAGAGGCCAACCAGCATAGCTACGTATTAGAAACAAAAGCAGCATTTTTGGCGATGAAGAAACTACGACATTATCTACTGGGCATCGAGTTCGACCTAATTACGGATTGTAACGTATATAAATACACAACAGCAAAAGAAGAAATATCTTCATCAGTATCTCGGTATATAATGTACATGCAGGATTTTAATTTTACAGTGAAGCATCGGAATGGTAACCAAATGAAACATGTAGACGCGCTGAGTAGATATGCAGTGTTAACAGTGGACACGAAAAATGAATTACATTTACGGCTGGAAAAAGCTCAAAAGTGCGATGATCACTGTAAGGCAATTATGGATATACTGGAATCGAAACAGTATATGGATTACAAGAAAATCGGCAACGTCTTATATAAAGAAGCAGACGGATTGAATTTGTTAGTGATTCCACGTAGCATGGAAAAAGAAGTTATAAAAACAGTTCACTATCAAGGGCACTTTGGTATTATGAAAACTTCACATCAAATAAAGCAGCTGTACTTTATTTCACATCTCGCTCAGAAAGTTGCTAAAATAATCAAAAATTGCGTCAAGTGTATTTTGTTCAATAAGAAGCAAGGCAAACTGGAAGGGTTTTTGCACACAATCGACAAAGGAGAAACACCTCTATGCACACTACATATAGATCATTTAGGTCCAATGGACGCGACATCGAAGAAATATAAACATATTTTGGCGATGGTAGACGGTTTCAGCAAGTTCGTATGGCTGTATCCAACAAAGTCTACGGGTGCTGACGAAGTGTTAGTAAAAATCGAGCAGTGGCGTAAAATATTTGGAAATCCAACACGCATAATAAGTGATAAAGGGTCGGCTTTCACATCTAAAATATTCACTGAATTTTGCGAGAAGGCACAAATCGAGCACGTGAAAACAACAACAGGCGTACCAAGAGGAAATGGGCAGATAGAACGGGTCAACAGAACGATTATTAACATCATATCAAGACTATCGTGGAAGTGTCCAGAAAAATGGTATTGCTTTGTGGATGACGTGCAGCGAGCAATTAATAAATCTGTTCACAGATCAACAAAGTTCTCGCCTTTTGAAATTCTTTTTGGGGTGAAAATGCGAGATGATCCAATAGATAACAATGTTTTACAAACTATACAAGATGAGCTTGTAGAAAAATTTGATGATGAACGCAACACTCTTCGGCAAGAAGCAAAACAGCAGATACAACATATACAAGCCGAATACAAGAAAACATTTGACAAAAAACGAAAGCTTGACCGGGTATATAAGGTAAGCGATTTAGTCGCAATTAAACGCACTCAGTTTCTTTCAGGAAAAAAATTGGCAAACGAGTACATAGGTCCCTACGAGGTTACAAAAATAAATCGTAATGGTAGATACGAAGTTCGTAAGGTGGGCAATTTTGAAGGACCAAACACAACTTCAACAAGCTGCGACTATATAAAACTATGGCGATATGCGGAGGTGGATGATGAATTGTCATCCGAGTCGGATGAGGAGTCGGATGAGGAGTCGGATGGCCGAGCGTAGGCAGTAATTCACAAGCCTGGCAACTCTGCGTTTAACTAAAAGAAGAAGCAACTAGAAAAAGAAGCAGTAGTCAGTAGCTGTCGAGAAGTCGTCGAAGGTTGATGTCGGAAAGTGGTCGTGTTCGTGCTCGCAAGTTTAAAGCTAGAATATATTTTAATAATAATTAAATAACTTTGAATTAACTAATAAATTGTAATAACTTTATTAAATAACTTTGAATTAACTAATAAATTGTAATAACATTAAGTGAAATAATAAACTTTATTTCCTACATATATATAATACAGTATTTAGTTTATAAGTGTAAATGTAAGGAGTTAGCATGAATGTAAGTAATATTTGAATTTTTTTATAATTATAAGTGGACAGAATCGTATATTACTTTAAACATGACTAAGAATGTATAAATTTTTCAATCCACTCTGATGAGTCTGAGTAGTTCCCAGACGAAATGCGTCAGTGGTAACTGTTAGAGGACTGAGATTTTTAGCTCCCGAAAAGGAGTTCGTAGGTTTCAAATCCATTTTGTACGGACGTTTGTATGGACAGATGAGACTTTTAGTATTTAATATTTAATTTTAATTTAATTTTTAATTTAGTTTTTTAATTTTTATTTTTTATTGTAATATATGATTTTTTAGTATGTTGTAGTATTTTTAATATGTTTAATATGTTTAATTGGTTATGGTTTGAGGTTAAGTAGTTTGCTTACTTATTTAATATATATTGTAGTGACTATATATATTTTTGAGATATGCCTAGAATATCTTATTTTGCCATCAACAGTTCTTAAGGTTTAGGGAATAGGGTTATTGACCTTAGGGTCACTCGCGGGTGTTTGCCAGTTGGTAGAACTCCTAAGGTTGAACACTAATACCAGGATTTTATTGGTGTTAGCGTTGAACAGGAAACAAAGCTCAGGCCAGACTATGTGCGGCTTTAGGTTTGTTTCTGAAATATGGTACTTGACCATTTTGTCGTTCCGTGTGAGCGATGAAGGGGTTAATGTGCTGTATAAACATTACAATTTTTGTTTTTATTTTTTTATAATGTGGCATTGAAGAATACATACAACCCTAAATTTTTACTTTTTTATCACCAACTTTTTTTTTTTATAGCCATTTTAGTAATTTAATCATTATCATTCTGCTCAATTATTATTATCAATTATAGTGTTTTTAACTGTACTTCGATTAAAATTTCCCTTAGCTTATGGCAAATCTAACATTTTTTTATGATGTAACTCTCATATTAACTATTAATTATTACTATTTTATTCATAATAATAAAATGATTGATTTGAAATGTATTTGGCACGATTAGTTCAGTTAGTCAAGTTTTAGTTAAACAAGTGATTCACATAACCTTAAAAGTACTCAACACGTGTCACGACCTCCAACCAACAACGGCTTCTGTGTTGTAAGTATACTTTTTTTATATAATTATTTGATATAATTATGACAAAATAATTTTTTAGTAAAATTCAATTTGTACCACCTGGGTTGTGTTGCGCTTCAGGAAAAGTGCAACTGTTTGAAATTGAAACACCACCTGAACCATTGAACGGTATACTTATCGGCACGGATCCAGATTCTAACGTATTCCTGAAGTCAATTCGAACATTCAATTCCTGCTTTCAAATGACATCGTTTGGAGAAATAGTTCCAAATACTAATGCTAATGGTCAACAATACAATTCTACATTCAAAATCAGAGGCAAAGTTTATCATAAAATAGGCTTATTGCTGCCAATGCCAAACGAACCACATAAATTTTTACAAATCTACTTCATGGGCGGCGAGGATTCCGGAAGCGCACTTGCCAATCGCGTGAATGCACGTTGTGACTATAATAATTTCACGCATATACCACATACTTACACACTTATAATAAGTAAGTTACTTTTTGTCTACACTACAATTTATCTAGAAACTAGAAATAATTTATAAGGCAAAACAACGTTTGCCGGTTATCTAGTTTGTATATAAAAGTTAACTTAAATAAAAAGCAAATCGCTAATAAAGTGCAACTATTATTTATATCTAAAAAGTGTACTTTAAGAGCGAACCCAATAACATACAAAAAAAAAATTAATAAATTTTGAATGCGGAGAGTAAAAGCATTCGACTTAAATCGACCAATTATAAACAACGAAATGGAGCAATTGCAGCAAAGACTTCTGGAAATGGAAGAAGTTATAAAGAGGCAAGAAGCTAAAATTCTACTCCACGAACAAGTACAACAGCAAGTTCAACAAGTACAATACCAACAAATACAACAGCAAGTTCAGTAAGTATAACAACAGCAAATACAGCAAAATATGCAGCAATATCAAGGGCTTCTAGCACCAAAAGATATTTTGACGCAATACCGCCAAATAAAATGCCTCAACAAGGATCATGATGCCATTGCCTTTATAGCATCAGCAGAAGCAGTCATGGAACTATGCCCACCAGACAACCATCAATTAATGAAGCTAGCAATGACCATTATAATCAACGAAAAGATAACAGGTGATGCTGGCAACTATATTCGGGGACTTGGACCAAATACAACCTGGGACCAAGTTAAAATGAAGCTAATGGACTGTTACCGACCGAGGGCAACATATAGCGATATTTACAATAAATGTCGCAATATTAAAGTAATTCTAACAATGTTAATACTTCTATTGACAATTATGTTCACGAACGAAGCAATATGGGTAAACTATCACCGTTTTACACATAATTAATCCACAAGAAGTTCAAAACATAATTCAAGCTATAGAGTCAAATATAAAATCACTAGATTTAGTGCATAAAGAATTGCTTAGAAGAGAAATAGAAATACTTAAATCAAAAATTAAATCGATTACTCCAGCGGAATATAACAGGTCCAAAAGAGGTTTAATTAATATTTTAGGTACAGCCAAAAATGGTTATATGGAACCATGGATAATGATGATAGGCAAGAAATAAATAAACACCTTAAACACCTTAATAAATGGAAATAACGAAATGTTAATTCACAACATTAATAAGCAAATAGTGATCAACAACCACTTCAATGAAAACCTTAACATTCTTAAACGCAGTATAGAGAAAGATAGAGAATACATAGAAACGTTCTTTTGGGGCAGATATAATGATATTACAAAATATTTATTATATTCAGAGCAAATGCTAAAAATCAAGAGCTTAGAGTCTTAAATAAATCAAATAAAGGATAATATTGCCTAAGCTAAAATAATATCTTGCATCCAAGTATTCTTACCAGCGAAGAAATAGAAAGATACAAAATTGACTTTTTTAAATTAAAATTGTTAAAGATAGGCATGATGCATTATGAAAAGTCTAAGCTTATTATTGCCATTAAAATTCCATATGACTATATCACAACTGATATTAGAGCAATTATTCCCATACCCAATAATGAAAACTATGAAATAGTCGAAGAAATACAATATGTAGTAGACATCAACAATGTTAGGTACACTTATAAAGAAAATATGTCATATAAGGATGTAGTTAGAAGTAAAAGCTGTACAATTCATAACTGTATTTTTAAGTTTATCGATAAATATCAATTGGAAATTATAAATGAAGAAACAATAATAATTGAAAATGCAAATAATTGGAAAATTTTACAAAATTGTAATAAAAGGAATTTTACCTTAAATAAAAATAATGTAATTTCATTTAACAATTGTCAAATAAAAATTAACCAAGATGTATTTAGAAATAGAAAAGAAATTATTGAAGAAACATATGTTTATGAGTATGATGTTTATGAGTATGTGAAAATATTACGGAAGTAGAACAAGTAAAATTTAATAAAATTGTACTACAACATTTTGAAAATATTGAAGAAATAAAAAAATTAAAAGTACATAAATATGCATCTTTTTCTGTAAGTTTCATTATCCTAATAATCATTGTTATTATAATAATTCCATTAATTTCAAAACGAAAGAACACTAAAGTAATAACTACAAATAATATTGTAACCGAGCCTCAGGAGAGTCTGGAGTCAAGGGGTGAAGGTGTTACATCATCCCATTTTTTAGTGTCTATTCTAGAGAAATATAAAACCAGATGTTTCAGATGACATCTGATACATAAATTTTGTAAAGCATATTTGAGCAAAATTTCATGTTGTCCGTGAGAACTAATTTTTGATCAAATATGCTATGTCAGCGTTTGCACTATTCGTTGCAATCGTTTAAAATGATTTTATATTTTTATTTTAAGTTAGTCTTAAGATACATCTAATAAAGCGAACATAAAACTGAAGTATTGTTTGTTCTTAATTAAATATAATTCGTGTGTGCATATTGGGTAATCTTTATAAATCGGGATAATTCCAGTGTAAAATAATGTTGTTATCAAAATAAAAAACGAAGTGGATGTTCCTCTGGACACCGGTATTTCAGTCAACAATCATAAATACATTAATGTACAAAACTCAAGTGACGATTATGGATATAGTGGTATACAAATGGATCCTCAGGTTCAGATGACTTACTCTATTGGATCACCTATTACTTCACTTATGTAAAAATATTATAATTACAGGATTATAAGTGGCCTTTGAGATGATAGTCGGGAGCATATTTTCTAATAGCTAATGAATTATTTTTCGTCTAGAAGCCTTCTTCGATTGTTGAAGACTGGGTATACTTTCGGTAGTGCATGGTGTATCCAAAAATAAAGGAAATTTTTTAAATACTCCAAGGTAAGAACGATTTTATACGCTGGCCACAGGTGAAAGATTATAAAATTTTATCTAGTCAATTACATCGAAAAACGGCAAATAGAAAAAAGCTTATTATTCCACAGGCGGTTCGCTGCCTACATTAAATTATTACTATATAAACAAATCTTAAAACCAATATGGACATATGGTATACAACTGTTGGGAATTGCTGTAATTGAACTATTTCAAAATAAAGTATTGCGAAGTATAGTATAGTAAATGCACCATTCTACACTCGAAATTGTGATCTTCATCGTGATTTGTTATAAAGAGTCATAAAGAGCGATTGACACATCATATCAATTTTGACGCTTGCGTTCTTCTACAAATGCCTGCTCTGCATCAACAACAATGCTAGACTTCATGTCTTTATAGCAAGCTTAACATATATTAATATACATATTTACATATTTGTATATACATTTATAGTATAAGTTGCTCGTATTCTTTTTTAAATTACATTAATTTAAATATACTTGTTGCATTAAATAAAGGATTCTGTCTAGCATTAAAATACGTAAACCGCAAAATTTTAAATCGTCCTTACAGATAATTTAGTTCTGAACGCTTTCGTCTTATTACACTCTTTGTAGTCGACTGTATTTGGATTTACTTAGATCTCTTCAAAATATTTAGTATATTATGTATTATGTATTGTATCGGATGTGAATATTATATTGTACTTATTTAAATCTGAAGATAATCACCAACGAAAACCATTTAATATAATTAGTTTTTTAGAATTTAAAAGTATTCTTTCAAGTCATAAAAGAATATTATCATTTGATTAAATTTAATAATAGTTACATTGAAAATAAACCAACAGAAGGAATTTAATAATTTCAATTAAAATAATTTTCTAAATCAACATAATTAAAAACTAAATGTATTTAGGGATCCAAGAAAGTAATGAACATATATCAGGGAACCATTAATTTACAAATTGTAAAAATTCATTAAAATAGTAATATAAAATATATTAAATTAATTTTAGTTTGATTATAACCAAATTTTATGCCACAAAATAACTTGCTTTTAATATAATAATAAAAGTTCTTTTAATAAAAAATTGCGAAAAAATTATTTTTTATGTAAAATTAATATCTGAATTTTATCTGATTAGTTCTTCTTCAATCTTTAACTTTTATTTACTTGTCTAATGATTTTATTATATACTTCAATATTTAAGTGTTTACCTCATAATTGTTGTAGTTGTTGTAAAATTGTGTTGAATGATGTTTAATGTTTTAAAATAGATGGAAAATACATGTTGAGTTAAGCATTTGAAAGGAGCTTTACACAGCCAATGGTGTTTTTTCGTTTCGAACTTATTTGATTCCTGACAAATGTAACTCAATCCTATAAAGGTCTCACCACCCTATAGTTGAATTACTGCTTCTCACTACTTTGCTTAACACTAAACCTTTAAATGATAAGCATAAATTTGACTGCGACACTGGATATCTGTATTGCTGGTCAGAATGATGTTTTATATTTGTAAATCTGAGGTGTTTCTTTGAAGTGTTATAAACTGAAAAGAGATTATTTTATTTTTAAATCGGGAAGTTCATTTACAGGTCCATATTGAAGTATTATTTGTATTATTACTGCTTTCCATTACTTACTATTTGTATTAAGGCAGGAACACATAAATGTTCACATTCAATCGAATTTGAATGAAATAAAAATTAAGCGTTAACATCACAATAAATAATCAAGGCCACAATGTCAACAGAGAAGTTGCATAAGTAAAATTTTTGAAGTTTTAGATATATAAGTCATGACTGACACTTATATTCCTTGCTTTTTGAAACGTTGTCAATTGTTACTCTGATACACTGCTTTCTGTTGAAGTGAGTATAATTGTCTCCTTAGTTAAACTGATAAAATGTTAACAATTTAAAGGGCGAATCTGATTTGGTACATCGAGCATATACGTCTATACTTAGATATTAATTTTCCCTTCATATGTGCAAGCTTACTAATCATATATAGACTTTATGTGATGGCATCCTCCTTCTATGAAGGAAAGAAATAAGGCGCATCCAATCTGATACTGCTCAACACTCGCAATCACATTATCAAATTTTTTTCCAATTCGATTTTAATGTATGCCATTAAAGATATAGTCTGCTTTATTATAGAAATAATAACTTGCTGATTCAAAATGGGCCCGTAACTAATTTAAGTTACTATACAATGAAATATCTCATACTACAGTGATAATCGTTTCTTCTAGGACAGACAAATACAGGCATCTATCGTCATATAGCATCTGCTAAACCTGAAATAAAATTGTATATGTCGAATATATATCAAATACATTTATTTACCTTCAATAATGACTGTTTTCGCTTCAAGTATTACATTTTATCCTGTACTTTTGGTGGCGCGTTGAATTATTTCCCCAACTACTTGCCTCATCATATAAATAACAACGCAATGACAGTATTCAGCCACAACTGAATTTCCAATTAAGGTAATTGCTAATATTCTCTTTAAACACTGCATTATGTCGCAATACACATTGACCATAATGCTCAGCAACAAAATATTTATTGCGTTTTGCATTTTTTAAATAGCAACAAGTTTTACATTAGTTTTTATTAGAGGCTTCTCCCACATCCTAGCAGAACACTTCTCAGCTTAGCAACATCATTTGTTCTGTTAAGAAAACAAAATATTCGAAATATTATAATATAAATGTATACATAAATCTTTTTACTCACTTCGTTAACATAGCGTACACCGCTTTCACTGTCTTTTATTTACTAAGGCACTCACTTGATTTTGGTTAGCAGTTTTATATAAAAATTTAAATTCTGCGAATTTCACGAAAGTGCCGCAAATAGTTTGTAATGGATTTTTTTACATTTGCTTTTGACACTTCGTATAACTATTCACAATGGATTTACAAAACCAGAGAATACCAGATATAGACTTTCAGAAAATAAAGCACTGTTAAAAAACAAGTACGCAGCTTGGTTTCCCTACAAACCAATTTTTTAATATTGGTATATTTTTTTGACAGAATTCAAAAAATTAACATGCATAATAAAAACAAAATTCGCAAAACTAAGCACTTCCACTCTCCTGAAGGTGCTTAATATGACGTTTACATGGCCGCAAATGACTCATTTCAAATCAGTCATTTCAAACTGTTTACATACGTTATATATTTGTTCTCTATTTGTGATGATATACAACAGAAACTTAATGACCTATCTTTAGAGTCCTGCAAAGTCGGACTAAAAATCAATGCACAGAAAACAAAAGAAGTTCGAATAAACAACCGAATTGACGAATCTTTGACGCCAGAAACTGAGACCATTGAGCGCGTAAATAAATTCCAGTATCTAGGGAGTATTGTGTCTGAAAATGGAGGTACAGCGCAAGATGTGATAAGTAGAATAAATAAAGCCCTTGGTGCTTTTACAAGGCTTCGTAAAGTGTGGAGCTCCAATACTTATAGTTTAAGCACAAAGATAAAAATCTTTAAAGCATGCGTTTTTTCAGTTCTCTTGTATGGTTGCGAAACTTGGTTTGTTACAGAAAACATACAAAGCAAGCTGAGAGTATTTGTTAACCGCAGTCTCCGCAGAATTTTGCGTATTTTCTGGCCAAACAGAATATCAAATCAAGACCTTTGGATGAGAACAAATTTTAGAGATGTCAACCTTGAAATTCGTAAAAGAAAATTTGGATGGATCGACCATAAACTTCGAAAGGCTCCCACCGAAATTTGTAAACAGGCGCTGGTATACAACCCGCAAGGTAGTAGAGGGAGAGGCCGTCCAAAAACAACATGCAGAAACTGAACGTTGAATAAAATAAACGCCATTTTGCAGCCTATAGGATGAAAAATAAACAACATTACAGATATAAACGACGTAGCGTTGCGGGGCGAAAGGTGGAAGCGACTTATAGACAGCCTATGCCCAGTATAAGTGGCTGCTCGAAATTATAGACGTCGAGCAAGGCTTACTATTATTATTATTATTTTTAACAGATGTTAATGGTATCCTTTTTTTTAGACGTTTGTGGCCTTAGTTCAGTAGCAGCTTGTAAGGTGATTGGTTAGGGTGATCTTCTAACTTTAAGAGGTACTGACAGCTACATCGAGTAGCTTCTTCTATTACTGTTGGTACGCCAAATCTTTTACGAACATCTTCTATATAATTTGATTGACAAGCTACATGAAGCATATCTTGGCGTAAATATTTCCAAATGCGAGTTCAGTGTCGATGAATTGCAATTCTTAGGTTATCATTTGTCAGCAAGTGGCATGAATCCCCCAGTAGAGCGTGTAGAAGCTATTCAAAATTATATCCGACCTAAGACAGTATATGAAATTCGTCAATTCCTTGGAGTTGTCAATTATTATCGTAAGGAATGTACGAGCAACACAGTTACAAGCACCCCTAATCAGCCTACTGAGAGAATCCAAGAAGAGAGTTTAAACAGAAATAGTCTGGACAGCAGAACTTAACACATCATTTGAAAATTGTAAGGCAGGCATATTAACGTTTACGCAGCTAGTATTCTTATCACCAACAGCACCTCTTCGTCTTTCAACCGATGCGTCCAGCTCTGCAATAGGATTAGTCTGGAGCAGTGAAACAATGACCAGTGGAAACTAGTAGCGTTCTTCTCCGCCAAGCTTAAATCGGCAGAAGTGAATTTCAGCACCTATGACAGAGAACTCCTAGCAGTTTACATATTTATAAAACATTTTAGTTATCGGCTGGAAGGGCGTCATTTCGCCATCTGCACCGACTATAAGCCGGTGCTTATAGTATATTGTATCAGTACAATATATATATACTTTTTCAGTTCTAACTATTCTCTCAGCTTTTGAACTCTTCGAATGACACTTTACACACATACTTTTCGGGAGCCAACCCTGTTCACCATTTGATTTGATTGAAATTGGACGTCTATTTCTTGTAGCTGTGATATAAACTTAACAATTGGATATGAGGTTTCTCCGTTTTTAATAAAGGTATTCAAATGGAATTTGGGGTATACAGTACTGATATTTGCAAAAGACAACGTACAAAATTATTTTCAAATGGGTTTTAATCTAGATATAGCTTCCATATAAACTCTCGATTAAGACACATATTTTTCTTAGAAAAACTTTTTTATTTTATAAATAGGTTTAATATTTTATTTGAAGTACATACATATTATGTACTTTAAATTTAAAATTTACGTATCTTTTAAAAAATGCAATATGAAGTTATTCCAACAAAAACGTTTCGTCCCACTTTTGAGAATTAATTAAAAATAAATACAATGAATACAAAAATTTATAGTGGGGCCCCCTAAATTCGGGGGCCCGAAAGCGTTGCTTCCAATTGCTTCCCTGTAGTTACGCCAATGACCGAGATCATACATGTGTCAAGTGAAGATAACATAATAGCAGACACACTCTCGCGGATCAACTCGATAGCTATACCAGAAACTTGCAGCCGAGAGCGGATAAGCAAGCCCCAGGAAAATGATGAAAAGCTTAAACAGTTGTTGTCCACAGGCACGAAATTACAACTGAAGAAATTGCAGTTGCAATCGAACTTGGAGACATACTGTGATGTCACCACGGGCCAGTTAAGACCACTTATACCCAAATCATTACGCAAAGAGGTATTCAACTTAGTACATTGTTTGGCAGATATAGGTTCCAAGTCCACAGCGCGACAACTAACGTCAAAATACGTGTGGTCATCAATACGAAAGGACATAAAGACATGGGTTTCAGAGTGTCAAGGTTGTCAGCAATCCAAAGTCAATGGGCACAACAGAATGAAGCCAAGCGAATTTACAAAAACTGAACAGCGATTCGACCATGTCCACTTGGATTTAATTACATTACCGGAGTGTCAGGGTTATAGGTACGCGTTAACCATGATTGACAGGTTTAGCCGATGGCCAGAAGTGACACCCTTAAAAGACATGACCGCAGATACAGTAGCCGTAAATTTCTATGCAACCTGGGTATCCCGGTTTGGTGCGCCGAAAGTAATAACAACAGACCAGGGAACACAATTAGAAGCAGATCTATTTCAAGCTTTGACTGACCGGTTAGAAACCAAACGAATCCGCACTACGCCTTATCATCCAGCAGCGAATGGAATGGTAGAGAGGTTTCATCGAACTCTAAAGGCAACACTAATGGCAAGACCGAAACATACATAGATCCAATTACTCCCATCAGTTCTTTTAGGACTACGAGTATCAGTGAATAAAGACATAGGAGCATCTGCTGCAGAGATGATTTATGGTATCAACCTCCGTCTGCCTGGCGAATTCTTCGAACATAATACTCAATCATCTGCGTCAACGACTTTTAATCAATCAAATTTCCTAAACAAATTTCGCGAATACGCCAGCGGCACATCATAGCAACAGGCCGATTTTCATACACAAAGAACTCAAAAATTGCTCACACGTTTTCCATATACAGGACCGTATAAAGTCTTGAACAAAATCAGTGAAGGAGTGTTCACAATTGAAGTAGGTGACAAAAAGTTGAACGTTTTAATCGAAAGATTAAAGCCAGCATTCCTGGAGAATACAGATGTTCCATCAGAACTGAAGTTCTTAGAAATTTTGTTAAATATTCCTAGGTCAAAGCATAACACACCACGAGCAAAAGGTTCAAAGAAAAAAGTCACGTTCGCCAAAGAAGACCCGTTTGAACAGCAGTCCAATGCAGTCAGACACCATAAAAGAAGATCACATTCATACATAGCCTTCATCACAGTCCTTCGGCTATCTTCTAAGAGGGGAGTACTGTGGCGGATATGGCAACCACAAATAGTTTAAAACACACGTTTAAAAACAAAAGCATGATGGCAACATTGTGGCATCACAACCTAAGGATGATATAAAAACAGAACGCAATCAAGCATCGCTCTTTTTTTTGCATCCGAACCGGTAACGATTCGTTATAGTGGAATTAGCAACCCATAGATAGGAACAAAATAAACAAAAGTGGCGAACTTAGAAACAAAATGAAAAAATCAAATTCAGTTATATTTTGAAGTTAAGCAAATTTAAGAAATGTGTTCAGTTGCTCGCGAAACCTTGATGAGGGCGGGTGCGTTGCAATAATGTGCGGAATATGTTTATTACAACTAAAGTTGATGAAAAAAATAAGAACTCTGGTATGATTGAGGTTTAATATGTTAATGAATTTGTTCTCTAACTTATATTTTTACATTTAATTATTTTATTGATATTGTTGAATATTGATTGTATCTCCATATAGCGAAAGTAATCAGCAGAAAATATTGCAATGAATTTATTTTATTAATACGATTTTTACAATAGGTAATTGTATTTTATAATAATTAATATTAATTATTTTATAATATCAGTAATCAATAACACCTCATATGTTGATCAATAATCAGTAGAAAGTATTTAATTTATAATAAATATTGAAGAGAAATACTTATTTAATAATAATAAGTAATACTAAAAATGCGATTTTAAAATATATAATACAAAAATATTAAGATAAGCTATATAATAGATATTAGTCATATATAAAAATATTTCACTAAAAATGTCTTTATTTATTTTACTTTAAAAGTAGTTTCGTACAAAAAATATATATAGAAATTCCCTACACTTGCGGACTATAGCAACTACCGGTTGCAGCTTCTGCAGTTTACAGTTGATTCTTTCCCTTATAATACAATTAAAATGATAGAAAGTAAAAATGTTTTGCATATATAAATGGAAATAGTGTTTTTTTATTTTCAATTTAAACATATGAAAGATAATGTCATTAACAATTTGTCTTCAATTTTAATTAAAATAATTTCGTTATTATTTTACGTGCACATTTTGAAAATATTTTGGTTACATGTTCAAATGTAAACAAAATCAGCTGCTTGCTTACCGTCTAACACCGCCATAATTTAAAGCGAAATTTTCTTTTCGTTTCTCTTTTATTTCTTACTTTACCTACCGTCGAAGGGCCATGTTATGCAGATTGTCTCGAGTACGGCCTGAGTACAATTGTTGTTGTTTTCAATGCAATTTTTAAATTTGAGAATGACAAAAAATACAATATAGCCGTTCAAACTCCGTTATGAAAGCCGGCGTATTTGAGCATATCTAAATTTCGTTTTAAATTTCGGCACAACCTAGAAGTACCAAAATATTGTAAAAATACAAAATTGGCAATACTGATATAACAGTCTGCATAACGCATAACATGCATTTTTGGCAAAGCCCGAAAGAGCGAATATTACCGTGCTCAAGACACCTTGCATAACATGGCCCTAACTGGGTCTTAACTGTTTTCTGCCATACTTGTGTGTCAACGATAACGCCTAATGTTTTTATTTACTCTTGTGTTAAATTGCCATTCTAGTGGGTTATTCTTTGGTTATTTTGTGTTGTATTGTGAATGTGCAAATGGGAAATGTCAGAACAGAAATCAAATAAGAATATTTTGCGCAATTTGTACTCAGTATGATTTTAATTTGATTTGTCGTATTACATGTGTGAACTGTAAAAAAATAAAATTGATGTCAACCAAGAAAGTTTAATAATATGTGTGATGTTAATTTCACATTGTCAGACTCGTGCGGTTCTTCCGAAATTCCGTTACGACAATGAAGCGGTAACCCGCCATTTCAAACGGTAAAATTTGTGACTGAAATGCTAAACATGTTTTGTCGTGCAAAACTATGCAGAGTTAATAAAAAATGCATTGAATTTACATTTTAAAAAAGATTTGTTTTATAAAAAACGCATGGCTGTGTGAGGATCCACTCTAATTTTGCTAAGATTTGCTTTGTTTTTATTTTCGATTGTTAATACTGGTAAATTTTAAAATTATTTATTAATTTTACTATATATTTAAATAATTTTGATATTTCATTATTTATTGTTTTTAGATTTCAGTTTTCTGTGACAGAAGTAACCTGTAGTTGGAACGTAAAGATAAACTACTCTTTGGAGTGCTATTATGCTTTAGAAGGGCATATATGATATATGAATATGATATGATATGAGAATGATATGAATATTGTATTGTATTTGGATAATCATTTTGGATTGACTGGTAACACGTGACATGAGATTTATTGTGTTATTGATAAGTAAATAAGCTAACCAAGCTTAGTAAATAAAAATCAGTTTTATATTTGAAAAGCGAAACTTGGCGTTGTGACAGCTAATGATCAGATTTGGGAACATAAGGTGAGGTTAAGCACATAAGAAATATAACATTCAACCCCAATAATAACACGTGCGGTATATACAAGTACCAACAATTCCCAAAAAAGACGACCACACTTAAATATCACGTTAACTGAATTTAAATAAAGTTCCACTATTCTGTGTTCAGATGTGACTGTTATCCCTAGCAATAATGTTCATTATAGATGTTATAATTCACATTTGTTTATTGAGGTTTTTTCTGAGATTGTGTTAGCAAATAACAATTAAACTTTATAAACCAATCACTTGCCTTATTTTACTCTAACTATAACCAATGCACACCATGCGTTTCATCTGAACGGTGTTTTGTATGCCATGATTGGTTCACTTTTGTAAAGTATCATTTTAATTGAGATGAAACTGATGCACATGTCAAAGAGAGTTACTGTTAATAGAATGCAGATGAAGAATAATTTGAGAAGGGCTTATCATCAACAGTTTTTCATTCATGGTAAGATATATTACTTTAATAATTAAATGCCAATCTTTATACTTTTTTTGTTTAAGAATGTGATGTAGTATGGAATGAGGAGATTTATTAATTATGTTGTAAAAGTCGCTTGCATCAAATATTTATAAATTGTACTTAAATACATACAACACAAATCGGATTTGAACTAACTAAACGTTCCTGCAAATAAAAGTGATAAAGTGATCAGTTATAACGAATCAGAGATTAACTTTCAACTTGAATTTGGAATGGAGTGAAGTAACACATCAATAGCATCTAATAACACCTATCAAGTATCGTGATAACAACTTGAATCAAATTTGTGTTCATCAGTTAAAACTTCATTACTTCATGTAGTAGGAATACACACATAATTGGCATAATTGGAATGTGTATTGTAATATAATGCAATATTTAAGCATAATATTCGCAAAGTCTTTAGAAATTCAGTTGTAGCCAAATACTATCACTGTGTTGTTATTCACAACCCCATTGGGCAAAATGTTGGCGGAAAAATTGATCGCGTCATCAAAGCAACAAGACCAAATTTAATTCTTGAAGTAAAATCGTCATTTTAGAAGGTATATATAATTATTTAAAGTATGTTTAACATATACAATTTATTTTTCAAGTTTAGAAGATTGCAAATGACTAGATGCCAGTAGTTGTCTCTTCCAAAAGAAACGCTTAAATTTAAGCGCATCACTGTAATTTCAGATATTTCATGGTACAGTAACTTTAATTAGTTAAAACCAACTACTTTGAATCCGAAAACAACATTTGTATAATGATATATCTTTATATGCCTGAATCTTTATATATCTTTAATGCGAGTATTTGATTTGGAAAAATAAATCATCAGATAATATGTGATGAGTGGGAAGTAGTATCAGATTTCATAAACGTTATGTTCCTTTTCCGTTAATACAATAGTTATTGCACACAATTTCTCTTTGGTTGTATGCTTGCTCATATATGACAAAGAATAGTAATTGTCGATTGAACAATATGCCAAAAGTATAGTGTGATATACGCTCGATATATCATATGTCTGCTTTTTGCAATTATTAATACGTGATCAGTAAAACTGTGGAGACTTTGATACACATGTGAAAAGTAATTAGTATGAAGGAACATTGTGACACCTGTGCTCAGAAAATAATCAACGCGTAACTTGAAGTTTGGTTATGAAAATTATTTATTGGTTTACTCTGTTCATTGTAAGATGTATTAGTTACATGTATATATGATTTTAACTATTGATTTATTTTAGACTTTGAAGTTGTTGGAATTATGGAATAAAAGTGCCAGTAACGAGTTGCTATTTCGGGTAGTTTATGCACTACTTCTCCACCATTTACATTGCAGTTCTAATTATTTATTGTGGGAATATCTCTTAATTTTTAATTTTTCTCAAAATTTTTGAATGTGAATATATATGTATTTCTGCACTAATACAAACAGTAAGGAATGGAAACCGGTAACAACTACTTCATAACTAATGACAAAGTGGTCAGTACATAAAACTTAAATTAATGTAAGTTAACTTCTCGATTTAAAAACCAAATATTTTCTTTTCAGATTTTAATAGTCCAAACAAACACTTTAAATTTATAAATATCAAACATCATTCTGACCAACAATACAGATATCAAGTGTTGCAGGAATAGCTTCAATCAAATTTATGCTAATTATTGAAAGCTTTATAAATAAGCAAATGTAGCAAGATCCAGTAATTCAAGTTAACATTATGTAGTGAGCAGTTCACAGGATTGAGTTACATTTGTCAGGAATCGAATACGTTTGAAAGGATGAAACATCATTGCCTATCGGAAGTACCTTTAAAATCTCCTCATATTAATTTAAATGCTTAAGTATTCAACATGTTTTTCATCTATTCTAAAACATCAAATAACGTTCCGCATAAATAAGCAACAATTCGCATTATAAGGTAAACGATTTCTAAATTATTATATATTAAACTATATAATGCATAAAATAATTAGATAAGTAAATGAATACAATTCAAAATATAATCAGATAAAAATCAGATATTAATTTCAGTTATTTAATTATTTAGTATAGTACTTTTAATTAAATTAATTCTTATTAATATATTAAGAGCAATTAACTCATTTTGTGGCACAAATTTATTTATAATCAAACTAAAATTAATTTGATATTTTTAATATTACTATATTTACGAATTTTTAAAATTTGTAAATAAAGGGTTTCCTGATATATGTTTATTCCTTTTTAGGATTCATAAATACATTTAATTTCTTAATATGCTGATATAGAAAAATATTTCAATATTTAAATTTAAAGTATTAAATTCTTACTATTGGTTTTTTACTATTGCTATTATTAAATGTTTAGTTATGAACACGTTGCACTTACATTAAATAGAACTAATGAATTACCCGAAAAGAAAAGAAGTTTATTGAAAATTAGATTAAAATAGTTTTGATGTTTTTAATCATGGTCTGAACACCGCAAACTTTACTTTTTTACATTTTTTAGTTATTTCAGTTTTCTTATGGCTCAATAAAGATGAGCTGACAATAGCAGGTATATGAAATTAACACTCGGCTTAAGGATTTCATAATACACAATATCGCACTATTCCTATTAGACACAAAGCATGGTCTTCTTGCCGACGCGATTTGGTGTTGGTGTTGAAGGACCGGCTTCGCTAACTGAAAGCCACGACTTTTTCAGCATCGGGTGATCTAGTTTTCATCACCTATTACAATTCGATATAAAAATGTTTTATTTTCCTTCGTGGCGTTGAACAAACATTTTACAAGTGACTGCGGTTTTCCAGTTTTTGAACCAGGGCAATTGCTTTCTGGCAACGCTACGAAAGTTTTTCTGTTATCTTTATATTATATTTTTCATATCTTTATATTAGTGAAAAATTTCCGGTTTTGTTAAATTCATCAAAGTATTTTGACATTTGTTAGTTTGTCTGCCCAAAGTATTTAAAGGCCTTTGGGATAGATTCACATTTCGAACTATTTTAATTTGTGTATATTACTAGTTTTAATAGTTCATATCTCTATAGCTCAGGTCGTACCCATAACCGAAATTAGGGGTATGGGAGTGGCTGGTAAGCTGGTACCACATTATTATAACTTCTTAAAAGGCGAATTTTACACATTATTATTAAGCAATACTTGAATTTTATTCGAAACAATTATAAAATCTTGAAGTCTGGGGGGTGGAGGGGTGTAGTGCGTCCTCCTCTGTCCCTACCTGTGTAAGTAATTTCTACCTCTGTTGTCTTTCACAATCATTACTTTTGATTTATCGTAGTTAATTTGTAGGCTCCATGTTTGACAATACTGTTGCAGTGCGTTTATCATCTTCTGAAGTGTTTGAGCATCTTCTGCAAGTAATACCATGTCGTCCGCATACATTAATACTTTAAAACATTGTGAACCTAAACAAACTCTACCAGGCAAAATACACGATATGTCATCTACATACAGCGCAAAAAGTAGTGGACTTAGAAGACAACCCTGTTTGACATCACGATTTGACTCAAACCAGTCCGATAGATATTTACTATCCCAAACCGCAGTTGCGTTTTTGATATATAAGCTTTGAATTACACTTAACATTTTCATTGAGATGCCAATATTACTTACTTTCAGAAAGAGGCTACGCCTATCAATGGTGTCAAAAGCCGCCTTGAAATCTACTAAAAACATATATAATTTGCGTTTACTTTGAAGGAACTCTTTTGCAATTGAGGTCAGCACAAAAATACTGTCTAAGGTAGAGTATGATTTCTTAAAACCTGCCTTATAATCGCTCAGTAGGTGATATGTTTCCACCCAGTTGGTTAGTCGGGTAAGAAGAATAGAGGTGAATATTTTTGTGATCACATTAAGAAAAGAGATACCTCTGTAATTAGATAGGTCGCCGACATCGCCTTTTTTAAATAGGGGAAATATAATGTTTTTTTTGAAACTATCAGGAACGTTCTCTGATTCAAAGATACTATTATAGGCAGTTGTCAAATAATTTACGAATTTCGTTGACGAATTTTTTAGAAATTCTGCCGGTACTCTGTCCATACCTGGTGCTTTCCTGTCTTTACTTTGCTTTATCGCGGCCATTACTTCTACTGTGCTTATTTCATGATCCAGTTCTTGTACTGTCGAGTAGAGCAACGCGAAATTATGTTGTACTGCCGACACTTCTTCATATAGTAATCCTTTATATTAGCTAGCCAGTATACTAATATCCACCTTAATAGGTTTGTATGATTTGGATCCATTTAGCGTTCTGACTAGAGCCCAAACGTCTTTACTGTCCGTAACTTCATTTACAGCTACCTCTAGTTGCATAAAGTATTCCTGGTGTTTCTGTTTACATATCTCTTTGAAAGCTTTATTTGCTGCATGATAATTTATTTTGGAGACATCTGATGATGTTTTCCTTATCAGCGTTAGAAATTTCATATATTTTTTACGTGCTACACGTGTGTTGTATAATATGTATTAGTAAAATTATAACACATTACACGACGATGACGACGACTGGCTTCTGATTGGCTGACGCTAGCTGCGTAGTTTAGAAACAGGCGAGGTTTCAGCTAACATCCTTTTAGCCGACGGATTATACGATGTCTTCACGTTTTTTGATGGCGTACGATGCATGGTTGTTAATTGATAAATTTTATTATTTTTTAACTAATTTGTAAATTACCTTAAAACTATGTTACGTTTTTGTTTTGCCAAATAGATTTACGATTATTCCTTATTCGAAATATAAGGCTTGTGTACCAACTATATTAAATTTGTTTTGTTTATTCTATGTTATTTTACATGTATTACATAAACTGTATATATCATAATTTTTACAATTAAATGTTTATTAGTTGTCTCTGTCAACAGTTTGCTTAGCTATTTTTGACTTATTTATATACTAAATTATAGGACTGTCTCTATCAGATTTTTATTACGTTATTAAAAAACAAAAAAAAAATCACTCTTATTTGGCTACTAATATATGATCCACAAGAGAGCGCCTTATTTATTTTATTTAAAAAAAAAAAGAAAGCAAAAACGCGCGCAAAATGAATGCTTTAAGTTGTGAAAACTATTATTTGATTTAATCACTTTATGCATTTGAAATCGTACCGCAACATTTTGTTCTTCACTTCCGTTTACTCGTTTTTTCTTTTAGTTTCCGACGCTGTAAGTTTGATACTTTTTACTTTTTTTTCACTTAAAAAGGAGCGACTGCAAAACACGTCCAACTCGGTATACTTCATTAAATATTCCCCGTGTTGTTAATGTTTACGATATTTTACTTCAAATTGGTAAGTCATCAAATTAATCGCCCACCGTTGTAGACGATGTGAAGTTATTTGCGGCAGATGTTTTCCTGGAAAATTTAGTAACACCAAATATGATTGATTGATTTGGAGTTTATCGAGCGTTTTTGATGCAAAGGCTATTCGTCTCTCAGTGCCATCCATATATAAATGAGAAATTACTGCTGCAATCCCAAATAAAGATACAATCACAGCAAGAATCAATGGTAAATGATCTTGAAAATGGAAAAGTTGTGTTACATTTTCGTTACAAGTTTATAAATCGGTAAATGCTTGTTGTTGTTTTTTTCCTCACGTGAATTCAACATTTTCCCGTCGAAGTAAATTTAACGGTGTCGCTACCTGGAAAAAATCAGGAACAAAATTGTGATAACATATAACCTTACCGAAAAACGCTTCGAGTTGTTTGATATTTTTTGGAAGCATTAATTCTTTGACGGTTTTCAAACCAGACTCATCAGGAAGAATTCCACTAGCACTAATCTCCCGATCAAGATATTGAATTTTGTCTTGTACAATAAAGCACTTTTCCACTTTGCAAATAATACAATTTACTTGCAGAATTTCTAGCACCGCTTTCAAGCACCGAAGGTGTTCTTCAAACGTGAGTGCCGAAATGAAAATATCATCCAGATAATTTCTTACTTCTTGAATCCCCTGTAAAAGTTGCTCCAAGTATTTTTGAAAAATAGAGGACGTACTAGCGTTTCCGAAAGGTAACCGCTGATACTGGAATAATCCCAACGGTGTATTCACGACCAAAATTTGATTAGAGTTTTCATCCAGTGTCATTTGTAAATATACATCTTTTAAATCGACCTTTGAAAAATATTTCCCTCGTGGAATGCCATAAAACAGATTTTCGCGTGTAGGGAACGGATACTGCTCTATATCGATTTGTGAATTGCCTCTGACTTAAGCTGTAGCTTAACTTTGTTAACTTTCAACAGATTGCTCTCAATCATTAACTTGAGAGCAATCTGTTGAATTTTGTAAATAATTTATACTATATAGAAAGATTTATGATAAACATTGTAACTTCAGAATCCAATTGAAATTTTACCATCATGTAAGTCTCTTTGCACTTGTCTTTGCTACAGAAAAAGTCACATTCTCTTGATATTCCCCTTAGTTTAGCAATATACTCACGATGCGTTTCTGTTGTTCTCATTCCTATCTTAAAAAATACGTGGCATCGGCGTCGTCAGTACCACTTCCTAAGATCTCTTGATCAGTGTGTACGAGTTCTTCGCGCTCTTTTGATGGTAAACTGTAGTAATCGCGCTTCTTCCAACCCGTGGCTTTTATTTTCTGAACGCGTTCCGCGGGAGTAATGACAGGTAGTGGTTTATGAGTGTGTTTGTTCAGTTTTCCCCCTGCTGACTTCGGTGATTTCGTAATCTTTCTTTTGACGCCTACTTTATGAACCACACTTCTTAATCTGCTTGTTGACACATTAATTGGTTCAGCTAACAATATACTACGTGGCCTTGATGCATTCAACTCTTCAGTCCGTGTTTTAAATTTAGCAACAGTTGATTCGAATTTTCCCTCCATATCATGCTGGTTACTTTCGGTGAAGATTAACATTAACTATTTGGTTTAATTTACATGTACTCTTTATATATTGAATATAGTAACGGTCCTGATTTTGATTTACTGTCATTTGTTCACTACTGATATCCTTATCCTACTTGCCGTAGTACACCCTAAGGTCGGCAATATGCGACTTTATACATTTACTAGTGTTAATAGAGACTAATTCTGTGATGACAGGCGATATGAATTTTTGTACCCGATAGGAACCATTGAATTTGGGGGCTAATTTCGCGGAAAAGTCGTTGATTACTTTGGATAAATGATGTTGTTTGACCAATACTAATTGTTGTAGTTGTGGTTTCCATTTTCTACGCCGTTGATTATAGTAGCGTGCTTGTGTTGCCGCAGCTTTGTGGAGATTTTGTTTTACGATTTTAAAGATTTGTTCCAATTTATTGCCTTTGTTACATGGTGAATTAAAACAATCCCCTGTTCCAGGTGTATATTCGTTAAATACGGTTGCTGGTAGTCTTAATTCGCGTCCTTGTACCAAAAACGCAGGACTGAACCCAGTGGAATCTGATTTTGTAATGTTGATTGCGAAAGCGATTTCTGGTAACACTTCATCCCATTTGCGTTGTTCGTCATGGACGATTTGAGACATCAACGTCTTTATGGTTCTATTGACGCGTTCCGTAGGATTTTCTTGTGGCGTATAAGGCGCGGTCAGTTGATGTCTGATTCCAACCTTCTCTAACCATTCAGTGAATAGTTTGTTCGTGAACTGTGAGCCATTGTCTGTGGTTATTTCTTTTGGAGTTCCAAATTTCGTAACTATCCGCTTACGTAAAGCTTGTATTATGTTTTCACTAGTAGCTCTTCTCATTTCTATTAATTCCACCCATTTGGAAAACTTATCTAGTATCACGAGTAACATGGTGTTACCATTTCTCGGCCGTGGTAAAGGTCCTACGAAATCTGCGCTTATAGTCACCCATGGTTCTTCTGGGATCTTACTGAGCATCATTCCTGCTGGTTTTGTGTTATTCGGTTTGAACTTTTGACAAAGTGTACATTCTCTCACATGTTTAGTGATATCTCTCGACATTTTTGGCCAGTAGTATAGATTTTGTATCCTGTTTAATGTTTTCCTTATCCCAAAATGTCCAGCATGCACGTCATCCTGGTTTTCTTGCATCACCCGATCTCTAAGATTACTGGGGACGCACAGTTTCCAAGATTTTTCATGTGGATTTGTACGCGAAACTGGTAGATGTTTGTATATTTGCCCATTAGCTATAGTCAGATCAGGCACTTTCTCGGGACTTTTTCTGATGATATCAAGCTTTTTCTGGTACCATACACACGATGTCTTTTCCTCTGGCATAGTTAAGATTTGCTTTGCTACCTCTATAGGTTGTCTGGACAATGTATCTGCTACCAGATTGAGTTTTCCCTTTCGATATTGAAAGTCAAATTGATGCTGCTGTAACTCTAACGTCCATCTGGCTATTCGACCGAATGCGTTTCTGTTGTTCTCATTCCTATCTTAAAAAATACGTGGGGTGCGGCTTCAACATGGCTTTTTGCTTGCAAATGTTCACCCAACTTGCCTTAATCAAAAGACCTCGATGTTGGTCCTCCATATTTTGTGTTCTAAGGAAGTTTGATAAGAGTTCAAACATTTCAGCTCCAATCCATGATAGAAAAATTGATTTAGTTGTTGTAAATATGACACCCATCTTCGGTTTCCTTATTAAACTAGTGGAGTGGTGGCACATTGTCCAAATGTTCTGTAGTTTTATTACGCTGCTGTAAAATTATTTGAAAAAATTCCTGGTTTTGCTTCAATAACGCTTCTGTAAACTGCTGCTGTTGCTTAAACAGTGCTCCAATATGTACTGAATTATTTACCATGTTTGCGTCTTTTCTAACATACGTTAAAAGTATTATTTTAATACTGGTAATTATTAATTAGAAATTGCGATTCGCCAATTGTTGAATTTGTCCCGCTTCTTTATGTTCGAGTAAATCACGCGTCTTGATCATTTGAGAACCATTTTTATTCTGACGCTGCTTTACTGAACAGCGCTGCCATATCACACGAAACACTAATTTAACAATAACATCAATAATAACAAGTGTAATAAGTTTAGAGGATAAGGTAGTGTAGGTATTTCCCTAGCGCAGCGAGGCGCCTTTATTGTTAGCAACGTGGCGAATATAACTATGTTGCAACTAGGCAACTTAGGTAAAGTAATCAAAGAGAATCAATAGCAAGTAATTCTTTTTCTATAACGGGCTTATTCAATTCATGCTTATTTAATGATTTACTCGTATAGAAGATTGGTGAAATGTTAGCTATGTCCCTTTGTGAAAGGATTGCTCCTGATGCATGACTTGTGCATCAGTTGTGAGAATAAAAGGTTTCTCAAAATCAGGTTACTGCTAAACTGAAGGATTTAACAGTTTTTTCTTGAGCGTTTCAAAATCTTGTTGGCACTGAGTTGTCCAGACAAAAGGCTTATCTTTCTTTTGTAAGTCGTTCAGACTTTTTGCTATTTTAGAGAAATTCTGAATGAACCGTTTGTAGTAATTACAGAATACTACGAAGAGTAAAGCTTCATCTTTTGATTTTAATATAGGGTATTTTTTTATCGTTTCATTTTTAGAAGGATCAGTTCTGATACCTTTACTAGTAATTAAATGTCTCAAATAGACTACTTCTGTTTATAGAAAACAACATTTCTTTGGATTTAATTTCAAGTTATACTTTTCTAGTCTACTGAATACATCTATTAGGTTTTTGTTATGGTGTTGTAGGCTGCACCCAAAAACAATTATGTCGTCGACATATAGAAACTCTTTTGTACTTAATCCTGATAATGCTATTGTTAACATCCTCTGAAAACTATTTGATGAGATTTTCAGGCCGAAGGGTAACCGTTTAAATTTATAATTGGCAGTCAAATGTCTTGACTCTTTTTGTAGTTCAATTTGATAAAAAGAGTTAGTTATATGTACAGAAACTACTTTGCTCTACCTAGCAAATCAAGTACATTTTCTAACCAGGTTAGGGGAAGCTTGTCATTATTTATTTTCTCATTTAATTTCCTAAAGTCTACCACTAGTCTTCACTTTTTGTTGTCGTCTTTAGGATTGCTCTTTTTTGATACTAATACTAAGGGTGAATTATATGGACTATTTGAGTTATCAATAATGTCATTATCAAAAAGTTCTTTCACTTGCTTATCTATTTCATTCTGTTGTGTTTGCGGAAGTCTATAGTTTTTAATGTAAACTGGACTTTTATCTGTAGGTTGTAATTTTTGTTTATAAAAACTATTTACAGATAGTTTTTCATTCTTCAAATGAAAAATGTCCAAAATCGGACATCTGTGGGCTTGTGAAGTTTTTCGAAGAAGCAATTGTATCAGTACGTGCATTACTATGTTGCACCTGTCTTCTTCTATAGTGGGATTTAAAGCCTCCACGATTTTTCCCTTAACAAACACGTTGTGGCTGTGATTGTGTAGAGTATTTATTGTTGTTATTGTACCTGTATTGTGGTGTGTAGCTGCTAGTGTACCTATTTCGTTCTCTTTGGTTTCTACGATAGACTACGGGTTGGTTTGGTATTTTTTGTACTCTCAAAACTTTATTTGTATTCCCGTGAGTCTGTTCAACTCTTAATGACAAATTAATAGCTTCTAACAGTGTTTTAGGTTGTGCAGCTAATACTACATTTTGAATGTCTTCTCTTAAACCGTCTGTATATACTGTCAAACCGTACTTATCGTTTAGTTTATGTACTAACAATTTTTCAGATTGTATAGGTTCTGGGCGTAGTTCTTTAATTTGTAAGGCTGACAATTCGTAAACTAAGTTTATTATTCGGTCTTTATAGCTTCTTATGGAACTATTCTTTTGAGTGACGGAATTGAGTGATGTCTGTATTTGTGCAACGGTTGTTTGTTGCCAAAATTGGTGTTCAAAACCTCTCTTAATTCTGTAATGGTTTTGAGACAAACTACCGCACTTTATAAATGCTTTATTTTCGGTGAAATTTTTATCGAGTAATCAATTTTTTTACTAATTTTGGTGTCTCGTCTGCCTTGATAGATTCAGAAAGACATTCTATTATTGCTATAAAGTGCTCTATTTCTGTATGCTTTCCAGTAAATGCTGGTACTGCTTTTAAGACGGTTTCTATATTTAAGGCCGACATGTTTAGTTTTTGATTTATTACTAGATCGAGATAGACAATTAATTCATTTACTATGTCTATTATCTAAATGTTTATTCAATTTTCTATTTGTTGGGTAACTTTTACCACATACCACATTTGGTGAGTTTAAAAGACTTTATTAGACTAAAGAATAAATACAAAGTGTAATAGTTACAATAGTTGAACTATAAAATAAAAAGGGTTGCCAATGTAATTAAAATAAACATTACATTTTTCAATACTCCCACTTTTTAGTTACATTAGAATACTAGAGAGATGTTTTAAACCAATCTGATTTCTAAAAAGTACAAATTTTTCTTTCGGAAGTGCTTTAGTAAGCCCATCTGCAAGCTGATCACCAGATGCCACATATTTTAATTCGAAAGCCTTTTCATTGTATGCATTTCTAATGAAATGATAACGTACATCAATGTGTTTTGTCCTTTTGTGTCCTTTTTTTTACTAGACGAATTGCACTTTGGTTATCAATACAGAACTCTATCTGTCCAGGATTCCCAAGATCAGACCAAAAACGCTTGACCCAAATTAATTCCTTTGCTGCGCTAGCTGCTGCAATATATTCTGCTTCAGTTGTTGATAAAGAAACGCACTTCTGACGCTCAGAACACCAGCTTATTATACCTTTATCTACCATAAAAAGGAAACCTGAGGTAGATCTTCGAGTTTGCACATCACCTGCATAGTCAGCATCACTGTAACCACGCAGATTAAGTTTGCTGTTACTCTGGTAGCAGATTCCTATGCCAATAGTGCCATTTAAATATTTGATTATCCTTTTGACTGCATTAATGTGCGCTGTTGCTGACTTCTCAAGATATCGACTTACGTTAGATACAGCAAAAGCTATATCTGGTCTTGTAGCTACTGCTAAATACATAAGTCTGCCAACCGCTTCCCTATATGGAAAATTGACTTCTGCATCAGATATAAAATTACTCAAATTGCTTGCGCTGTCTGCAGGTGTAGCTACAATAGGAGAATTTTGCATTTTATATTTAGCAATTACCTTTTTAGTATAAGCTTCCTGACCAATGTAAATTGATCCATCAACCTTTCGATTAATTTCAATCCCCAAAAAATACTTTGCCTCCAAAATTTTTATTTTGAACGCTACTTCCAACTGAGCCATCAAATTAGTTATAAGTTTACTATTTGTTGCAGCTACTAGACTATCATCAATATAGATAGCCATAATTATAGAGCCATCATCACTATTGCTGATAAAAACACAAGGATCATGCTTCGATACTTGCAACCCAAAACTTTGAAGAATTGTAGTAAATTTTTTATTCCAGCATCTTGATGCTTGCTTCAGCCCATATAAACTTTTCACCAGCTTACATACACGTCCACTGCCGTCATCGTAACCCAATGGTTGCTGCATGTAAATGTTTTCTTCTAAACTACCATTTAAGAATGCTGTCTTAACATCGAATTGCATAAGAGCCTTCTTACGTATTGCTGCCGTAGCCAAAATACAACGTATAGAAGTATACCTTGCAACTGAACTAAATGTTTCTTCGTAATCAACTCCATATTCTTGGGTGAAACCCTTCACAACCAACCGCGTTTTATAGCGATCAATATTTCCTTGAGCATCTCGCTTTAGTTTGTAAATCCACCGATTTTTTATTATTTTTTGATATAATGGTGTTTCAACAAGATTCCAAGTTTCATTCTCAATTAATGACTCGTACTCGTCATTCATTGCTGCTTGCCATTTTGC
>NC_051846.1:92419700-92423375 GCF_002237135.1 Teleopsis dalmanni | reverse complement strand
AGTCGTTAATAAACTGTCAACATAGACTGACGATAAACTGGAGTTTTGTGTAGTATTATTTTTTACATGGTGCCGAAACCCGAGTCGGTTGAATTCTAAAGATTTTTCTCAGTGGGAACTCTAACGGGCTGATAGTTCAAAAAAAATTGTGGTCAAGAAAAAGCGTTCGATTTCGCAATAACATACGAGTATACGAGTACTTCATTCCGAATTTTTGTAAAAAAAAATGGAGGCAGCTAGTAGAGCGTCATGTAGAACGTAGCTAACGAGAATATGTAACAGAGTAGATGTAACATATATTCGAAACAGGAATTACTACAGGAGCCAGACGTGGCATCGAAAGAGTCGACTTTGAACGTTAATTTATGCCGCATAAGAAATGCTCATCAGAGATCGTTGAAAACGGATGAAATCATGCAACGTAAAGTGGCTTAAGCGGCGTAGGAACAAGAGCTAAACCACCAAAGGTATGACTTTGTATAATATCCAGAATGGGAACAACAAACAATACACGTATCAACGTAAAGAACAGCTGATAATCGCGCGAAACACGCCGCATTATTGGAGGGATATACCACCTCCTATGGAAGTGGATTCAAGAACTTCACATTTTAGAAGACCTACAGTGAAAAGACCGGAATCAGGACACCAACAAAATTTTACGAGCCAACAATCATCCATCGAGGAAAACCATGATTTTAAGAGTCCGTATGCATTTTAATAGATGCAGGAACCTCCAAAAATTATACTAAGAAGTTAGATTTTCTAAAAATTATCAAAACACTTAAATACCCATTTCAAGTTAAATCTATTAACGGGACAAATAAGGTTTCAGAATATTGCAAAATATATATTTTAGGTAAAAATACAAATTTTTATTTACTACTAAATCTTGCTTCCTTTGATGGAATCATTGGGTATGATTTCCTTAAGAAGTTGAAGCTAGTATTGAAACAAAAAATGATGTTGTTTTCCACAGAAGTGGAGAAGAAAAACTGACTATTGGACTTTTGAACAGATTAACACAATTATAGAAAACCATAAGTCATTAGTTAGTTATCTAGCATCTAATGTAGAAAAAATAATTAGGAACAATAGAGAAGCTTTCGCAGACCCCAATAGAGCCTTGCCTTTCAACACAAATGTGAAAGCGAAAATCAAATTAACTACTGATGATCCAATTTATACTAGGGCATATCCGTACCCTATGTCAGCAGGAGAGTTTATTAAAAAAGAGATTAAGTCTCTACTAAAGGTGGGTATAATCCAGAACTCTTCTTCCCCTTACAACTCACCTATTCATGTCGTTGGAAAAAAATGACTAGATGAGCATATTATGCAAAATCAAAGAATTGTCATAGACTACCGAAGAATTAATGAGAAAACAGTAGCGGATATATATCCAATACCTGATACCTCAGTTATACTTGCAAATCTAGGAAAATCAAAACTATTTACTACATTGGACCTGAAATCTGGATTTTATCAAATAGTTCTTTCAGAAGAAATTAGGCAAAAAATAGATTTCAGTGTTAATAATGGTAAATATGAATTTTGTGTCTTACCATTTGGACTTAAAAATGCTCCAAGTATTTTTCAAAGAGCGATTTATGATATTTTAAGAGAGGATGTCGTCAATATATGTCATGTCCAAGTTAACAACGCAAACATTCAAGATCTTTAGATTTGCCAGTAATCAGCAAATAGTTCATTTTTTTAATAAATGTTATCACACTTATTTTAATATATTAATTGTAAAATATTAATAATAAAATATGATATGTAATCGATTTGTAGACACTACGTCAGCATAAGCATATTTCTTTTTTTGCATATTTATATTGAAGTACGTGCTGTACTCAAAAAGCAATAAATCCAAAAGCAGTTTATTAAAGCGCTTCATAGTGAGCTAAACTAAATTTGTGTTTAATTTTTGTATAAAGTCTTCATAGAAGACATAAAAATTGAATAAAATAACAATTGTACGAAGAACAATTGTCCAGAGAAAATTAAGTGTATTCTTAATTATAAAATACCTAAAACATTGAGACGTTATGCTCATGTTTGGGATTGTCTGGATACTATAGAAGGTTCATTAGGGATTATGCTAAATTAGCTAAGCCCTTAACTAAATACTTTCGTGGCGAAAATGGTCATATAGGGACACGACATTCTAAAAATACGAAGATAGAATTGGATGGTGAAGCTAGGAATGCGTTTGATAGATTAAAGAGGATTTTAGCCTCAGAAAATGTCTTACTTCAGTAAATGTCTTACTTACTTCTTACTACGACATTACCTTTGTGGTGTCATAAACGTAAAGATATTTACGGATCATCAGCCGGTTATTTTTTCCATATCGGATAAAAACCCAAATTCAAAAATGAAAAGATGGCGTTCATTTATTGAAGAATTCGCACCACATTTTTTTTTTATAAGCCAGGGAAAGATGAAATTGTTGCAGATGCCTTATCAAGGCAATACAGCAATAACATGACATCGAGCAATTAAACAGTTCATAGTGAAATATCGTTGTTAATTAAAACAATAAAATATCCCGTTAATCAATTTAAAAGTCAGTTTGTTATAAGCAATACTGAAACTCTTAATTCAAGTACAAAAATGCTATTTAGGAAATATGTTCGTCATTCTATAAATTAAGATACTATATAAAACTTTTTTGGAATGTCTTAAAGTAAAAATAAATCCTATTGTCAAGAATTGTATTTGCTGCGACCTGCCAATATTGGTGCAGATTCAAAATAACATAACTGAAGCATTTCCTGGTACAAAATTAATCCATACAGAAAAGTTATCAATCGGCTTACTTATTAAGAATAACCACCTGGAAGCAGTGATCACAGAACACAATCGTGCACATCGTTCTTTACAAGAACATTTTCAACAAATTATAGCTGTATATTACTTCTCTAATATGAGGAAAATAATAAAGTCAATAATTCAAAATTGTAAAGTTTGCTTAGAAAATAAATACCAAAGGAAACCACCTTAACCAGAAATGGGTAAGACCCCTATTCCCAATTTACCAGGTGAAATCCTTCACCTAGATATAATAGCAGATAAAAAACTTTATTTAACAGCTATAGATATAGAAAAATTTCTAAATAGAATTAATACAAACAGACTAACAAAAAAAATACGAACCAGGTGAAAAAGTCTATTTGATACGCAATAAAAGGCTAGAGAATAAATTTAGCCAAACTTTCACAGAAAAAATAGTGGAAAAAGATCTAGGCACAACCGTGCAAATAGAAGGACGAAAAATCCATAAAAGTAGTTTACGTTAATTTAATAATAAAATGATATTTATTTCACTTTACATATAGTTTTCTTATTTTTAGATTATTATGTTTGGTAAAACTATCAGCTTCTAGAGTTGTAAATTAAACTCAGGCTCACTTCATTGCAATTGAACAGGGGAAAGCAGCGATATTTGACGACTATGTCCACATCATTCATATGACAAATCTAACAGACTATAGGGAAATGGTAGAAGATATCAGAAGATATCTTATAAAAATTTTAACAGAACAAACAGATGAAATTCTCCAATTAATACGAACCATTGATTTTCCACGAAGACTTGCCAGATCTATTGACTTCATGTAGACCCAACATTAAAATTTAAAGCAGGAACACCTGACCATGACGACT
>NC_051846.1:92394594-92419600 GCF_002237135.1 Teleopsis dalmanni | reverse complement strand
TGCAACAAACAAACACACACAGATACACACACATACACTCACATGTACATCGATTGCAAGGAGCAGTGAACAAGGATTGTATGACTATTGTCTATGTTAAGTTTACTTTGTTATGTTGCAGACAAAATTATGTCCTTGCTGCTGCCGTTGAAGCCATGATCAGATTTCGATTTATTCTAACCAACCATAAAACTTTTAAAACGAAAAACTTTTTGATAAAAAAAAACAAATTCAAAAAATGTAAACAAAATTTTGATAAATTCAATTAAACTGAAAATCAGTTTGGAAACATATATGTGCCCAAAGTGTACCATTCCACATATCCATACACATAGTCAGAAGGGTAAATAAACTGACATCAACACTCTACACACGCGCCTGCCATGCATTGACATATCAAATATTGACATTAAACTTTGAGGCTTTAGACTTTTTCCCTTTTCTGGGGAACTCATTTGGTAAATGAATTTTTAACTTGGAAGGTGAAAAAACTTTACTGGATACTCTTAGAAAAGGAATAAACAAAAGGTAACGAAATGTAAATAATTAAAAATAAAAAAAAAATTAAATATGTTAAACAGATTACACAAAAAAGTAAAAGTTAAGTTGATTTCATGTTTTATGGTCTACGGTAAATACTTTGAGAATTTTTAATTAAGGATTAAGTTCCATGAAATTGCATTTAATTAAGAAATGTCAACAAACACAGAAGCAATAATACTCAATATACACATATATTGAAGTTTCAGTGTTCTATATGAACACAATCGATGTTATCTTCTCTGATAAGATGCGTTAGCTTCAAAGAGAACCTGCTTCTTCATAAGAAATATAGTCTTTAGAATGCTTTACTTAAACTTACCGTGAAGCAAACTTTATCAACTTAACAAGAGTTTCTTTATAAACTATAAGTTCACTTTGGGATATAAGGGGCAAAAGAGTGTGCCCTAATGAAGGATTGATGCGAATATATAGTCTAGCCTTCTCAACTGTCATCCTCACCTACATACGAGGCTCTGGCGACCGAGTACTGGCGATATAACCTGAAAACATATAGTTGAGCGGGAACTCTCTAACTGCTTAACACGAATCCTATCTCCGGGTTAGCAAATAAGGTGATCTGGCTCTCCAAGTTGAAAGTTGATGGCAAGGCCAGCACCCCTGGATTGGAAAAATTTTACCGCTACGCAAGCCTCAGTTTGAAGGCTTATACTGGACTGTAGTGCCAAATAAGAAGAAGTTCACTTTACAGCTAAGGTGTTTCATCAGATAAAATATCATTAATTGATTTTATTTTATGAGTATATAGAGTAAAAGCGTGACTACACTTCTTCTTTAATTGTTTATTCAAAAATTGAATGCTACAATATGTTAGAAATAATATTTTTGTTCTCTCTGTCTCTAGCAGTATGTACCAAGTCTTTAAACGTTCTTAACACAGTCCATTGTCAGATGTTCCTCAACCTTCTCAAAGACATTTGTTTTATTCCCACGCCGCGATTACCGTCGATTCTGCCTTCTACAATCAGTTGCAGTAATTCATATTTTGGACCTCGGATATGATATAACCAAAATAACTCGTTTTTCTTATTTTAACAGTTTTTAGGAGTTCTCTATCTTTTCTTAATCTTGTAAGAACTTCTTCATTTGAAACTTTGTCCGTTCAATGAATCTTCAGAATAAGTCTGTAGCACCACATTTCAAACGCTTCTATTTTGTTTATTGTTAGAATTTTTAAAGTCCAAGATTAGAAAGCCATAGAGTAGAATGGACCAGACATAGCATTTAACGTAGCGGATACACTTATCAAATGAAAGTTACCGAACTTGATAAGGCTATAAACTTTTTCAAGTCCATAAATTTTAAGGATGATATCTTTGTCATGCCCGTAAGATAGTGTGCCTCAAACCATTCAACTACTACAATAAATTTAACCTCTTAAACTACTTTTTTCTGATTTTTAGTTTTCAGGAACTGTCGTTTGGTTGAGACAACCAAAAAATCTTGACTAAGCACAAAACGATAAACTTTTAATATATCAAAATTAATAACGAAATAAGCGTTAAATAAAGAACTGATCCATCCTTCAATCCATTAATTTTAGTCAAGTAGTAAACGCAAATATACTTATTTGCTACTGTCCTCTTCTAGTAGAGCATAGGGCCTTAAATATACTACAAAAAAGACGCTAATATACTATGTACCTATATGGAATACTTAATAATGTCTTGTCGAGTATGAATTTTTCATTTATTTGAATTTAATTTAATTTAATTACATTATTCTGACCAATTTTTTAGACAATTGATTTGAATCAATTTAAAATAGTATCCCGTTTATGGAAAACTATCCAATATCTAAAACAGCAAAGAGCCATGTTTTAATCTATGGTACTAAAGCATGAAGTAAATACTCGAAATTAAAACAAATTCAGGATATAACTGATTTACATCGATCTATCGCTAACGCATCCAGATTGAACCAGATATACTATAATTCATAAAAAAGATATTAAAGTGAAATACATTCCACACCAAATGGAAACAAATAGACTGGTTTTGAATAGCTACATTTCTAGAGCATCTAACGACTGATTTCAATTTCAAAGTACCATAACTTTTAAAGTCATTTAAGTTGCAATATAGACTAGAAATAAAATTAAAGGGTATTTAATATTGCTGGAGATTTGTTACCTAAATGGAAACTTATCCCGAGAAGAGCACACCAATTTCAAAATATATTTGAGTATCAACTTCAATGGAATTGCTATGATATGTACTCACGGTTGCCACTTGAAAATTTTTTTCTGTACCAAAATTGGTTTAAAAAGGTACCATTTCTGTAAAAAAAGGTCCAAAATTTTTCTATTGTCTTTTTATAAGAAAATACAATTTATATAAAATGTACAAAAAGTATAAAACAATACAATATCCACAATAAAGTTGGGTCGCCGAAAATGTACCATTTTTTGAACATGAGTACCAGAGTACCAAACGGAAAAAAAAGTACCAATTTTGGTACTAAAGTACCATAAGTGGCAACCGTGTATGTACTGTATACTTATCAGTAAGTGCCCTACAAAAATCGGTTGCTTTTGCCATATAAGGGTAACGCTAGTTGTGCGATATTAAGAACTCGTAAGATATGCTACAGATTAAAGGATAGTAGTGTAATAGTATAGTAGTGAATAGAATAGTATAGTAGTGTGATAGTAGGTCAATAAATGTGTCAACGAACTGATGGGATCTTGTTTATTCTAACATCTGTACAAACAATGAATATGTTTATACGATAAAAAATATTTAAATTTTTATAATAATTTACCATTATTGGAAATATTACGAGATATTATAATTCAAGAAGAAAAAATAAGAATGATTTAACAAAAGTCTAACAAATAGAAAATATAAGTCCAATTTCCAATTATTTAGGATAAGTTGTTTTATAAATGTTAAACATTTTATGATTAAAGAATATTTTTGATTTAACTTGTCTTAGACATCAGTTTTGAAACAGAATATTGGAGATTCTTTCAATATAAATACATATTAGATATCAAATCAAAACTAGTATATTATTTAAGATTAAGTCAAATAAATCTGTAGACCAGTATATTTGTATAAATTTTAGATAGTATACATTTTTTAGTTTATCAAAACTAAAAAATATCTGAACAAAAGTTCAGCTATTTCTCATTGTTTTGTACTGAGTAAAAACCAGAAAAAATTAATGGAGATAATCATTTCATTACTAACATTTCATTAAATTAAAACATATTAAACAATATTTTACTGTTAACGCACTTTGCTCAATGGGCTGTACTCCAATTAGAATCTATAAATTATATATTAAAATTACTTCCTAAGAAAGACTACATTTAAATATATTTATTAGTACCTACTTATAGAGTTGTACTTGTAAAGTGAATGAGAATTATAAATAAATTACAACAATAATCAAAACATTTTCAAATATTGCTTTGAATTAGAACAAAATATTGGACTAAAAACTTTAGAAATCATATATTATTGACTCCGCAAAATTATTAACCGATTTGATATATTTTTATTGATATAAACAGAAATAAAAATCTGAACAGAAAAATGTTCGGTTCAATATCCTGTTTTATAATCAACGTATTATATCTTATATGTTAGTAGATATTTATAATTATTTTACTAAATTTAAAGAATAAATTCTTGAAAATAAATAAATATAAGAAGCACTCTTAAGCGCATATCGATGGTACCAATATTTACGACGGTATTCGTGTAAGAGAACTGCTCGTTTAAAATAACGTTCTTTGCTTATAACAATAAAGCTGAGATCTAGCTATTTAACAGTTTTAACAGTAATATAAGTTAATGAGATCCTTTGAAAGGTATATAATGTGGTATTATTATTTAGTATAGTAGTATAGTATAGTATTACATTTATATTTTATATTCAAATAAGGTCTTTGAAATTTATGGCAATAATTTTTTTTGAAATCACATTGATTAATCAAATTGCTTCAGAATCCATTAGAATTGGAATGGGTCATATTATCTAATGTAACAACAATCAAGACTTTGTATACGATAATTAACCTAATAAATTAATAAAGTTCATCTTAACAAATTAACTTTTTATTTAGGCAAAGAAGGAAACGTCCTTCTTTGTCACTTTTCCGGTTAAAATTGAAATTTCTCACCTTCATTCTGAAATCGGCTGAAAGTTCTCGTTTAATTTTCCTGTATATCCTCATTTGAGATTCTATTTTCCTGCATATTTGGATAATCATGTTTGCATATTTCTGTTATAAACTTTTACCTTGCGTTACGTATACGCACTGGGCACGAATTTTAAACCGAATGGCAGTCTGCGCTTAAAGTTTAAAACTGTTTTAATTCTACAAATTGCAATCTGTTTACCGTGTAAACAATGTGTATACTTTTAGTTCGGCTATCGTGTTTCTCTTTGGCAAGCAATCCAGAACCGCAAACTTTTCGCATTTATACTCAGGCGATTTTATTTTTCCCTTGGCGAGTTCGTCATCAAAGTCAAACAAGCGAGAATTTCTCATTTATCATGCATATTTGACAAGCAAATGTAATTTTACAGAACAGCTGAAGCGCTCGATTCCGTTAACAAGTATATGCAAAACAATAACCGCACTAAACAGGGCGGAATCTATCGCATTCATACCATACTTAGCCTACTACACTATGGTGAGCCATACTCCGGCCCTTTTACGAGTATGGGAAGCATAGTTTCGGGCTAAAAGGTGACAAATGTGGTTTTGAATTCGATTTAAAATTATTCCTAGCAGAACGTGCAGATAGGACTTCATAATCCATGTATGAGTATGTTATGCATAATTAAATTGAAAAAATAATTTAGAAAATTAAAAACAACATAAGTATGTAAGTGATTATATTTGATCAATGCCTTGTGATTAAAATATTTTTCTATGCTCCAGAAGTTAGAGTTTTCTGGTGGACTTTATATTTTGTTTTCGTCCATGCATTTCATTATTGGCATTGGGACGTCTTCAATAAAAAGTAAATTCGTTTGAATTTAAAAAAATTGAAAATCTTCCAAAATATTTTTAAAAGCCTGGATTTGTTATTCACTAAATCCAGAGAAGTTTTGTAAAACCCAATTATATGTTTTGAAGAATACAACCTATAGCCGATTGTAAAAATTGACTAAGAGAGCTAAAATGTACGCATTTTTTCAAAAACCGAAAGAAATAATTTTTGAAAAATAATGTAACGTAGAGGTTTGTAATTACTTAATATCTCTATATTTTTAATTTATATTAATTCGTTTAAATTAAAAAAAAAATTATTTTCATTAACTTACAGCGTAGGGTCCATTAGTTCTGCATACATAATAGGCGGTACAGTTGTTCCGCTACATGATCTGTTTAAAAATAAGTAAGAAAAAGTAAAATAGAATAGTATTAAAAGGTATGACACACTTATTGTTCTATTTTTAATTATTTTCCTATTTTTAATAATTGTATTAAATAGTATTATTGTATAGTTTTTGCTACATTTACATAATATAAGAACAATTTTATGTCTTTTAGATTAGATTTTAAAAAACGAGTTGAGAACTTATCACCACGTCACTGCATTCTTTGAGGATTTTTGTGACATATCCACTTTAGGTCCATAGACGAGTAGCAGCTAGGAATGCCATTATGTCCTTTGGAGAGATGTTGCCTAATTCCATTATAAGTGGATAGGTAGTAGATAAATACCGAAGCCTGAGTTTGACTAGACTATCAAAGTGATACAGAATGTATTCTGCTGTTTCGTCTTCTTTGTAACAAAGTCTGCAGCTATTGTCTCTAGTAAAACCTGTGTTCGGTAGATGCTCTCTAACTCCATAATGCCTAGTGAGAAAACCTTTGACAAGTTGGATGCCACTTCTATCCACCATAAGTAGCTCCCTAGTTCTGGTTTTTGTATTGTTCATTACGAATTTTTGCCAGAGGGTCATACCATCAATAAAGAATATTACCTCGGTGTTATGCGGCATTTGCGTGAGTCCATCCGTAAGAAAAGACCAGATTTGACAACAATTGGCCAACAATTGGATTCTTTACCACGACAATGTTCCATCGCACTCGGCTTTTTTTGTACGCGATTTTTGACCAAACACGGCACCACTGATATCGCTCAGGCTCAGGCTCAGGCTCAGGCATCATATTCGCCAGATCTGGAGCCGTGCGACTTTTTTCTGTTCCCGAAACTCAAATTTCCCCTTCATGGTAAGCGTTTTGAGTCGATTGAATCGGTAAACAAGAATTCGCCGAAGGAACTAAAAGCTATACATGCACGGGCCTACGAAAAGTGTATGGAAGATTGGGTTAAGCGTTGGCATATGTGTATCGCTTCAGAAGGAGAATATTTTAAAGGAGATGAAATAAATTTGGAATAAAATTTAATTTTGGGTTTTATTTACAAAATCCGAGTACTTTTTGAGCAGAAGGTATATATATATATATAGTATATATATTATATATAATAGTATATAGTATATATTATAATAGTATATATATTAAAAAAAGTTAGTGACGAGTATTGTCATAGACATAACAATTATAATGTATGCTTCACCAATATGCTAATAGGAACTGACAACTAATGCGCTTACAAATTTTTAAAAATTTGTAGAAAAATTTACCCTTAATGCTTGTAACAAACTAAGATTAAACTACGTTACAATGTAATATGCAATGTAAAATAGCCATTCGATTTATTTTGAACCGTATTTTTGTTTATGTCATGAGACGAAATAAATTTGGGTGAACATCATTTTTTGTTTGAATTCTGGAAAGACGTTTTATGCACTATTGACTTAAGAATCTCGCTGTTTCATAACAGTTTGAAAAACGCTATTAGTATGAAAAGTACTTTTGGGGTTGAAAACTTTGCTCTTTTACAAAAGTTTGAAAGTTCTTACTTTCAATTGATTCACTTATTGGGTTAGGTACTTTGATATTTTAAAACAGTTTGATTTTCGCTGTTGTAGTTCATGGAGAATTAATTAATACTATGTTTAGGGATATTTCAAATGCTATGTGCATGATAAACTTAAAGAGAAAGATAAAATAAATGTTGTTATTCAAGCGAAAAAAAACGCAATGTTTCTTGATATTTTTATTAAACTTCAAACCTGTATTAAATTAAAAACTATTTTAGTTAAAAACAAGATTTAATCTTTATAAATTTATGTTTAACTTTAAGTTTGCAAACTTATCAAATTATTAAACTTCTTAACTTCATCTTATATCTCATCTATATCTCACCTTTTCTTCTTATCTTGCTTTCATTTCAATCTTTACTTTTATTTTAATCTTTACTTTTATTTCAATCTTTAATTTCACTTTAATCTTTGCTTTAATTACACTGTCTTATCTCCCCTATTACACTACTTTATCTACATATATGTTATTAATAGTTAACTTTAATAAAACCGGAAAATATATTGAAAGTAGTGCAAATTTTTAAATTTGAATAAAGAGAAAGAACTGTAACTGTTATTAATTTAAAATAGAGTAAAATATAATAATTTACACGCTCAAAATCCACTAAAGCTAATCAAACTACTGAATGCCATTCTTTATAGATATAAATAATAATCAACTTTTAAAATTTCCTAGATATAAATGGTGTTTGGAATACGTCATTGTTAACATTCGATTTGTAAGCAAAAAACATATGACTTCCTTAAATTAGGGCAGTGTGAACACTTTTGAAATTAACTTAATTTCATTTTTACGAAATTAAGGAAATTTGGGTGTCAAAGCAACTGTGTCGAAGCAATATTTTAGGTAATAGTCGATTGTTTTTTTTTGCTTTAAAAGAATGTGTCTATATTTCTTCATGAGGGCTTATAAGCAAACTTAGGAAGATCGTCGGGTTTAAGCATTGAAATGTAAATTTGTAAGCAGTATATGTGTGTACAATCTGTAAGTGTAAATAATATTATTTGTTTTGCTGATAAGGTTAGCCTACATTTGTTTTTGTGAGCGATAATGTGCATTTTATTATGTTTAGTTGATTGCACCTTAAGTAATAAATAATTTAATAAATTAATTAAATAAATAAATGAATGCTTATTACTCAGCTTTTATTCATAATTTTTTTTTTAAATATTTGCAACAAATACATTTTTGTACAAAATTGAAATTAAAAATGTATTACTTGACAATTCCAATAAAAATTAATTATTAAAAATATGATTTGTATTCAGAAATATAAACATAACATATATACACAGCAGAAAAAGTCTACGTTCACCCACAAAATTTTTCTTAAATTTCGCATAACTTTTTTAATTTTTACTGAAATTAATTTTTGTTTTCTGATTTATTTTAACCAAAGAAACAACAGTAAAGTTCTAATACATAAAAATAACAGTTATTCTTTAAAAATAATTAAACACAATTTTATGCAATTTTTGAAGAAGAAAAAGTCTGCGGACACTTCTTAATATTTACATTACATTACATTAAAATTCACAGAAATCTTAGATTTAATAGCCTGTGGTATAACCTCTGTATTTAATAACCTCTCTTAAGCATCTTTGCATGAAACCTTTGCGTTTATTTTTGCTATTCTTCCTTGATGAGGTTTCTTAATATATTCTTGCTGAAAATCATGTGCTGGTGAATCTTATTTTTTAAATAAGCCTACTGATGTTCTATAGGAGTAAGGTCTGGTGATTTTGGTAGTGTTTAAGTTGTCTGAGAGCATGGTTCAGCAGCCAAATCCGTACGATCGCTGCTGTATGCTTAAAGTCGTTTTCCTGCTGAAACAAAAAGTTTGCCTCAAGCCCTTACTTTCTGTCATTTTCTTTCAAATTTGTTTTTGGAATATTTATATACTCATATTTGTCCATTGTATGTTGAATCAATTCATGTTTACCGGCGCCATTACTTGCTATACACCTCCAAACCATTACGCCTCCACCACCATGTTTCACCGTTGAAATCAATTTTAGTTTATCATAGGCTATAAATGATTTTCTCCAAACCTTTGATTCGAAATATGCAAAATTAACTCTCATTGGAGAAAAGAACTCATTTTCAGAACTCTATAGCTCTATTTACATGCTTTCTTGCAAAGCTTAATCATTTTACTCTATTACATTTGGATATGTATGGCATCTTTCCTGCAACCAGGGTATAATACATGAATTTCTTCAAAATTTTCCGCATAGCATCAGCACATATTTTGTGTTCAAGTATTTCGGCAATATGTTCAGCTAGTTTGGAGGCTGCTACTCTTGGATTTGCTTTCACCTGGTTGATTATGCTATGTGTTTCGCTACCTGACAGAATTAAGGAGCGCCCAGTGCAAGGTTTAGAAATATAATTACCCGTTTCCAGAAAGTTATTTATAATTCTTTGCACAGATGAATATCTTTAGCAAGTTTTAATTGGTTGACGTCACCTTTCCAAAATTTAACAAATATTTGTCGTTCACTAACATTAATTTCACGTCTTTTATTTTCCATTGTAAAAACTTACTGTTAATATAAAAAAATATTTTTTAATAACTAATTCTTAGACTCTTTAAGAAGTCAAGCGAATTTAAATTAACGGTAAATGTAAATATTAAGAAATATATAGACTTTTTCTGCTAAGTATGTATGTTTTTATTGCAAATTTGTGCATATATTTTATCTAATATGAAACCACTTCTTATTAATTTGAATTTTTAATGACTTTTTATAATTATTTTGAATATATTATTTTAAATAAGATGTGTTTTGTGACGTCTGTCGCAATTTTTAAAACCAAAAAAAATTGAAAATTGAAAGTTTATATTAAAATGATATAGACTTTTAGAATATATATTAGGTATTTAAAATTTATTCATACAGAATTTGATTTTTTTAAAAAATTTAAAGCCTCTGAAATGAATAGTAAAACGATTGAGGGTAATAAGTGTTGTTTATCTCATAGTAAGAGATCCAAAAGAAATTTTCCCGATTTAAAACTATTTAAATTTCCTTTTTCAAACTATGATTCGCCTATTCTTCAGGAGTGGGTAGATAAGTCTCATTGTATTGGTGTATTAACCATTATTCTGCAGTAATTATTGGAAAAAAGAATCCTAAACATGGAGCTGTCCGATCGTTATGCCTACATCGGTGATGAACGGAAAACTGAAGATAATATCGAACAATTTAATTCTAGAATCTCCAATTCGAAAAACGGATGAGATCAAAATCTCCTCCCTGTTTGTGTGGCAGTTTTTTTCAAAATTTTAGGAACGTCAGATTTTAGCAAAATAAGAATCTTTTATTGCGGAAAAAACTATTTAAAAAATCTGAATTAAATCTTCGTTTAAAACGAGGAAATAAGACTTTGAAGAAATTGGTAATTAAGTTTAAAAGGCAATTAAAATCAAATCTCTAAAATGCTGAATAAACCTAATCGATGAGCTATAGCTGTCTGGAATCTGAATGAACGGTATATTGCCAAAATTATTTATTATAAGTCCACTGCTATATATTTATATATGAAACACACGTTAAACTTTAATTTTCTCATTCCTTCATTCTTTAGGAGATGGAATGAAAAAAAAAATTACAGTCCGGACATTATATTTGTATATATAGAGGGATTGAATGGACTCAATCGAAAAGGAATGCATTTTAATATTTTGAGAAAATTGCTATAAAAAAAATTTGACTTACAATACCTCTGCAGGCGTAATTTTTGGGCTAGTTGATTTAAGAAATAAATGGACAGATCAGTAAGGTATGCATATTTGCGTTTTTATATTGCTCATAAAAAATTGGAAATTCGTTCTGAATTATATTGTAAGGAATAATTCAATCAAAGGATTATTAGAGAATAATTTAGATTGTGCAGCGCAATTGGGATTGAAAGTACGTGCAATAACATGTGATCAAGATCTAAATAATCGGAGTTGCTATAAGTTATTGAATGCTTCAGTGGAAAGATTATACTTTATTCATAACATATAGCAAAAATCTATATTTTATATGAAAAACCACATTTAATAAAGAAAAGAAATTCATTAATAAAATTAGATTTTGAAATAGCTGACGACAAAATTAAATTTGATGTCATAAGAGAATAGTTTGAGTTAGAAAAGGGAAATGTGACGAAAATGATAAAATTGACAATAGCTCATATTGCAACTACTAATTTAAAAAAAAATGCGAGTAAGGCTGGCTGTTCAAACTTTGAGTCATACTGTTGCATCGGCAATTAAGTCTACAACCATAAATAAACAATTCCATAGAAATGATGTCACAGTCGCAGCCAATATGTCAGCATTTTTGATCTCATTGACAACTGCTTTGATGTCCTCAACAGTAAAACATTTAATGATCCCAAGCCTTTGAAACGTGGGTTAAGATTCGAAATTTGTGTTTGGAAAAAGATTTTGGATTGAATAGATTATATTAAAGACCTTCAATATAAAGCAAAATATTTTATGTTAACGGATTAAATCAAACGACAAATGGCATATAAATATTTTTGTTTTTCTGAGTAGCCTCTTCAACCAATATCCATTAGAATAGAAATTTTCATATATACGATGGTCGTGACAAAAATCCGTCGGTGTACGATTTTAACATAATTGTGGCAAAGCTATTGTCTTTGAAATTGTATCAGTTCAACTCACAATGAAATTGATACTTTTACTTTAACAGAAATAAAATATTCTAGAATATTGCTTGAAAATATTCCCAGTTTACATTCCATAACAGCGAACACTTCAGAGAACATTTGTGGGGACAATGAAGCATACTTCGATGAAGAAGCGGTCTCCTTCAATTCAGATAGAATTCCTATAACTTCTACATAGCTTAACAAAATGCAAAAACTCAGATTTGGAGATATAAATAAATTCGTGTTGTGTTTTTATACCACACTCGATGAAACCGAATGTAGCGTGCAATCAATTCAAGTTCTAAATTATTTTGTATTTTATTAGAATTCATATATTTACGTCAATAATGTTGAAATATTACTCATATTTATGTTCATTAGTATACTATCATTAAAGTGACCTTCTCGAATCTCATCTTCTCATTAAATATGTAAATGCAAAATCTTAAATCGTTATCATTTTCGTAAGCTTCTAAATTTCTACTGAGTTTCAAAAATATAGTTCAGTTCGGTCGGTATTGGAAGAAAGTCCAAAAGTTCTTCAAAGTAAAAAATGAAGCTTTTATATTTTCTATTAGCTTTGAATATATTGAGTGCAGTTAGGAGTGCAAGTATATCAACAGAAAATGTGAATGGTGTGTTGATGAGAAAAAATGAAAACAATTTATTGACGATGGAAAATGATAATAATCAGGGACCGTAACAGTTATCATAAAAAATATAAAAATCACCTTTTAACTTTTATCATTCGCATTTTTAAAATAAAACTCAAAAAATAATAATTATTTTTGCAAAATTATTTTATGTGCCTTTTATTTTTTTCGCGCAGAAGAATTTTGTATGAATTTAGAAAAACAACTACCTTGTATGAAAATTGCATTTTATATTTTCGTTTTAAATATATTCGGCAGAAATTGCCAGTTTTATTAATATTTTATACTTATAATGCAAAAGTAACAATTATATGTGCGTTTTAAAAAAAAAAGCAAAATTTTAATAGTTACTTCTGCGCGAAAAAAATAAAAGGCACATATAATAATTATACATAAGGAATATAATATAAAGCAAATTTAATTATTGTTTTTTGAGTTTTATTTTAAAATACTTATATATAAAAAGCATGCATAATACTAAAGATAAAAGTTATTAGAATGATAACTATATACTTAAATATGAGTTTAGACAACTTTTTGTTGTTGAGTTTTTTATTAAAAATTTTGAAATAACTGTAATTTTCGGTCCCTGCTAATAATATATATATATGAATAATAATGAAAATAAAATAGATTCCAGTACGTTCCTTTATTTCGGATATGGCAGTAATCTTCTAACCAAACGAATTCACATACGAAATCCAACAGCAGTCAAAATAGGTGCGGGAAGATTAGAGGTGAGGGAAAAAAATGATTATTTGATTTAAAATAATAGTTATTAATAAGAAAATCAATAAATTAAGTTAACATATTACTAAAATTAATCAATTTTCATTAAAAAGATAAGAATAATATCAATAAGAAAATAATTTCGTAAATAAGAAAAGATAAATTAGTGTGAATATGAATTATCTATAAATTATCTTATCTAAATTTTTAGTAAAGAAATTAATTTTGGATCATCATTTTACATATAAAATATGCATAAAGGAATGTCTCTTATACAGGGTTATCCATTTAGTGGCCCCCAAAGTAACCATAAGTGAAACATTTATGAGATTTGAATCAAATTTTTTATTGTCTGGATGTTATTTGCATTTTATCTAGATCAATAACCATCCTGGCCGTATTCACAACTTAACTGACGTTCTATTATGATTATCTACAGTTATTACTAAGAAAAAAAATATACTAGCCAAATTTCTTTACAGAACTACCGTTTAGACTTTAACAGCTACGCAGACAATTGGGATGGTGCACCAGCAACTATTGTTCCAACAGAAAACTCCACCGTATATGGCACACTTTGGGAAATCGATATCTCCAACTTGGCTGATATTGATGAGTAAGTACTTTATAACCAGTTTAATTAAATCGAATAACTGAATCTCTCTTTAATTGTTTTTTTAGCCAAGAAGGAGTATCAGAAGGAGAATATGAACCGGTCAATATATCAGTTTTTTTAAATAATGATACAGTAGTGAATGCGCGTTCCTATGTTTTAGTTAAGCAACCTGAAATACCACTGAAAATGTTGAATATGTCGAATATTCCTTTCGAACGACAACCATCGAAGACATACTTACAATGTTTAGTTAAAGGCGCCATTGAGTCTGAGCTTCCAGATGAATATATACGTTGGTTGAGAACTATCAAACACAATGGAAAAGTGGCTAAGGCTTTGGAAGATCTTTTAAAACTGAGTGATATAGAATTGTCAACATAACTGCATTTATACAGTAATTGCTTTGTAACTTTATCACCGAAATCATATTTGTTTCTAGTAATATTTGTTACCAAATAGAAGGATATAAATAATATTTTTTTTTTATTTTATAAATTCAATTATAATAAATCGAATAATATTATAATGAAACATGAGCTAATAATATACGTTCAAAGTATGCAGTAAAAGCTTTATGCTTTCATACTCGAATATCACTATTAGCATTTCTGTGTAAATCAACAGTTGTCTAATAATAAAGAAAACTACTTAAGAATATAAGTATCAAAATATATATAGATATAGATATATAGATTTACTCATTTGTAACTGCGCTTCATATATTTATAAAATGTAGCAATTTTTACAATTGAGCATTAAAAATAGATATCATAAAAAGTATTCGAGATTCAAATCATTGCAAAGAAAGTCCAAAATTACGGCTCAAATACACATAACTCCACTTAGATCAATTCTTCTACAAGTCAGAATTTGATGTGTGTTTGTTTTTGTTCATTTAACTTCTTGAATATTGACATTTTTGTTAAATTTTCTTTATGTTTTATAAAAAAAACTAAATATTTTTCAAATCTTAAAAAATGTTGCTTGCACGAAATAAGTTGTGAGCCACTGCAGATTCTACCCTATCCCTTTTAGTTATGACAGTCGGTTTCAGTCTATCTTCCCTAAAACTACCTATGACTTACGGTGTGACTCAAATCTATTAATTACAACTCCCTTATTTCCGACCTATTTCGCCATACGTTGTCAGTATATTTATTGTCTATTTAAGGTCAAACTTCACTAGTACCCCTTTTGAGCAAATTTACTACCTAAATATATATCCCAGTTGAATTATGATTAGGAGAAACATTTTTTTTTTCTGCAATAAAAAAAAAGAGGTGCAATCACATAATTTAATTTGAATAAATTTTTCTTTATTTCAATATTTTCTATGCATATAACACAAAAATGTATAAGTTCTACACCAAAAAAAAAAATTATTTCTTAATACAGTAATGTTTCTATGTAGCAAAAATATTATAAATATAACAAAAGAGAAAGGAAAAGAAAAAAGTATCGCTTGCCTAGTCAGGCACTTACCACAACTGCCTAAATGACGCTGTTGGTGTACCTAATAAAATTTAAACAAAAATTACCTGCAAGCAAGAAAAATAATAATTCTAATAATTAGAAGAGCCTTAAGGCTCAGTTAGTCGGTACGTACCGTAAGAACTTAAGTCAAAGCGAAATACACAACCAACCACACCTCTACATTTACTAGGAATGGAATAAACAAAAACGGCGAACATTGCTTATTTTGTTACTATCAAATACACAAGTGTCGTTGAGTGTACATTTCGCTTTGGCTTAAGTTCGCTTAAATTCTTACGGTACGCACTGACTACCTGAGCCTTTGATATAGTTTTTAATAACAGATGAAATCTCTACTTTCTGTTGAGTTAGATTAGATTGAATTAGCACCGTCGTATCTCGCTTAAAAAAAAAATGAATCCCTCATTCAAGTGAAACTAATCTGATGAGTCTATAAAATTATCTAATCTCCTAAGATTCAAAACATTTGTAATACATACTGTTATAAATTTCTCTTACAGTTGTCGAATATTTCCAAGAAATATAAAAGAAATAAACGTAGGACCGTAGCCTCTGAGAATTTCTGTAAATCAGACAGCTGCAGTTTCCTACTGAATCCAAAATCTTTGAATCCGTTATAGATCTTTTTAAATAGGTAGCTGTATTGATTGGGTACCCATAACAGTGTGGATAATTCCTTATTAAAATTTCTTTATTGAAATGGAATGGTAATGAATATCTTCGCTGTATTACAACAGATCTATGTTAAGTCCCAAAGGTCTAATACAATAAAACCGTTTATGATTATATTAAAATATTAAGTGCAGTAAGGAATGCAAATATATAAATTAATTTCATGATGAGCTATCGCTTATGATTAACTTTTCATACATTATCCATTTTACAATTTTTATTAAAATTCTTTTAAAATCATTTCATGACCCAAGTGTTTTTTTTTCGATCTTTACATATTATTATGAAGGCACGGGTTTTTTCCATAAATTAAAGTATTTCAAATATAAACAATAGTCTACATTAGACATTAAGAAATTTCATTAACACGGATTTTTTCACATACAAAAGAAAAGGCGTTCACGGATAATTTAAATAAAAGCGATAGACAAGGTTATGTTATCAAAAAAGGGACTATTTACCTGTTAGAAAAACCCAAGCTAATTAAGGAATAACATTTTCAAACTGTTTAGTATGTAAGATTTAGTATTTAAGAAACGAAAATATACAAAATAAAATTAGTTGAATATTTTGTGTATAAGCATAAGGTTGATTTTTACTAACGAATTTAGTATTACTTTAACAACAGGAAAAAAAACGGGTGCGGAACATCGGTCGAAATTTAAAAATAACTAATATTAAAGAAGCAGAATTTTAAATCGTGAAAGAAAAATTTCAAATAAAAAAAATGGAACAGGCATTTTCTTTAGGAATGGCAACACCGGCTGAACTCGATGTAAACTATCAAGGACAGGTAACAGACTTACAAAAACAAATAAATTTTTACGGAAGTAGGATACAGGATGCAGAAAATTATTTACAAATGACCAAACAAAAACTGTTAAAAGTGCAACAAGAGTTAAATAATGTAGAACATAATTCAGAAGATGAAATAGAAATAGAAGCATGTCAAAAGCCAAATTTCATGTCCAGGGAACTGGAAGAATATCGACTTTCCACAGATAAACTCTCAATGGAAGTGCAATTACTCACTGACAAAATTTCTGCTATGGGTAAACAGATCGAAACTCATGAAGAGAAATCAATTTTATATGATAGTTTAAAATTGCAACATGAGAAAGATTTAAATGAACTTGATTTAGCAAAATCAGAAATACGGAATTTGGAAAATCAAATAGTAGATTTGAAAAAATTATCAAAGAATAACTATTCGAGTTCGAATAACTATTCGAGTTGGAATAACTATTGGAGTTCGAATAACCATTGGAGTTGGAATAACCATTCGAGTTGGAATAACCATTGGAGTTCGTATACCCATTCGAAGTTGGAACATGAAGTTCAGTTTTTGCGTAGTGTAAATAAAGACTTGAAGTATAATACGCAACAGGAAATATTTTTTTTGAAATCGCGACTTAGAATGATAGTTGAAGAATGTTCTGAATACAATGAAAAAAATGTTAAATTAAAACGTGAAATTGCAGAATGGATGAAATTAGCTCAAGATAACTGTCCCACTAATGTGAGACCTAATCCTTTAGCATTACATGCTGAAATTGAGAGACTATTAGAAAATAGTAAAAAAATGGTAGCAGAGAAAAACGTAAAAGAATCAGAAATGAAATCTATTAACTCCGATTTGGTTGAATCTAAAAATAAATGCGATGAATATGCTAAGAATATTAAGGAACTAAAGGAACATATAAAGGAATTAATGATAGGACTTCAAGCATTTTTCAAGGCAATGTGAAACAAACAGAAGAAGAAAAACAAATTAAAAAGACAATCGACTCGGTCAAGTTACAGAAACCAACCTATCAGGAAATCATACTAGTTGTCAAGGAACTCAAATAAAAATACCAACACGTGCTTCTTTAATAATAAAAGATTTCATTTAAATAAGTTATATATTTTAAGTTATAAGTTATATATGTTAAGTTATATATTTTTCAATAAAAAGCTTTAATTAATTTTAATTTAAAATTGTTTTATTTAACTAATCGATTTGTATGGTTTTCTTTTTGATTTTAATATATAGCTTTGGTCTGACAAATTATATATATAAACCATTAGTGATGTTGATGAAAGGAATAATTTGATAAATTTTTTAAGTTCTTTCTCTGAGAAATACACGTTTTTTTAAAGTTGTTTCTATATAAACTTTGTTTAAAGACTGAAATGTTCAAACTATACCTATGACAAAAAATAATAATAACTTCTTTCCAGAAAAAAATAAAAATAAACCTAATTCCAAGTTTATTTATTTCGGTTGTAGCAGTGATTCTCTCTAATCGAATTCAATTACAAAATCTAACAGCGGTCAACTTAATTATCAACCTCAAAACGTTAGTCCAAACGTCTGAAATGCCAAATCAGTACTCCGAAATGGATAACTCTTTATATGTTTGTGAATTAAATTAATTTTAAAATTGACTTTATCGAATAGTATTCTCTGTGAATGTATAATATAGTAATATAATAATTCCTTTGAATAATTACAAATAATAATAAAGTCATCAATTAAATTCTCTTAACTTTACTCCTTCAACAAATATTGTGTGGAATATAAAAATATCACCCGTTTTTGTAGCACCTAAAGTCTTTATAAATAAGACATTTTGTGGTAATACCAGTGTGGAGTCCGGATAGAGAATAGTATAATGGAATGGTTTTTTTTGTCATTACTCAGGCAATGGTAAAAATATTTAATTTAAACTAAAACTGCTCTGATTATTTATAAACCTATGAGCAGGTCTTGACAAAATTGATGGAACAATAATACATAATAAGATTATATATGGAACCTGATTCTTTTGAAATCAATTCAAGCGTTGGTAAGAAGATTTTTTATCTGTTGAAATATTTAATAATGTATTAAAATGAGAAGATGACATAAAAACAAACCATTAAATGGACCTGTTACATTATGTGGATATGCTGATGACCTATATCTAATAGGAACCAGTAATCACATCGTGCGCTACACTTCTGAAATTCTATATAAAACTAACGATGTTGGAAGAAGTGAACACATATAAAACAAAACGATATGACTAACATTGTTGGATTGGTAAAGTATAAACCCGATGGTACCTGATTATATCAATATCTGTCAGAGTAATGCATATAGAAATGTAATTTGTTACGCTAATACGAGACAATACTTTCACGACCAAAGTATTGTCCGCGATTCTTTCGCGATTAAATTATAATGAAAATTGTTTGCTGGGAACGTATCAAAGACAGGTTAAACACCTGCAAAAGCAAACAAAAGATAAAAAAGAAAAGATTACATTTATATTGATTTTACTTTTCAACTGTAAATGGCTTCCATTTATGTAGAAATATATGTTTACACATGAGAATTATATAGAATATAGAATTATATAGAATAAGTTGTATGAATGCATTAGAGTTAGAGTTCTACTACTTATACAAATTTTCTTTGAAAATATATCTTCACTTAATGGCTCATTGAACACAAACCAGCCATAGGAATAGATTACTGCACTATTACCGGATAGAACAAACCTATTTGTTTTGTCATAGATGGGTTTGCAGGCGTATTGTTTGGGTACCCATAAATAGATATGGCCATGGCAGAATTAGACCACTAATAAAATATTGAATAATTTAATAACCGTGCGGCTAAAATGTTATTAAATTTTGTTTGTTGAAATGGAACTGAACTGCTGACTGAAGACGCATAATGACTATCTTAATTGTATTATAACAGATCTAGGTCTCAATACTTTTTACAATCTTGCGATCAATAAAATAAAATCGTTTATGATTATAAATTATCTTTCAAGGGAAGCAATAGCTGAACATGTAATAAATTGACCAAAACCATTCACATTAAAATTAAATCGATTATTGAATTATGATTGGTTTCTATATATGTAGCGTTATTTGTAAAGTACATGAGAATTATAAAAGTGTGAATTGTAACAGTGCATGAGTGTTAGAACCACTTTTAAATTTTTTTTCGATATACTTAATACGTTTTAATTCTTGTTGTATTAAATACATTTGAAATTCGTATCTAGTTTAACAGATTTTGTGTTTTGTTATATTAAATTTTTCAGGTTTTAAGTAAAAAAATTTATTTTATTATTAGTATTTTTTTGTTCGTAAGTTGCAGATTTCTAAAAAGCATATATTTCTATATTAAGTGTCATAAATACCGTTGGTGATACCGTTGTTTTAAAATGCGATTTTTGTGTGGAACGATGATATTTCCCAAAATAGTTCTTAAAGAAAATCAAATGTAATCGATAATTCCTAAATTGATTTAAGTATAATGACCAATATGCGTCAAATCTAAATATTATGTTATGATGATACAGTTAATAAATCAATACCTGAGTAAAATTTAGCGAATTAAAAACTGATATACGATTTAGTTATTTTAAAAAAGCGCTTCTAAAAGAATGAAGTCTTTTTGAATGAAAGAATTTCTGGGTTGACTTTACTTTGACCCACTTCAGCTCTGTAATGTTAGGGCCTATATGTCGCTTTTATAGCAATTTCTTTGTTTTCGGATCAAAAATTCAGTCTCAGTAATCATGCCAATTTGTTAGATTATGCCCAGTATACCTAAGTAACATCATATTATTCTGGCTCTTGAATAACTGTAGCTTTGACTCTCCTCGTCAAAGCTACAGTGTTGCCAGATAGATTAACATTGTATAATTAAACCAGTGGACATGGGATAATATGTTATATAAAATAAGGTGATTGTTTTTGATTGTTAAATTATTTAATTTGTGAAATTCAAACCAACAGAATATTTTTCTGCTGAATTTAGCCACCAATCCATGTCGGTGTCACATACTCTGGATCATTTGTTTTTGCTTCTTTAGTGATTATTTGCAAATATCTTTTTTTTTGGTTTTTTCTTTGCCATAGCAAGTTTATATCTGTCTTAATTATTGAAGACACTAAGTATAATTTGAAATTCAATTCAGTTAAGGAAAAGTTTGTTGATTATTTGTTCAGCAACAGGGAGACAATGAAGCACCAACAGAGTGTGATGGTTGCGGCCCTGTCCCAATTTGGGGAAACGGACACTAAGAAGAAGAAAAGTGATATTTTCTTCTTTTAGGTTTGATTTATTCGTCGATTGTTAGAATTTGAAGATCATTGTATATATTTGTGTTGCTTACGTACCATTCTGCGTTTACTATTTGTGTGAGGATGTTAGACTTGTTCCGTTGAATGATGTTTGCATTCAAATTTTTTGATGTTCTCCATATTTGTGACCCGTGGGTCCATATTAGTTTAATTATCATTTTATATAGTATAATTTCATTATTTAAGCAAAGTTTAGATCTTTTATTCAGTAGCCAATACAATTGCCTTTGTATTTCTTTAATTTTTAACTCGTGACTGTTAAAGCTATGTGTGCTATATTATAGGTCACAGATAACACGTCCTTCCCTGTTCACTGGTAAAGTGTCGAGGGATCGGAAACGTTAGGTTACTATTTGAAACCACTTACACTTTCCGACACTATAGTATATAGACACACGTGACTGTTAAAGCTACGTGTGTTATACTTCGTGCAACCTAGATTCAATCACTGTTAAAGCCCTCAGTCACTGTTTCCTTTCAATTTTCCTTCAGGGATTAATGTTAAAATTTTTATGTTTTATATATATATATAATAAATATTTAATTTTCAAATTTCGAGTTTTCTTTCCAAGAAGAATTCGTAGGCAAATATTAATATTAAAAATTAAAGTTTCATAAGTAACTTGTTAAACTTAATAACACAAACAGTTACATTAATAAGTTATCAAACTCTTATTCAGATTTCATTTGTATTTAAAACAAAGAATATTTAAAATTTCTTTTAAATTTTTATACAAGGGTTCATGTTAAATTTTTCAGTTTCATTTACCATATACACAATAATTACTAAATTTTCAAATTTTACACGTTTTATTTCCATTGTTTTAAATAAAATACTTAAAGTTTTTACAGATTTTCATACAGGGATTAATGTTTAAATTTTGAGTTTAATATAAACAATAGTCAATTCCTTTTTAAATTTTATACACGCTTTATTTTTATTAAACAAAAAATAATATTTCAGGGTTTTCTTTTAAAACAAATTATATACGATGATTAATACTAAAATTACTTAGTCTTCGCTTTTATTTAATTTAAATTTCACCTAATTTACATCAAGTACCTTCCAGTCGATATTTTCCAAAACTATTTCAAGAGAGCTTCTTCCTGGTGCACGCACTTCTTATACCGTAAACGATCAACGGTGCCAGCTGTAAATGCGTTAAGGTTCAATGACCGTTGATCGAAGCTCGTTATCGATCCCTCTGCAATGCACCAGCGAAAGTTCAGCTTTAGTGCGAATTTCGTTTTTTACTCATGTGGAAGCTGGATGCTGTTCTTTATATAAGCTTTGCTCTAGTTCCACAAAAGCTTTCTTTGCAAAAAAGCTTTCTTAGTTTGACAGTTCGTTCTGTTGGTTTGTTTTGATCTTATTTGTTTTTTACAATGTGCTGTGCCGGTCAACGTGTTTCTATTAAGTGAAAAATTATAAACACTCAACGATGGCTCAAGGTATGTCCATTATTGTTTTATTCAAATATATTTGTTTACGCATTAACCAATAATTTTCATGCAATTTCAGGATTTCGCAAGTGTGAAAGTTCTATTGCTGGCGGCAGTGGACTTCGGTCAGTTTGTAAAATTAATGTTTTTTATATTCATTAACAGATTCTGTTACAGGTGTGCCCCTTGTGCCATACTTAAAGGCTTTTTCTATATCGAGAAATACAGCAACATAAAAGAGACCTTCGTTTAAGTTTGACAGGAATTTGTTCACCACTCTATGGATTTGTGATGGGTTAGTATGCCTCGAATTACTTCTAGAATTGGTTCCAGTCCAGTGTAAAAAATTTTTTCAAAAAGTTTGGAAAGTTTGGAAATTTTAGGCAATAAACTAATGGGTAATATAGGAAGTCGATTGAGTAGTATTTTTCCCAGGTTTAGGTATGGCGGTTATTATAGCGACTTTCCATAATTTAGCAAAAAATATTTCAATCTTACTGCAGCGTTAAAAATATTTTTAAGAAATTTAACAGCATTTGTTGGTAGCTCCTTAAGAATTTTAGTTATTACTAATTTTTAACCAGGCGTTTTTCCATTGATTAGTTTTATTAATTCCACTATAACTAAAAGTCGTATCGTGTTGTTGATATTTGAGGTTTGCTATTGGTGGTAGTTGTTCGTTTTTGCTAGTTGTGTTAGTAAAAACTTTTTCAAAATTTTTGGATAGAGGATTTGTCTTTTCACTAACGAATGTAGCCCATTTTCCATTTTTTTTCATAGTGAAGGTTGATGTATGACTTCACGTGTTACCTTTCTCGTAGCTTTCCATAACGAATAGTTGGTTTCCGATTTAGGTGTTATTTTAATGCAATAACAAGCTATATTGCATTATCTTAGACTTTTATTAAACGTTTTCGAAATTTTGTTGAGGATCGTTTTATCTTATTTTGATCTATTTGTTCACCATTTTTTACGGAGTTTTCGCTTCTTTTTAAGGAGCTTATAAATAAGTGGTGGTGTATTACTCCTCTTCAAGCTATAAACCTCTGAAGGAGTAGATAGTTCAGCTGATTTTACAATAACATCGTTAAGACGTACGATTGAGTTATTTATATCGTCATTGATTTTTAATGGTAGCTTTCGATTTTTCTATTGTAAGGGGCTTGGCTTATAGTATTACGTTTAATCTAATCTTAGATGACAAGTTGATTATTGGCAAATGACCTAAACAAAGATTTTATAGTTACATTTCTTAGATTAATGTTTTTGGTTATGCTGAAATCAATAAGATCTTTTATTGTTTTTGAATCAGTAGGCCAGTATGATGGACTACCAGTACTTATGTATTGGCAGTTATTGAGTTTTATTGATTTTAGAAGCCTTTTTCTTGTAATCCAAAGTTTCAGATAATCAAAGTGATCAGATAATAACTTTAAGATGAAATTTACTTGAAAATTGGGAAAATAGTATTTTTTTTTTGTAGAAATAACTAATGTTCTTTTGTGAAGATGGTTTTCAATAATAGTCGATATATTATAGATTTGATAAGCTTTGTAACATAATCAATTATTTTTAATTTAATTGACTAAGTAGTCTGTCCTTTCATTAAAGGATCTTGTTTTTCATAAAAATAAAATCTTAAAATATTAAACTCAAAAAGTATAGTTAACTTTACAATAAAATCACTTATTTACAGTTTTATTTTTTTATCAGGATTTGCTCATAATATTAACACCAATTTTGTAAAACTTTTGTATAATTCTGCATACTATAAAATATTTTAAAACATTGTTCCTAACCGGTGTTTAACCGAGTCTCAATTTAAACTTCTGGTTTAACTTCTAAACCGTTTATGTTTATTTAAAAAATGGCTTCGCACTAAGTGCTAATATTCAAATGAGACACTAAGCTTTTTTAATCGGTATTCAATAGATGCACTTTACCTACTCTTACAGAGATTCATACAACCAAGTGTAGCATGCTATCAATTCAAGTTCAAAATTATTTCGCATTTTGTTAGATTACAAATATTTATGCCAATAACTCTAAAATACTACGAATATTTATGTCCATTGGTCAATGGCTAATGATATGGGGGGAGTTGGGTTAGGC
>NC_051846.1:92390243-92394494 GCF_002237135.1 Teleopsis dalmanni | reverse complement strand
GGGGGGAGTTGGGTTAGGCTAAGGCCCCTAAGCACTGCTACAAGCTTGATCTATTGTGCACCCCTCTGTAAATAGTATTTCGAGGAATCAAAACAGTTCCTTCGGAGGGAGGTTTTCGAAGGTCTTCATCCTTTAGATGGTATGCACAATTGGTAAACAGATGTTCCATAGATTCTTACTCATCACCGCATAATCTTCAAGTATTAGTATCGGACATTAGTGTTCATTGATATACTATCATAAAAGTGAACATCTCTAATCTCATCTTCTCATTAAATAAATGCAAAATCGCTATAAATTCTATTAGCTTTCAAATTTCTACTGTACTGCTAAAAAAATAGTTTATCAGTTTATCGCAATCGATTTTGGAGAGTCAAAAATTTCTTGTGAATGTGAAAAATGAAGATTTTTTTTTTTTTATTTTGGAATCATTTAAATTCAAGTATTTCAAATATTAACAATAGTCTACATTAGACATTAGAAAATTTTATTAACACGGATTTTTTCACATACAAAAGAAAAGGAATTCACAAATAATTTCTTTAAATAATTAGGAAATAATTTCTTTAGGAATGACAACATCGGCTAGCCCCGAAAGCAACTCTGTGGAGATTGCTATATTGATGCAACAAATTAAAAATTACCGAGCAGGAAAGGAGCAGGATGGGCGATATATGAGATTACAAGATGATCATATATCAATAAAAATTGATTTCGAACCGGAACTTCAAAAAAACGAATCAGCAAAGAATAGTTTTCATAACAGCTTAAATTTTTCTAATGCATCAACAGGTAATCCGTCAAGTTCTCAGAAGACCAGACGACTTGAAGACGATGCGCTGAACTCGATGGAAAGTATCAAGGACAGGTGACAGACTTACAAAAACAAATAAATTGTTACGGAAGTAGGATACAGGATGCAGAAACATATCTACAAATGACCAAACAAAAACTGTTAAAAGTGCAACAAGAGTTAAATTATGTAGAACATAATTCAGAAGATGTAACAGAAATAGAAGCATGTCAAAAGCCAAATTCCATGTCCAGGGAACTGGAAGAATATCGACTTTCCACAGATAAACTCTCAATGGAAGTGCAATTACTCACTGACAAAATTTCTGCTATGGGTAAACAGATCCTAATCCTAATCCTTTAGCATTACGTCCTGAAATTGAGGGACTATTAGAAAATAGTAAAAAAATGGTAGCAGAGAAAAACGTAAAAGAATCAGAAATGAAATCTAACTAATGAAATCTAATTAACTCCGATTTGGTTGAATCTAAAAATAAATGCGATGAATATGCTAAGAATATTAAGGAACTAAAGGAACATATAAAGGAATTAATGATAGGACTTCAAGCATTTTTCAAGGCAATGTGAAACAAACAAAAAAAGAAATACAAATTAAAAAGACAATCGACTCCGTCAAGTTACAGAAACCAACCTATCAGGAAATCATACTAGTTCTTCAAGGAACTCAAATAGAAATACTAACACGTGCTTCTTTAATAATAAAAGATTTCATTTAAATAAGTTATATATTTTAAGTTATAAGTTATATATGTTAAGTTATATATTTTTCAATAAAAAGCTTTAATTAATTTTAATTTAAAATTGTTTTATTTAACTAATCGATTTGTATGGTTTTCTTTTTGATTTTAATATATAGCTTTGGTCTGACAAATTATATATATAAACCATTAGTGATGTTGATGAAAGGAATAATTTGATCAATTTTTTAAGTTCTTCCTCTGAAAAATACACGTTTTTTAAGGTAACTTTCATTAAAGACTAAAATTTTCAAAATGTATGACAGAAAATATTAATAATTTATTTAAAAACAAAATTAAAAATAAACCTAATTCCAAGTTTATATATTTCGGTTATAGTAGTGATTCTGCCAAATCGAATTCAATTACGAAATCTAACAGCAGTCAACTTAATTATCAACCTCAAAACGTTAGTCCAAACGTCTGAAATGCCAAATCAGTACTCCGAAATATTCTGTGAATTAAATTAATTTTAAAATTGACTTTACAGAATGGCTTTCTCTGTGAATGTATACATAAAGTCATCAATTATGTTAAGTAAATTCTCTTAACTTTACTCCTTCAACAAATATTGTGTGAAATACAAAGATATCATGCGTTTGTGTAGCACCTAAAGTCTTTATAAATAAGACATTTTGTGGTAATACCAGTGTGGAGTCCGGATAGAGAATAGTATAATGGAATGGTTTTTTTTGTCATTACTCAGGCAATGGTAAAAATATTTAATTTAAACTAAAACTGCTCTGATTATTTATAAACCTATGAGCAGGTCTTGACAAAATTGATGGAACAATAATACATAATAAGATTATATATGGAACCTGATTCTTTTGAAATCAATTCAAGCGTTGGTAAGAAGATTTTTTATCTGTTGAAATATTTAATAATGTATTAAAATGAGAAGATGACAAAAAAACAAACCATTAAATGGACCTGTTACATTATGTGGATATGCTGATGAACTACCATACCATATCTAATAGGAACCAGTAATTACATTGTGCGACATACTTTCGAAGTTCCGTATAAAACTAACACATTCGGAAAAACTAAACGCAAATAAAATAAAACGATATGACTAACGCTATTAGATTGGTAAAGTATAAAACTGACGGTACCTGATTATACCTGATTATATATATCAATATTTGTCAGAGTAAATGTTTACGCTTCTCTGCGATGGATACGCTATGCACATGGAAATGTAATTTGTTACGCTTATACGCGACTCGCGTTTCTTCTCCGGCTCTGAGATGCGCTCTTTCGCGATTAGATTATGATGAAAATTGTTTGCTGGGAAAGTATCAGAGACAGGTTAAATACTTGCAAAAATTTGCTTTTGCAAATTTATAGATAAAAAAAGAAAAGATTACATTTATATTGATTTTAGTTTTCAACTGTAATTGGCTTCCATTTATGTAGAAATATATGTTTACACATGAGAATTATATAGAATATAGAATTATATAGAATAAGTTGTATGAATGCATTAGAGTTAGAGTTCTACTACTTATACAAATTTTTTATGTACTTTCTTTGAAAATACATCTTCACTTAATGCCTCATTGAACACAAACCAGCCATAGGAGTAGACTACTGCACTGCAAAACAATTGTTTTGTCGCAGATGTTTTTAGATGGGCTTGCAGGCGCATTGTTTGGGTACCCATAAATAGATATGTCCATGTCAGAATTAGATCACTAATAAATTAATGAATTATTTAATAACCGTGCGGCTAAAACGTTATTAAAATTTGTTTGTTGAAATGGAACTGAACTGCTGAACCGGTGGTGACTGAAGACGTATAATGAATATCTTAATTGTATTAAAACAGATCTAAGTCCCAATACTTTTACAATCTTGCGATCAATAAAATAAAATCATATATGATTATAAATTATCTTTCAAGGGAAGCAATAACTGAACAGGTAATAAATTGACCAGGAAAATTTACATTAAAATGAACTTAATTGTTCAGTTTTAATTAGTTTCCATATATGTAGCGGCATATGTAATATACATGAGAATTATAAACCCCTTTTAATTTTTTTTTTCGATATACTCAATATGTTTTAATTCTTGTTATCTTAGTTTAACAGCTTTTGTGTTTTATTATATTAAATTTTACAGTTTTTAGGTAATTTTTTTATTAGTGTTTTTTTGATAGTAAGTTGCAGATTTCTAAAAAATGCAATTTGTGTGACTTTCTTTCTGATATAATATAATGGTGACGAAAGGATCAATTACTACAGAAAACATGTACTTTCTATATAGTGTCATAAATGCGGGAGCTGATACCTTTATTTAAATATGCAATTTTCGTGTGGAACGAGATATATTATTGGTTAGTTTGGTTTTGAAACCAAAAATTGCTACAATAATTCAAAACAATGTTATGTTTGAATTATTAATTATTAAATTATTAAATAGATTTATGAATTTAAATAGTAAATTGGAATAGTAAGAGGAATTTAAGAAGGGTATTTATTTGAATAGAAAAGTTCAATTTTTGTGTTAATTTAATTTTTTGGATTTTGGACTTTATATAATATCCAATATCATGTGGTATTTATAAAAAATTCCGAAAGCTTTATTAGTCAATATTAAATTTAATATATATTCAATAAAATAATATACTATTAGTGTATGATAGCTCTATACTAGTGTATGACACCTCTGAACTCTAATTTTTTATTGCTAC
>NC_051846.1:92387175-92390143 GCF_002237135.1 Teleopsis dalmanni | reverse complement strand
TCATCATCGCCAACATTGCCCTATCTATATGGGACTATCAAAACCCATAAGCCTGACAGTCCGGTCCGTCCGATTTGCACTCCCATCCATTGGTACTCTCACCCCTTACACAAGTTATGTCAGTTTTTACTATCTGCTACTCTCCAGAGTAAACTTTCATGTCATAATCCATCAAACATTAATGAACTTACCGATTATCTACTACAATTGCGGCCTCGTCCTGGCTATGTCTTAGTTACAATGGACATACGGGGAATGTACCCAAGCACTCGCATCCCTCCTTTATGGGATTTATTGCAGTTCTTTATGGGTCAGGACTGGTTTAAAACTGCTTGCCCTATCGATGTCGGCATGATGCGTTTATTATTAGATTTCATACTCCATAAGGCCAGTTATTTCACTTCAATGGTGATCTGTATCAGCAACACGAAGGGTTACCTCAAGGTGGAGGGGACTCTGGCTTATTGGCCTCTATATTCTTAGATGCTCAGATTAAACTTAACTATAATCCATTGTTCTTGTCCCATAGTGTCTTAACCTGGTGAAAGTATATCGACGATGTGCTCCTCTACATGCCTTCTTCCTCTGTTTCTAGTTTTATGGATGCTTTTCCCCGCCTCATTAGGTACGACGTAACTTATACTTTAGAAAAACCAGATCTCAAATATAGTATTTTCCCTTGAGTTGCTTATCTCGATTATCGTATTTTTCACACCTCTCATGCTTTCTTAGTGAATGTCTATCATAAATCCACTAAATCCATGCGTTTGACCCATTATACTTCTCATATTTCTATTAAGGTTAAGCAATCTGTACTCTCTACTCATTTGCGCCATGTAGCAAATACTAGCAATACTATCCTAGCAATACTATCCTCGCAGAAGATCTGGCTGACTGTCTTGTTCGGTTCTATACCAACGGTTATCCTCAGTATCTTGTCCAGTCTGAACTGGAGAAGTTACTCGCTAACTACAATAAGCCTTATGGACACCCTTTCACTTTTTCTCGCCGCTCTCTCATTTTTAAATTCCAATATCCATATGGGTTACCAGATAACCGCATTTATTCTAACCTCTTCGATCCTACATCACAACCTAAACTGTATCGTCGCAGTATTGTCTTCAGCTGCGAGGATTTTGTCCAAATATTCCATCATGCTCTTCGTGAAATAGATGGTAGTGTACCAACTTTCTCTAAAGCTAAAAATTTATTCTCTGCATTACATATGTCTCTCCATACTTGTTCACATGCTTACGAGCTAGTTACTGTACGTGATTAATGGATTAGTAATAGAGGCAGCAGTACAAGGTTAGTTATTATCCTGGTAAGCGACTATATACATCCATAGGTCGCTCTGATAATCTAGGAGTGTATTAAATAAATATTACCACCACATATATCCCCGTCCCTCATGCACACATGCGTTTCTGTTGCCTCCAGTAACTTAAGTAGTCACATAAAGCAAGTGAAACCCATTCAATTGACCATCAATGGAGCCAACGGTTGCCAGCCGGTTACATATGCAATCCTATATCCTTTATCTATATCGATAATAATTTAATCTGTCTCGATTTTGTCTACTATCATTACGTTATAATTTCTCCAATAGTATTACCTGAAGAGGTATTTGGGGGTATTGTTATTAAACAATACTTTATACATATCTATATACTAATAACATTAATGGTATACAATAGGAAATTAAGTATAGCAATATTAAGTATGAATAAGTATCTGCATAAGTAGATCAATGGGTCGTTTATAGGTGCATTATTAGTATTGTGATTGTGAGGCATGGTAAATATATCAATACCTGTTGGCATCTATCTCTCGAAAACTTACATGGCGGTTCCACACCACTTATAACTATATATTTTTAGCCTCTGCCAATGGCCTTAATATGTTAGTATATAACGAAGCACCAACTTCTGTACAACCCATGCTCCATTGGTAGTCCATACATATCTTAATTTGTTATGTTTAATGCGGATACCCAGACTGTCCATATCTGTATATGCCTACTTCATGAACAGTCTATATGTATGTAGGAAAGTAGGTATGACAGTGGCGCAAAAATAATTAAAAGTAGTAGAGTTACGTCGCTGTCATAAGAAAAGAGCACAGGGCAACTCCGTTGCTTTGAAGTGTCAGTTGAAGTGAAAAGAAGTAGTAGCAGTGGGCAGCTCGTAGAAGAAGGAAGCAGAGAAAATAATGGTGTGTGCGCGTTAAAATTAGTTTAAAATTAAGTTGAGAAATAATCACTAAATTATTACACTCAGTTATTATAGTTATTTAATCAAATAATCCTTTAATAACAATTAACTATTAAAATTTAAATAAACTTAAGGTCTAGAACCTACATGTATCTTAATTTGTTAGTATGCAGTAAGAATAAATAAATAAAGTAAAACCTCAGATTGTCCATATCTGTATTATTCCATACTCCATGGACAATCCATACATATCATACCTTCATATCCTATTCAAACTTTCGTTAGTATAATGCGGATACTCCAGCTGTCCATATCTGTACATGCCTACTTCAGGAACAGTCCAGACGTATCTTGGTTCTGTTATTATGCAAAAGATGAGGATACTCTGGCTACTCATATGGCCACAAAATGCGAGATTGTACCAACCCGCCAAGGTGCTGCCTATGTTTGGAGGAAGGACTTAAAGCAATCGATCAGTTACCAGGAACAGGAAGATGCGTTAAATCTAGGAAATCGCTTATTAATAAAAGATGACGATTCTTCAAGCAAACATGCATCGAAGTAAAACGGCGAATGGTCTTCTATCGTAAATAGTACTTGAAAAAAACACAAAAGTAGTGATTATCAGTGAGCAATATAGAAAAATACCCACAGGAAACCGGCTCGAAGATACCACTGGTACAGCAGCCATCTGGCTACCGCCGAAAATAGTTACGTGTGGATTAAAACTCAAGACTGCACAATAATGAGTTGCT
>NC_051846.1:92367024-92387075 GCF_002237135.1 Teleopsis dalmanni | reverse complement strand
AGCACCTTTCCTAGCAACCAGGAGTTTGCAGTATTTGGCGGACAAATTTGAAACACAATACCCAATAGGCGCTGCACTCATTAAATCATCGTTCTTTGTCGACGACTTCTTAGGTGGAGCAGATTCCATTGATCAACTCATCAATATCAGACATCAGTTAACGGCCATTCTACAGAAGGGTTGCTTCGATCTTGACAAATGGCATTCAAACCATCATGACTTCATCAGCGATACTACAACAAAGAGTTTGAATCTTGATACAGATACAGTCACCAGCGCTCTAGGCATCAAGTGGCACCAAATGCAAGATATTTTCCTATTTTCGTTCAATGCACAACCAGGTCATATTGTAACAAAACGCACCATCTTATCCCTTGCGTCTTCATTACTCGACCCGCTTGGATTACTAGCACCGATCATACTCGTAGCCAAAATTATGATGCAAGAATTGTGGCTTTTGCGTGTGGACTGGGACGAGTCAGTCCCTCAAAATCTTCACTCAACTTGGAAAACATTTATTCAAGATCTTACAACGCTTTCATCGGTTAAGGTGCCGAGATACTGCCTATCCATAAACTATCAACAGGTTGATGTACACGGTTTCTGTGACGCTTCAATACGCGCATATGGTTGCTGTATATTTCTCCGATCACAAAACACATCAGGTAAGGTGACGGTCAGGCTATTCACTGCAAAATCCCGTGTGGCACCTATAAAGCGGAAGTCGCTACCTAAACTAGAACTCTGTGGTGCCTTACTTCTTGCCAAACTGTATCAGAAGGTCCAACCAATATTTGCGCAATTTAAGGGTGACACGTTTTTTTGGACTGATTCACAGATTGTATTACATTGGTTGAAGCAGCACTCATCAACCCTGTCTGCATTCGTTGGCAATCGAGTAGCGGAAATTCAAGATATTACCGCAAATGGGCAATGGAGACACGTTCCTACCCAATCCAACCCGGCAGATGTTGTGTCGCGCGGCTGTAACATCCGCCAATTATCAGAGTTGTGTTGGTTTACGGGGCCGGAATTTTTGTTACTCGCTGATAAATACTGACCGCATTTGAAATGTCACAACCTGGATATGGAAGAAGTCAATAAAGAGACGCGAAAGGTTGTATTCATTAACACAAATGAAGACAACTACGTATTACAGGTATTGTCAAGATATAGTTCATACACTAAGATGCTAAGAGTAATAGCGCAGGTACAGCGATTTTATCATGTAACCAAGAATAAATTGAAGAACGGAGAATGTACCCTCCAACCTATTCAGCTACAAAAGGCATTGCACTGTATTATTTGGGTCATCCAACAGCAATTCTTCGAAATTGATATACAACGCCTACAACGAGGCAACCCAGCCGAAGGTACATTAAAGCATCTAAATCCCTTCCTGGACAATGTATTCGGTTATCAATTACTAAAGGTGGGAGGTCGCCTCGAGCTGAGTGACATCTCAGTAGGCCAACGTCACCCTATTTTACTGCCGAAGGGCTGTTGTTTTGTGGAACTTTATGTTCGGCATATACATTTGTGCAACTATCATGCAGGCGCAAAGGCACTAATTGCCCTTACTCGACTAAACTTTTGGATAATTAATATTCGAGAAATTGCACGCCGAGTCGTGCACTCGTGTATTCACTGCGTGCGTTATAAACCCAAACTACTTAATCAAATGATGGGTAATCTCCCAATCGAACGCCTCACTCCAAGTCGTCCATTCGCGCGTACTGCAGTAGATTTTTGCGGTCCGATATTAACGTATCTCCGAATTCGGGGACGGGTTCCATATAAGACCTATATAGCCGTGTTCGTTTGTTTGTCTACAAAGGCAGCTCATCTAGAAGCCGTGTCAGACTTATCTACGGAGGCATTTATTGCAGCACTGAAAAGGTTAATCGGTAGACGAGGGTTACCATCAAACATCTATTGCGATAACGCCACAAACTTCGTTGGGGCTAACAACAAACTAGCAGAGTTAAAAAGGATGTTTTTCGAGAAGTCTAATCAAGTGATGCTGCAGACCTTTTGCAGCAACCAATTCATAAATTTCAATTTTATACCGCCCCGAGCACCTCACTTTGGAGGTCTATGGGAAGCGGCTGTAAAAAGCGCGAAAGGCCATCTGTATCGAACACTATCAAATACTCGACTCACCTTTGAGGAGCTTGGAACAGCACTGATTGAAATCGAAGCTATCTTAAATTCGCGACCAATCACACCTCATTCTTGTGACCCGAGCGATTATGAAGCGCTAACGCCGGCACATTTTCTTATCGGTGGGCCGCTCAAAACTTTATCTGAACCAAGTCCTCAGTATGAAGCTGCTTCATTAATTGATAAATGGTCTCGTATAACCGCAGTCAAACATCACTTCTGGCGCAGATGGTCTAGAGACTATCTGAATGAGCTGCAGATACGCACCAAATGGACAGAAGAACAATCTAACATCACCGAGGGGGCTCTGGTTTTAATCCATGAAGACAATATGCCTCCACAACGCTGGTTGATGGGCCGAATCGTGCATTTCATCAGGGGTCCAGATAATTTGGTTCGTGTTGTTGATGTGCAAACCCCAAAAGGAATAATACGCCGTCCAATCCACAAACTCGCACTATTACCAATTGAAAATCCTTTCAAGGGGGGCGGGATGTTAGAGCGGTTAAAGTCAAATTGTTAATATTGTAGGATTCTGTAGAATTATTATAATTGATGTGTTATATGATTTATATATTATATTTTATTATATTTTAATCTATTGTAAATCATATATTGTATAATTAAATTATTATAATTAATATATTATATAATTCATATATAATAATTACACCCTGTATAAGATGTAATCAAACCAACGGTTCTAAGTCTTGTTTTTATTGCCTTTTGTTTTTTGCGCTCGAGATGAGCAATTTTTTTGTTATATTTTTTGGGCTGCAAGTAAACTCCGTTGGTTTGATTCTGTCTCTTGTTTTTCGATCGCGAACGTGTCAACACACGGGTACACATAAAAAAGTGATTAAACAATCAATAACCGAAATTGTATAAATTCAATTGTATAAATTAAATGAAATCAAACCCAATTATGAAAACGTTTATAATTTACATTGTGTTAAAGAAATTGAAATAAAGATCACACAACCCAATTATAAAAACGCTTATAATTTACAGTATATATAACTAAAATATTCAGAAACACGTTTATGTTTTCTGTATTTTAGTATTTAGTAGAATAAAATTATTTATCAAAATTTTAAAATTAACAAATATTGATACAGTTTAGCTTAATTTTATAAGTAACTGCTTAAATCTTCCAAATAACCTGTATTGATTTTAATATAACAGGATGCTCTGTAGTGTTTCGGATGTTGTGATTCACGCCAACAACATTGGTACACGCTTGGTGCAGAATACAAAACGTGCAACAAGGAACCATCGCGTGTAGATGGAGGTTTTTTAAAATGCTTAATGGAGAAAAGTATCGATTCACTTAATCAGGACCTCACAGTGTTAAAAAAGGAAAGATTATCAAAGATAGAGGAAGTCGAATATTTAAAAGAAAAAATTGCGAACGTGAAAGATATTAGATCCCTAGAAATGGGTAATAAAATCACAGAGCTAACACAGGCCAAGGAAGGTCTTAAGCATAAATGCGAAGAACTGAGTGAACGGGCAAAAGTTCTAACAGAGTTATTGCAAGATTCTGAACAGCAGGCCGCCGGTTTAGAAGAAGCATTAAAAAGTAAAGGAGTAAGGGAAGGCGACGTAGATAAATTATTAAACCAAAGTATAATGGAGGGAGAATTACACCGTAAAACAGTGAAAAAATTACAGGGACAGGTGGAGCATTTAACGAAAGAGTTGGATTCTTGTTATAGATCGAAACCAGTAACTTAAAAAGGTGAGTGATAATTTTAGTCTCGGAGTTGAGAATTTTTTTAAAACTAAGACATCTAAAGTTAATTTTAAAAATAAAGTAATTGTTAATATTGTGAAAAAAAAAAAAAAATGTGAGAAATATCATTTTAAAAAATATTTTTAAAAAAAAAAAATTAAAAATTTAAAATTGAATATTATTGTTGAAATTTAGGTAATTAATATAATAATGATTTTAAATATTTATTTAATGAACTCCATTTTAAAGAAAATTTTTTTTATATATTTTTTTTCGGGGAAGATGTGGCACAGTTATGAACAACAATAATAATAATAATTTTTTAATGATAATGATTTTAATGATTAATTTTAATGATTTTAATGAGTTTTAATGAATGATGAGTGATAATTTCTTTTTATTATTTTTTTCCGTGTTTTTGTTTAATATTTAGATTGAGATGTTTTTGATTGCATGTAGGGATCGGGTTGTACTTTATTTTTTTGAAATGTAGATTGAGTAGGATATTTTTCCGAGTCGAGTTTAGGTTTTTAGTAGCTAGAAGATGATTTAGATTTTTTAGGGATTACGAATTATGTTAAGGAGGAATGAGTTTTCTGCAAAAGACCAGGGAATACTACGGTGCTTTAAGGGCAGTAAACAAAAAACAGAAATTTTTTGGTGAATAGTTATGGTAAATACCATTAATGGTGATATTTTAATAGTATATTGAAATGAGGAAATAAATTGAGTTATAGGAAGTTAACGAAACTGGGTAATGTAGGAGTTTTGTAGGAAGAATTGGTCTTGATAGTAGTGGCAATTCTTTACTCATTAGCAGAATGTACTTAAGTTGGGAAAAATTCAAATATTCCAAGGCACATAACAGAGTAATTTACTAAAATTTCTTTAGCATTTGAAGGATTATATGGGTAAATAGACGACGATGTTTTATTTAACTTCTTTTTATATAAAAGAAAAATATGGGATTAGCTTTTAGAGTAAGATAGTAACATGGTTTTTGGATAGGATAATAAACTAGTTGGGTGCCGTATTGGTAATCATATGAAAAGTGTAAAGTATACTTGGGAAAGGCAATTATATGAAATATATCTAAACACAAGAAGAAGAAAAGAAAAAATTAAATACATAAATATTTAGTTGTTCATACTGTAACTACTTCAAGAAAAACCTATGAAATTTATAAGATACGATAATATAAATAAGATCTGTTGTTTTTTGTTGTTTTTTTTTTAAAAAAAAGAGGAATACTTTAGGATATAAAAAAAAAAATATTTGTTTTTGTGTTGTATTAAGGAAAAACTCAATTTGTACGTAAAATTTTTAAAAAAAAAAAAAATGTATTAATAAAACCAATAAAACTGAAATTATTACAACAAGAAAAAGTAAGCGAATTACGAAAATAGGCCTGAAACACCACAAACAAAAAAAAAAAAAATTGTCGTTGTAAAGCAAGACATTAAAATTTTCAGTGTCAGGTGCAGTACAGGTGTCCAAATTCTGTTAAGTCATTCAAAAATATATTTGACATTGAAAAAAAAAAAAAATTGGATTAAATAATATAGAGTGACGTAGAGTTTTTGTAAAAATAATAATGTTTTGTTATTGTAAAAGATTGAGATATAAAAATTGTAAAATTATAAAATTGAATGTTGTAAATTGATGTTGTATATCTAGTCTAGCTAGATATAGTAACATAATAATGTTACTTCACAAACCATTTTTGTGAGGTATAATGTAATTAAAGTCAATTCTGCAAACAATGCGGAAGCATTGTTGCAAAATATTATTGAGTTCAGCTACTGAACTAAATATTTATTTTTTGCAGAATTGCAAGTTCATGATTTACAGTAGGAGATAATATTTTAAACCCGCACTATTTATTGAAAAATTTTAGTGTCAACACAAAGGAAACTCGAAAACTGAAAAAATTTTTTTTGAAGATTCAACATATTTTATTATAACCTAAATAATTTTTTGCAAGCAATAATAACTTTTTAATATTTAAGTTAAAGTTAAACTAAATGAAAAAACCTTTTGTTAAATAAAGAAAGGAGAAAAAAAAACAAAAAAAAAAAAAATTTTTTTGAAGTAACTATTTTTAAAAACTTCTTAATAAGCAAATTTGTAAAATTATTTCATAATATTTTTTTTTATTATTGTAAACTTATAACATGTAAATTTTTGATTAGTAATAAAATATAACTATTGTAGAGTAATAATTATAAATATTTTATAATTTTAAGAACAATCACAAATATTTAATGTGAACTTAAATTTGATGCAAGTTTAATATAGACCGTTAGATATGTAACATTGTGTGCCACAATGTTCTTCATAGGGGGAAGGAATGTTATGAGTTAAATAATTAGTCCATTTAAGTTTACGTTTTGCAATTTCTCTGTGAAATACGTGTAATATTTTTATTTGTGTACGATTTTAGTTGATCGTATATTTTCCTAAAAATAGGCAAGGTTGTTTGCATCTGGGCAGTTATTGACTAGAACCAAAGCATCAGACCGTCAGTTCGACGATAAGAAATGCTGATTTTTGGTATTTGGTTAGTAATTGGTGTCATGATGTAAGTGACTTGTAATAATAAAACTTTGCGAATTTAGCAAAATAAATTATACAACTATGGGAAAAACCCAATAAAGTAACTAGGTCATATATTGGATTTTTGCATCAAGTTTAGGTATATAAGACGAGTTCAAAATTGGAACTGGCGTCTTGGAAATGTGAAGTGGTTAAGCGCAGTAGCGCTTGACCAAGTATAAAAGAGTGTAAAAAAGTGAAAAGTGAAGCGTAGTAGCGCTGATATATATTGGAAATAAATAAAGTCAGTGTGTTTGTTTTATAAAAATCATAAAAAGGTGTATTATTTATTGAGTGGCTCGAAGGACCAGGACATCATTCACCAACCAAAAAAAAATACACAACAGAACGGTAGGAGCTCTAAGATTGACCTGACATTTATCAGTGATCCACTAGCAAACTCAACTGATTGGCAAGTGTCAAATATCTACACGCATAGTGACCACCAAGCTATTGTCTTCGAAATACATGAACGCTCAACAAGAGCCATTCCTGCGGCAGCTACCTCAAAGCCCCTATGGAAAGAGTTAACTTTGGACAAAGAAGCCTTTAAGCTCTTAATGGACGACATCCATCTAACCGGCAGTGCGAATGACAAAGCAATAAAACTCATGCGCTGTATAACAAATGCATGTAACGCATCTATGGCAAAGAGAGGCCAGGGGAATGGCAGACAGCATGTATACTGGTGGACCGACCAAATTTCCGACCTGAGAAGGAAATGCAAACATGGGCGGCGCCTATGTCAAAGAGCAAGGGGTCGTGAAAACTTCATAGCGCTCCAGGAAGCCTATAAAATATCGAGAAATGAATTAAAAAAGGCGATAGCAAATAGTAAGACAAGATGTTACAGGAAGATGTGTGATGAGGTCGAGAATAACCCCTGGGGACTAGGGGTTATATGGAAAACACAAAGGTTTCCTCAGATATGGAAAACACAAAGGTTGGTGCTTATACCGAAAGGAAATAACGCGCAAGATGCATCGGGCTACCGCACTCTATGTATGATTGACACGGCCGGTAAACTTTTAGAAAAGATAATCAGTCGAAGACTAAAGGAAGCCTTGAATGGCAGCGGTCTTTCAGATAGACAATTTGGCTTTCGGAAAGCATACTTTACAATAGACGCCGTGGAAGCAGTCATAACCATAGCAAAGGATGCCATTAAAGGAGACCGTTGGCTCGAAGGAGACAAAGAATACAGTGCCATTATTACATTAGACGTTAAAAATGCATTTAACTCGGCGGCTTGGGACACTACACTAGCAGCACTTTATGGGAAAAATGTCCCAAGGTACCTAGTAGAAATAATCGTTGATTATTTTAAAGAGAGAGTGCGTTTGTACTACACAGACAAAAGCACGAAGTCATATCAAGTAACAGCAGGGGTCCCGCAGGGCTCGGTACTGGGCCCAATACTATGGAATATTATGTATGACGAAGTATTGAGACTTGAGCTCCCAGAAGGCGCAGAAATTATTGGTTTTGCTGATGACATCGCCCTGGTACTTAGAGGGAAATATATAGAAAATATAGAAACAACATGCAATGATGCGGTCGCTAAGGTAAGGAGCTGGATCGCAAGTGTAGGCCTCAAACTTGCTGATCATAAAACTGAACTCCTTCTTGTAAGTAGCAGGAAAAAGATCGAGTTCATTACAATAACTGTTGGCAATGAGCGAGTCACATCAAAACAAGCAATCAAGTATCTTGGAGTAATGATTGACAATAGACTCACCTTCAAAGAGCATCTACGATATGTTGCTACGAAATGTGCTAAAACAACATGTGCGCTATCGCGAATAATGCCCAATATAGATGGACCTAGGCAACAGAAGAAGCATTTATTGACAAATGTAGTTAAGTCTATTGCTATATATGCAGCTCCCATATGGGCAGATGCAATGAATAAAAAGACGTACCGATTAGGAGTAGACGCAGCCTACAGAAAATGCGCGCTCAGAGTTGTTTCCGCATTCCGTACAGTATCTACTGACGCGGCCATGGTTATTGCCGGAATGATGCTACAACAGCAGGAAGCAGAAGTTGAAAAGGAAAAACATGCGGCAAAAAGAACTGGGCTTACAAATTACAATCAGCTCAATGAAGAAGCATTGAATAAGTGGCAACGGAGTTGGGATATATCCACGAAAGGAAGATGGACACATAAGCTCATTCCAAAGATAAGTGATTGGACCAACAGAAAGCATGGACAGGTGAACTACTATCTTACCCAGATGTTAACTGGACACGGCTGCTTCAGAGCATACCTTTTTAAGTTCAAACATGACGAAGATGACACGTGCTCAGCATGTGCAAATACAAAAGAAACGGTGGAACATGTGTTCTTTGATTGCCCGAGATATGAAAGCCATCGCAGCTTCTTGGCAAGAGCAATCAGAGAACAGATCACACCTGATAACATAATCCAACTGAGATGTTGAGATCAACAGAAGTCTGGAATCTAATGTGAGTATTTGCGAAAGAAAACATAGTAGGACAGAGAGCAGCACAGAGATCTAGAAATGCAGTAAGAGATGACAGCAATCGCTGAATCATCACCTTCCGAAGTAATGGTTCCGGAGGAATTTATGGTTAGAAGAGGCACGGTGTTAAGATGAGGTTTAGTACGTAGGCGCAAATACCAAGCAAAAGAGTAAGTCTTAGTTGCGAATCGTGCATGCTGGTAGTACGGGCTACCAGTATCTTTTGAAGATTCCACATCCCTTAGCTCGTATAGCTTAAACAAAAAAAAAAAAAAACACACATGTGCTGTGCGAAATAACTTCGGCACAAACACCGAATGCGTGTGCGAGTTTTATTTCACTTCACCACATTCGTGTGAAATGTGCGTTTTGTTTGTGCACACAAGATGTGCACTTAAGATGTGCACAAAAATTTTCGCACACCACATTTGTGGTGTGAAATTTTATTTAGAATCGCACAACATTTGTGCGTGGTATTTTGCGTTTTTAGCACAGCACAGTGTTTTTCTGAACCCTGGTTTAAACTGTTTTTTTGTTGGTTTCCCTTTTTGTGATTTTCCAACAAGTGGAATATCGCTGATATCGATGATAATGGGTCTTATGCATAAAAATTAGTTCTTGCTTCGAGCAAAGCATATGTTGATCTCAACTTTTAGAGTTTCACTAAAACCTCAATCTCAAGTTGATATTGGTATGCATAAAAATGAGATTATGAAGCTTGAACTCAACTCAATCTATGCGAGCAAATGCTTAAAGCTTTCATATGCATTTGTTATTGTAATTTCATGATAAAAAGTTTCTTCTTGTTATTGCAAGTGCTTTCATTAATTTTCAGTTGAAATTCAAATTTGAATTCAAGTGTTTTACTTTATGCAAAAATTTGAGAGAGGAATTAAAAATGTGTGAAATAAAAAGTGACACTTTATCAATTTTTTTGGCAGACAAAATAAATAATTATTCGGTGTTATTTGAAAAATCGCAACTGCCAATATTTAAAGCTAAAAAAATTGAAGCTATTAATAATTTAAAAAACCAATATAAAGAACAAAGTGGTATTGAAATTGAAAGCAAACAACTGCTTAAATAAATTGCAAATATCAAAAGTAGGATAAAAGCCAAAGCGGACATGAACAGAACTGGCAACAAAAAAATTCAGCTGAAAGAGTGGAAAGAGAAATTTTTAAATATTATAACTAAAGAAGACAACCCCAGAATATGATAAGCAAACAGTTAAAAATATTCTTATTTTTGAAAAAGGCGCAATTTCAGCTGGAACCACACAAGTCGGTGCATCAGCAAGTACCGCAAAATGTACAGTGAAGAGAAAAATATAGGAAGAAAATAAGGAAGAAAATGAGGAAGATAATGAGAAAAAATATGAGGAAAACGGCATACCAAAACGGAAAAAATATAGCGATTTGTTAAATCCTAGGGTGTTTTATTTAAAATCTTAATTTTTTTCAGACGTATGCAGCTCGTGTGAACATATTTTGGCTAAATATGAGACTGATGAGACTAGGCATCTTAGTTTATCTCAGTTGCAAAGACTTGTTTTGCTAAAGCAAAGCAAAGTACTTTAATTTGGAATACTTATAATTTTATTCATTTATCTTTATTTATATCTTTATATCTATAATACATCAAAATTATAAAAATTTGTGACATAAATTCATATTCTAATAATATATCAAATTATAAATGTAGCTACCCACACCACAAGTGTCGCAACACCATTACAAGACTCAATGTACCCAATAGATACTTATACAACATTCCAAACCTACCTACTTATCCTAGGGTTCTCTATATTCCAACATACAATATATATAAAACAAAACCTGCAAAGAAATAACCATTGGCCAATTCTCAGATATTTATTTATGAATCTATTGAGGTAGATTCTTCCTATATCTGTCACTCTCACCGACACACCACATAAATAGCTATACTATATAATAAGTCCGAAAGAATGTATTTATTTTCATAAAAACCAGTGGTATTACCCATACCATACTAATAAAACCTACCACACTACTACGGCCATAAAACCACACTTCACTAATTAACCCATATATATACAACATCAAAATATTCCAAATGTCTAATAAATCATATTACATTCTTAATAGCACAAAATTCTAACCATCTCAAGCTCGAACCTACAACTAGAAGAATATCACCGCAACCTAACACACCACCACAATCAGATAATATAAGAGCGGCTCATGAAGCAATGGACAATGACCAAGAATGCGCATGGATGTATCCATATACTGAAGGGGCTAAACAAGCTTTAGCTTTACGCAATATAATAATTACACCATTGCCAAACAGCCCGCCAATAACTTTGCCAGATAACTCACTAATAACAGTACCCACATTAACAAATACCAGTCCACACCATACCACTTCAACCCACATACAACATCCATCCTTAACAGGCTTATTCAAATATCACACCCATATATCAGAAATATGCCAACCCCAATTACTCACTTCAGTCCTTAACAACTACATCCCTGACATTCTCTATCCTCTCCCCATCCCTGATGGGTTTCAAAACCTTACATCTTTAATAGTGCCAAAAGAAGTTGAGATATTGCTAAGCTTTGGACCGCAATACTGTCCAGTGATTCTACCTACCATAACAGATTACATGACAGCCATATACAACTATTATGATGCCCATATGGAGGCACTTACAGATTTGAGTTTGATCTGCCGTCAAGAAACAGAAACTCATATTTCCAAATTTTTAGAGGTGATGGTAAATTATAATCAACTCACTTCCTATCACAAAATGTCATACCCCTGCGGGATAGGGGTTAGAATATTCCCGCGGTAAGGCATGCCTGTCGTACGAGGCGAATAAAATCCAGCCAGGCGTCGAAGGGTGTGGCTTAAAAGGTCACAGAAACCCTGTGAAGCCCCTAAGCTGAGCCGAGTAGACGCCGGCTCAAAGTAAGCATCCACCATCCTAGGATGGCAACGAGGGAGACACAAGCGCGCAGTGTGCTTCTCCTTCTAGGAGCGGCTGACGTGCCAACTAGAGACAAAGAAGTGCCAGAGTCTGATCTCCATGTTAGGAGCGGCTGCAGCACCAACTTGGGAGAAGGAAGTTCCCAGCGTCTGTACCCCATGTCAGGGGCGGCTGCCGCAAAATTCCCAGTTAAAATGGACTACACAATGAATAATGGACTATGATTTTAAATTATATTTGGATAAGTTTTGCCGTGGGCTGGCGACTACGGTATTCTGTTACCTGATTACACAAGGGCGACACCTTGTGAAAATGGCTTCCAGGCTAATGCCGTAGTCACCTCCGTCCCGTTAAAACTTAGTTGAGTCGCATTAAATTGGCGTGCAGGGGCAGCTAGCAACGCTCTGTTTAGCTCCTGATTTAGCTCTGGCTTTTGTATTCATAAAGTGCAATTGTCAACCCTCGCATGGCCTCCCTGCATAGCATAGATAACCATGGAATCATTAAAAAGGTAACTGCACAACAAATCAAGATAGCGGTTCCAAGTGGGGACCCATAAAATAAAATGAATAATAAACTATCAAACGAAGAAAAAAGGAAACAAAATAATACTCCGACAGGTTTTAAGAGGAGTAATAAAATACAGCGATCACCCGCGATCTCGCAAAACTGTGAAAAGACTATACAAAAGATTGCCACAAGCTCGAGCAATTCAAAAGCTATAGGCACACCAGATATATCTAGAGCATCAGGGATAGCATCTAGCTCACCTAGGTGTGAATACATTCAGAAAATGAGAGCAGAAGAAACAGTGACGTTAAATAAATGCAAAACCATATAGACAGGATGAAACAAGTTGCGCAGAGACAACAAAACATTTCTCTAGAGATCAGAGACGGGATATCTGAACTTTGGGAATTACTAGAAATAGCAGACAGCTATCGTCACAATTGAAGCGCAGAGGAAAAACGCATGACTGCTGAAAAAACAAGCCAAGGGCCTCCTACAGCTGAAACAACGCAGCCGGCTGCATTTGTTGCAGCTCGACCAAAACCAAAACAGCGACAAACCCAGCTGCTAAAAGTGGCAAGAAACTTATTTTAGAAAAGGAAGTCCCAACCCCAGAGGCTTCTAAAAGAATAAAGACGGAAAAGTGGCAGACAGTCTCAAGAAGAAAAGCGAAAATGCAGGAATCCAACGGAAACAAACAAATAGATAAGGAGAAACAAAAGCGAGACAGAAATAGACCTCGTTTAAAACGAGAAGCCGTTTTTATCCGGTCCACAGAAGGTCACACCTACGCAGAAATTTTAAAGGAATTGCGAACAAAAGTTAAGCCGGAAACCGCCGATATAGCAATCCGATCGGTTCGGAAAACAAACAGTGAAACGGTACTCCTGGAGCTCGAAAAAGGAGGAAAGTGAGATGATTTCTGCACAGAGATCAAAGTGAAAATGGGAGAAGTAGTAACAGTTACTGACTTAAAAGCATATTTGAAAATAGAGATTCGTGACTTGGACGGTCTTACAAGCGAGAACGAAATCATAACAGCAGTAAGAAACGAGCTTCAAGGTCCTTTGGAGGAAATAAACGTTAGAATATCTGGCGCAAATTCCAGAGAACAACGAAGGGCATACATATCCATCCCGGCGGAATCAGCGAAAAAGCTGCTCAAAGAAGACCGTATTCGAGTAGGTCTTGTCAGGTGTAGATTGAAACCACTCGAGGAAACGAAGAGATGTTTCAAATGCTTTGATATTAGACACCTTCAGCACAACTGCAATGGGCCCGACAGAAAAGGACTTTGCATCCCGATAGTTTTCCATTCAGAAACCAGCTATATCGCAACCATTAGCTGCGAGACAACTGCCTTCCACCCACCAATGTTACCTCAGTAACATCGTCAGGTCTACAGTATCTACATCATCTCAAGACACTGGTGGTTGACCCTTAGGTCTCCTAAGTTCCTCATTCTCTTCTTATAATCTTTCTGTTGATGGTGGATATACATATAACTTGAAAATATAGCTATAGGATAACTCCAGTATAATTTCTAACAAACGATTTCCAGACAACATCTAAACTAACCTTCATACACCCCTCAATGTTTGGAGTTAACCTTATAAAACCCTTCCGACGCGGCTCTCAACCTCCACCTCCATCGATCTCCGATGGATTACACCACAACACTGATATCACTGCTAACTTTATCCATTTTTCTACATATATATTCACAATTATATATCTATTTCCAGAGTATAAGATATAAATTATAAAATACAAAATATAAAATATAAAATCAAATTATAATGCATAAAATTATAAAACATGAAATTATATAAACTTACAAAAATAAGTACAATGATACAACATAAATTAAAGCAAACGTAAAAAATACAAACCACCAAAAATAAAATGGAATGGAATCCAAACCAAACCAAACATATAAAATCAAACAAAATAAATTAAAATAACTCAGAACAATTAAATGAACCACAACAGACAGAATAAATTGACAAAACAAATATCACATTCCTCAATCACAGAAACCCACAACTCCACAAGCAAGTATTCCTCTTTATGTTACCATTGTACAGCTATATCTTCTGAGCATCACCATACAATGCTCCACAACTTATACCGCAATGCAAATGACCATTTTCCGTTTATATCCCGATTACATTCGCACTGCCTCCACAATTCCATGAACTATCTTCCACACCTACTTATTAACATGAATTTTTGTGTCACAAATTTATGTTATGATTCATACTTATCTTGCTGCACCAACCCTCTATATTACTGTCCAGTTTAATTACACTCATCTTCCCACAGCTCCCAGCATTCTATTCCACCCGCTATAGGACTGAAATAACGCCAACTATTCCTCTTGCATCTTCCCGTTCACATTATTACATCATAAACTCCACTTCATTACATTGTTGTTATGTCTTGTTATTATCCATCCTCGTTGCTATTCTTATGCATGTATAATTTGCATTTTAATTCCATATGTTTTTTATCTCTATTTGTTTACACATGTTCATATATGCATATGCACTCATTATGTATACCTACGCATGTACATTCGTATATAGTATTTCCCACTATTACTAATTTTATTCATTATTTTTATTAATTTTAATCCAGTTCTATTTTTTATTTTTATTGTTCTTATTCTTGGTTGTCTGATTACCTTCCAACCATCATTTGTCACTATTGCTTTAATTGAACCTCTTCACTATGTTATTCATATAACTCATTTGCTTTAGTTTCCATTCCCCCTCATATATAAATAACCAATGTTTATGTTATGTTATTCTCCACGATCATTTAAACTCGTTATCTCGCTCTTTCCATTGTTAATCTTGTACTTGCATATCTTGTGTTCTCTATGTCATTCTTGTTAAATGTATACTTCTTTATTTGTCCGTGTATAATTCTTCGTATACATTGTCCTCTCCCTTGTATGCATTTATTCTAGGACTACTAGCTGATTATATTTCTGTGCTGTTTTTTCTGTGCTGTTTTTTCTGTGCTGTTTTTTTGTGTAATGAATTTTTGTGTGTTGTCCTATTCTTCTGTATAAGTGTACACTATACCCCTTATTTTGGTTATTGTAATTTTTGTGTATTACACTAAATCACAACCATCGGTCGTGCCTTAAATCTGCACCGTCAGAATATTTTTAACAGACTTGCAAATCCACAACGACACAAAGCAAAAATCTCTCTTAAACTATTTCAATTGCAGCAAGTCACATATTAAAATTAAAATTGAAATCAAAATTCAAATCAAAATCAAATTAAAATTTAAATTAAAATTCCAAATCTATATCACCGCTTCCAGCACGAAAGCCACAATTCCACCAACAATACACCCACATAACCCACAACTACACCGGATTCTACAGAGCCCGACCGCTCCAATATTGGAAACAAGTGTTATAAACCTGTATAAAGCCTTGCATTGCAGTACCACACTCCTTCGCTGTGTTGTCCCAGCAATTCGCTGATATCGTAAGTACACTTCAGTCTGTCCATCACGCAGCATAGTGTTAGTGATCTTCATTTTATATATATTTATTTCATTTATTATTCTATTCTATCTCTACTTTCTCATTTTTATTTCATCTTTCATTTCATATTCCATTATATTCCTTTTATATATACATTTTTTTTTATATATTATATTATATGTATATTGTTCTGTTTTATATATTTCCTATTATTTTCATTATCATCTCCTGTAGTCTGTTATATTTGGTGTATTTGCATTGCTTGTTTTTATTTTATATATGCATATGTGCATGAATATTGTCATATATTATAATATACTTAATATATGTATCATAATCATAATTATACATAATATATCATAATCATAATTATACATCATTATATCATAATATGTGTGTGAACCACACCTAATTATAATTATACTGTAAGACTCTCTTTTAGTTTTTAAGACAATTACTATAATTTTAGATTTTAAGATTTTTGATAAACAAATAAAGAGTGAGTTATAAATGCACTGCAGAAGAGTGCGTTTCATTTCAACTCAACTTAACTGGCGTCATTGAGTATAAATATTATAGAGTAGCAATCTCGTACAAGCAAATTTTTGTATGAGGTTGCTGCTGCTGGCAACCTTTTTGCACTCAAAAAACACTCCATTCTCTTCATGTCTTGTTTTCTGAATTGCTTTGGAAATTAAAGTAGAGGGCAAAACGATTCTCTCAAATAACTCTTTTCGTCGTTTGTTATATTGATCAGTGCTTCTGCGAATTTATTAGGAAGGTATATGTAGGAAAAAAATATTACTCTAGTCTTTTTGTGTGCTTTCATATTGCATGGGCACTTTACTAGCATACATACAGTAACGAACAAAATTATTGGCACAGTAAGCAAATTGAACTATTAAAAATCGCATTATTAACAGGATAAAAATAGTGCAAAAGTTCAATTTGCTTGCTGTGCCAATAATTTTGTTCATCACTGTATATGTTTACATATTTCTTTTCTATTTCTCAGCAAGTAGGTATGTTTGTATTAATTTTGCATCCAATATTAAGAAATTGTAAGCGTAAAAAGAAGATTGGTTTTTTTTTTGTTTCATATCAGAAACAATGCTACTATTATTTTTATTGTTTTGATTCTGATTTAAAACTGTTTTTAAAAATATCTATGTATATGTAAAGGCTTACTAATTGCTTCAGTATACACATATGTATGTATATATTATGAGCTTCATGTGTTAATAAATAAATAAATAAAAAGAATAAATATAAAAATGTTTAACCAATTCTGATGGTGCAGTTACAACCTCATCTTTCCGTATTTGGGGCCAAAAATCTATTTCTCTACGTATATTATATATACGTATATATGTATATATATATATGGGAATGTAAGGAATATATGAGAATAAACCCAAAACTAATAAAATTCATTAAAAAAAACATGAGTACCCTTTATTTCTAGAAAGTTCTGAAACAAAAATAATAATATGTTCATATGCCTATGCCTATGACCATAAAATAGAATATATTCCTCTATTTAAATTTGGTGCTGAAAAGTGATATTTAGTTTCAATGAAATAAAAATACACAAGGGTACAAAATAGAGTACAAGGAAACAAAATCATAACAAAAAACTTACATGCACGTGCTCACTATGTTATAGAGCACTGTAGAGAAATTCATTGTGCTCTCTATTTCATGTAACATTGTTACCCGCGCCCCCACAGGTCTACTTAGCAAATTGAGTTTGTTTTCAGATTTCTACTCTATAATATTTATACTCAATGCTGGCGTCCGAGCAATCGTGGAAAAATAATAAAATTTAAATTAAATAACATTGAATGATAAAATAAATTGCAAAAGATACAAAATACTTATAAAGGTGTGAAAAACATAGCTTATAAAACTATGGTTTGTAAATTTTTTTTATGAACACAAAAAAAGGCAAAAATTCACAAATTTATAAAAAATAAAAAGAATCAATAACCAATTTTTTATGACATAGAAAATATGTATAAAATTAAATGTAGTTAAACAAAAAAAAAAAAAAGAAAAAAAAAAAATCACAGCAAAATCAGAACATTTTTAATAATAACAAAAAAAAAAAATATACCAATAAAATCTACACTTGAAACATATAAGAAAGTGCAATTAAATCATTCAAGAAAAGGGAATGGTAAATTGACAATATTATAAAAAAAAAGTATAATAAAACCATTACAGTGAGCAAAGTAAATCATAACTAATATAAAAACACTACCAATTATATTAGCAGACTCACTAACGAAAACTGAAATAAATAAAGTAACTAATATTAAAATTAAATTTAATTTAAATGTATTGAAATTAATATTACGTATTATTAATAAAGTTCAAAAATGTATTTAAACTGAAATAAAAATTAATATTAAATAAAGTATTAGTGTTGCTGTTAAGCTAGACTTACTTTGTATAGGGACAAAGAAGCTTTATTAAATTTTTAGAAGGGTTTAATAACAAAGAAAGAAATAAAGGACAAACACAAAAATTTATTTTTAATTTTATTGAAGTTTGGCTGACCACACAACGCTGTTTCGAGTATTGCCAAGTACTCTTCATCAGTGGTCTTTGGGAATAATCGAATATTATTTAATTAGTTTATAGTCCGTATACAATTTGTTTGGACTGCAAGTGCCAGGCTTAGAACTCGTGCCTGTCAAATTAGAAGCGATGACTAATCGTGTTTATCCACAAGAAGCCAAGGCTGCACAAACTTTCAATGCTCAAGTTCCAGGTTTTATTGTCACTTATTTTTATTTAATTAGTGACAACAACCAACGCACTTGCCGTGCTTTTTAAATAAGAACGAGCTTATAAACTTCAGCTTTATTTTTAGAAACACAAGTTCAGCGAATTGAAAGTTTAACTTTTGGGTTTTGCCTATTTCTTTATTTCTTTTCAAAGCTACTCTTTTTGTAGAGACATTTTGTAATGCATATTGTTTTACTTACTATATGTAAAGCGACCATTTTGGTGCTTTTTACAAAGAAGCTATGCTATGTTATTCTACAAATCCGCTTTCGCGGTTAGGAAAAGTTGAACAATATTATATTTTAACATATTGTTCTTTACTTTTCACAAGTCTAATATTTGAATAAAGTATTAGTGTTACTATAAAGCTACGCTTTCTTTGTATGGGGACAAAGAAGCTTTATTAAAATTTAGAGGGTTTTCGAATAACAAAGAAAGAAATAAAGGACAAACACAAAAATTTATTTTTAATTTTATTGAAGTTTGGCTGACCATACAACGCTGTTTCGAGTATTACCAAGTACTCTTCATCAGTGGTCTTTGGGAATAATCGAATATTATTTAATTAGTTTATAGTCCGTATACAATTTGTTTGGACTGCAAGTGCCAGGCTTAGAACTCGTGCCTGTCAAATTAGAAGCGATGACTAATCGTGTTTATCCACAAGAAGCCAAGGCTGCACAAACTTTCAATGCTCAAGTTCCAGGTTTTATTGTCACTTATTTTTATTTAATTAGTGACAACAACCAACGCACTTGCCGTGCTTTTTAAATTAGAACGAGCTTATAAACTACAGCTTTATTTTTGGAAACACAAGTTCAACGAATTGAAAGTTTAACTTTTGGGTTTTGCCTATTTCTTTATTTCTTTTCAAAGCTACTCTTTTTGTAGAGACATTTTGTAATGCATATTGTTTTACTTACTATATGTAAAGCGACCATTCTGGTGCTTTTTACAAAGAAGCTATGCTATGTTATTCTACAAATCCGCTTTCGCGGTTAGGAAAAGTTGAACAATATTATATTTTAACATATTGTTCTTTACTTTTCACAAGCCTAATATTTGAATAAAGTATTAGTGTTGCTATAAAGCTACGCTTTCTTTGTATGGTGACAAAGAAGCTTTATTAAAATTTAGAGAGTTTTCGAATAACAAAGAAAGAAATAAAGGACAAACACAAAAATTTATTTTTAATGTATTGAAATTGGCTGACCATACAACGCTGTTTCGAGTATTGCCAAGTACTCTTATCGTGGTCGTTTGGGAATAATCGAATTTTAT
>NC_051846.1:92326557-92366924 GCF_002237135.1 Teleopsis dalmanni | reverse complement strand
GGTATGCAAGAGGTATGAGAATGTAACTCGCATGGTGGGTAATCTCAGTTTATCCACCTACTGAATTAGCAAAAAATATATTTTAATTGGGTAGGGGATTTTTTATGAGAGAGGTTTGGATATAATTTTTGTTTGACCCAGTGTCAATTAAAAATCTAAGAACCTTATTATCGCTCGCCTTGCACTCAAAATATGGCAAAGACGAGCTGCTCATTCTAAAAAATGAACATCCGTAAGATCAGTGCACTCTTCAGGTATTTCACATGATTCACCTTCTGCGTAGTATTCGTCCAAAGATTGCTGGTACTCGCAGTCCTCCTTTTGTAAGGTTTCTTCATTACAATTGTAATATGTGTCAATATGAAAATTTCTTTGAAATTTACGTGGTGGTGCAGCCTGAAAAGATGCAGGCTGTGGTCGTTTTCCTACGTATCGATTATTGTACGCTGGATTATTCATGTAGTTTACCGCTTTTGACCTTAGTGTTTCGTCTACTTCCATGGGTACTGGTGGCGGAAGTGGTTTCGGATCGAATGGTCTTGGTGGTGGTACACTTTGGTAATTGTTATAGCGCGGAATGTTTTGAAATTTATTCCTATTGTTGGGTTGTTGCTGGTAATTTATTGGTTTTACTTGAGGTAAATACGCTAATTGTGGGTAAAATTGTTGAGGTGGTAGGGGATTAGGGTTAGGGTAAGTTTTCCGAGGTGGAATTGCTGGTTTTCTTTCATAAAGATTGTTGTGTGTATAATTCGAAAAGTTTGCTCTGTATTGTTGATTTTCCAATTTAAGACATAAGTGAAGCGCTTGTGGAAGGTCCTCTGGTTCGCGAATTCCTAAGAGTCTGGGCAAATCTCCTTTGAGTCCCCTTACAAAAGTATCCAAAGCTTTACTTCTATATGTTTTTGTTAGCATTTGCATGGATTCTCTAGCCATTTCCATACACGAAATTTTGTTTGTAATTAGCGAGAGATGTGAGTAGACATCTTGATAAAACTCATTGATAGTTTTATTTCCCTACACCATTGCTGTCATCTGATATTCTAGGGTATTAATATCCCTTTTGTCAGCATAATGCAAATTGAGACATTTAATTATACTATCCCAATTCAATGGAGTATTGTATGACTCTAAGATGTTGTCAGCATTCCCTACGATTTTGTTTCTAACTACACTGAGAATTCCAAAATATTTTGGAGTACCTTTTTGTGCTTCATAAAGATTTAAAACTCTTTCAACACTTTTTCTCCAAGAGCTGTACTCAGTTGGATTTCCACTGAATTCCCTAAGACAACGGACAACGTCCGGTATTTTGTCTAACTCATTCAGGTTTTCCATATGACTTTCATCTATACCCTGATCTATTGCTACTAAATCACTACTCGGATTTACCATAGCTTCTACCGTGTCCCTACATTCATTGATGTATACCCTACGTACAATGCTAGTAATTAGGGCCTCTAATTCTGGCGTTGCATGAACTGATGGATGATTTGGGTTTGGATTTGGATTTAAAGCATTATTGCTGTTGTTATTATTGTTATTCGGGCTGTTATTGGGAGGTTGATTTAATACAGGTGGCCTAATAATATTCGAATTCATGTTGATTTATTTTAATCAGGATAATATTTAGTACAATATAAATTAATGTAATAATAATATTATAATAACAATTGAGTTTAATATATTTATATTAGAAGTAATATACTGAATCTTACAATATTCCAATTGCTTTCATTATTTTTTCAGCTCCAAATGATTTAGATACTGCAACGTTCCGATTTTCGCCTGTCTTTGTTATCTGTATTTTTTTATAAATTATTGTAAATTGTTTGCTTACTATTTAAAAGTTTTAATATTTTACCAAAGAGTATATACACATAGAGTGTGCATGTCGAACAAAATATCAGTCACAAAAATTTTGTTCTACTGGTTTTTTAAAAACCCAGGAATTACTCAATATTTGAGTCCTTTTACTATATGTGTGCAAAGAGACTGTATTTTCATTGATATGTGCACATTATCACACTCAACCGCTCTTTGGGTTATAAATATGCTCATTTGGATATAAAAACATATGTATATACATATATGCATTTTATATTATGTTCGTTTTCTTTAATTTGTATGTATATTTAAATATGTTCATATTTCGTTTATTAAACTATTTTGTATATATGTTTTGTTCTTTATCATTTTACTAATATTTGCAATATTACAATTTAATTTAATTCTAAGAATGTAAAATATGTACTTATATAATATTCGCTAATTTGACACTTGCTTAACTTAATTAATTCTAAAAATATAATTATCTATTTTACAATGTTTGGTTATTTAATAATACAAATTATTTTAATAATATTCTTATTCTTAACATTTAAAAAAAATATAAATTCACTATATATTTTTATGACTAAATTCTGGCTAAGTTCTTTTACATTATTGTTAATAAGAGTTGTATTAATTGATCTTATATTAAGTGCTAACTTGAATTGTAGAGCTAACATATTTCATATTCATTTTAGAAATGTGTGTTGATTTTAGACTTCTCTAAGGCCCACAAGCAATGCTTACGAAGTAAAAGCAGAATTAAAAAATCAAGAAGCTGGATTAAATGTTCATTACAGGGTCCCTTAAACCACTGAGGGGTTTTTTCTTGCACATTTCTATTATTAAACTTTTAATGCCAATTGCATCTGGTTTATTCTTGAATACATTTTTAAAAACCTCGACATGTTTACAAGAAACATTGAAAAAACTTTGTGATGGCGCAAACAGGTTACCGAAATTTGAAAGAGAATTATAATTTTTATAGTAGATGAAAAGCTCACTTTTAATTTTACTATTAATAAAATTTAAACATGTTTTTATTTAAAATTGGTAATAATATCCTAACCTGTAAAAAATGTAAAAAATGATAATTTTTCAATTAGTAGATATAAAATTATAAGGGTTCAAATTTCGCCAAAATTGTACGAAATCTCAATTTCGCCAAAATTTCATACAATTGCGAATAACATACAATAATTTACAAAATATACTGTAATTTTCGGTTTTACAGAAAATTCTATTATGAATGAAATAAAATGGATTGTAAACAAAAAATAAGTTTTTTGGTATTTTTGCAGACATTTATTCCTTTAATATTTTCATTAGTTGCTGTTCTTGATTTCTCAATTGTTAAATGCACCTTTCTACATAAAAATACCAACAACTGTAGTTCAGAGCGCAGAAAAGCAATACAAACTGCTTTAAAACTCATTAAGTATAAAATGCTTAAACACTCCAAACTCTCCCGCATGTTAAAACTGAAAAATTAAAAATTGAGTCACAACGGGTCCATATGACACAAAAATAACTCAAATACTATTTCCCCGATTTCTGCGACCGATTTTTGTGAAATTGCCCTCACTTCATTTTTAAGATTTTTTGAGTGATGCACACTCTATGTATATATACTCTTTGATTTTACTTTAATTCACTTTAAAGTTCTTTATTTTAAATTGTTACAAATTGTTTGTTTACTATTTTATTTTTCTAAAAAAAATTTTTTTAAAAATTTTAATATATTGTTTTAATTCACTTTAAATTTCTTTATTTTAAATTATTTTAAATTGCTTGTTTACTATTTTATTATTTAAAATTTTAATATATTATTTCAATTCACTTTAAATTTCTTTATTTTAAATTATTTTAAATTGTTTGTTTACTATTTTATTATTTAAAAATTTTAATATATTATTTCAATTCACTTTAAATTTCTTTGTTTTAAATTATTTTAAATTGTTTGTTTACTATTTTATTATTTAAAAATTTTAATATATTATTTCAATTCACTTTAAATTTCTTTATTTTAAATTATTTTAAATTGTTTGTTTACTATTTTATTATTTAAAATTTTAATATATTACTTCAATTAACTTAAAATTTCTTTATTTTAAATTATTTTAAATTGTTTGTTTACTATTTTATTATTTAAAAAATTTTAATATATTATTTCAATTCACTTTAAATTTCTTTATTTTAAATTATTTTAATTCACTTTATGTTTCTTAGTGTGATGAAGCGGCTGATACTACATGTATCCCCTTTTTGCAATTAAGCTACTTAGGAGCCTCTTTCTTCACATGTACACTGGAGTTTTAATATTTTGAGAAATTTTATTGGGATTTTCTGAATATGATCGATTATATCGAATTTTTTATATTTTTAAATCCACTTATTGTTTCCACAAAGTTACTTTCAATTTAGAATTTCGTTGGACTTTTCTGAATATGTTCGATTATATCGAATTTTTTATATTTTTAAATCCACTTATTGTTTCCACAAAGTTATTTTCAATTTAGAATTTCGTTGGACTTTTCTGAATATGTTCGATTATATCGAATTTTTTATATTTTTAAATCCACTTATTGTTTCCACAAAGTTACTTTCAATTTAGAATTTCGTTGGACTTTTCTGAATATGTTCGATTATATCGAATTTTTTTATATTTTTAAATCCACTTATTGTTTCCACAAAGTTATTTTCACTTTTATACTGAATAATTTTTTATTAATTTGTTTAACAAAATTATTTCCACTTTTATATTGGATAATTTTTTATTAATTTATTTAACAAAATTATTTCCACTTTTATATTGGATAATTTTTTATTAATTTGTTCAACAAAATTATTTCCACTTTTATATTGGATAATTTTTTTATTAATTTGTTCAACAAAATTATTTCCACTTTTATATTGGATAATTTTTTTATTAATTTGTTCAACAAAATTATTTCCACTTTTATATTGGATAATTTTTTTATTAATTTGTTCAACAAATTTACTACGTTGGGCGCCAATTTGTTCTTTGTCTATTTCTTTAATAAAAAAAAATAAAATTTAATTACTTTGTTTACGTAGCTATGCTACTTCTTTATTTAAAGCAATAATTAGAACTAACTTTAATAATTTTGAAATGTTGGGCTGTAGCCGAAATTTTTGGGTGATCGCGTTGCACTGCCACGTGAATGTTGAATGTAGCGTTCTCACGCTGTAGTAGACGCACTGTCAGCAAATTATAATTTGCGCGTGTTTGGCATTGTTGTTGCTGCCGCTTATTTATCATTAACATATACAGACATAACAGCTTCAACACGTTCGACAAATTGCGTAGCCGTAATAGAATCTTCATTCGTTGGGTCGAATTCGGGCAAGACTTCTGCGATTTCTCGTATAGAATGCGCGTTACGGTCCTTACTAGGCATTTCTGAAGTACTGTTTTGATTGTTTTTAACGTTATTCTGGTTACTTCTAACGTTATTATCTTGGCTACTTGTTGAACCATTTGCCGCAGTTCGCTAATTTGTTTTCTCAATTCTTCGTTTTTACCCCGCAATTCCTCATTATTGTTTGTAAATTGCAAAACTACGCCGCTTGACTTCACGTGTTCAGTTAATCCTGCAACTAATTCCGCCTTATTGCCTGTAGGTGATAACTCTTGTTGTTGTAAGAAGTTCTTCAACTGTTCCTTCGTCAGTGACTCGATGGTCACCATCATTACGTATATATCTGCGTTCGTTTTTTTTTTTTTATTTTTCTGCGCCAAATATTCAAACTTACGTTTTAATTACTCTCCTTTAGGGCATTGATTCTATCCCACTTCTGAACTTTAAATTTGGTTTTTGAGTTAAGTACATAACTTTAATAGACTTTATTTAAATGACTTTAATTTACTTTATTTAACTGAACAAAATATTTAATAACATAACTGTTGGAGTATAGTTTGTTTATTTTGTATGATAATTTTTACAATTTTAATTATATTCAATTATATTCAATAATTTTTATTATATTCAAAAATTTTATTACACAAGCTAATAACAATTTATAGTTTACAAGACATTATTTATATTATAAAATTCTGAAAAAGTTAATCGAAATTGTTTTGTATCTTTACTATAATTTATATGACTTTGTTGGAGGTGGTGGATTGCACAGCACAATTTTATTATTTATTAAACGATTATTAATAACTAATTTCCAACAAAACCACCGATTGGCCATCCGACCATGCTGCGATCTTAAACGCGACTGCCTCATAGCGAAATTGCAAAAAGTACAAGAGCGCATTACGAGCGCGATGCGCTCTGTTGATTCTCTTGATTTCCTACAACATGCTCCGCCCGTTGAAAGGACCCTTTCAAAACGTTTAATCGATAGGGAGTGGTGCAATTTTGTGGATAGGCCGCCGAAGCACACCCTGGTTAGTGCGAATATCTACTGCGCGAATTCTTCCATCTTTACCTGTTATAGTTTCCACAATCCTGCCCAGTTGCCAGTGTTGTGGAGGAAGATTGTCATTGTGAATAATTACCAAACGACCAACAGTGATATTAGCTTCAGGTTTAAGCCATTTAGATCTAAGCTGCAAAGTGTGTAAATAGTCACGCCGCCACATTTCCCAAAATTGCTGTTTTAAGTACGTAACACGTTGCCAACGAGATAAATATGATATGTTGCTTATTGTATAATTCCTTTCAGGAATTGTAATTAACGAAGAGCCTATTAATAAGTGTGCAGGCGTTATAGCCTCACCATCGTTCGGATCGTCTGATAATGGAATTATCGGCCGGGAATTTAAAATCGCTTCAGCTTCAATAATCACGGTTTGTAATTCTTCGTAAGTTAGGCTAGATTGTGCCAAATTTTTTAATAATAATGTTTTGAGAGATTTCACCGACGCCTCCCAAAGTCCACCAAAATGAGGTGCTTTTGGCGGAATGAACTTAAACTCAAATCCAGTATTGTTGCTGTACTCTTGCATTTCTCTAAGCCCTCGCTGACTGAGAAATTGTTCTTTAAATTTATTTAGTAGTGTCTGCGCGCCAGTGAAATTTGTTGCATTGTCACAATAAATGCGCTGCGGCAGTCCACGACGTGATATGAATCTTTTTAGGCCTAGAATGAAATTATTAGTGGATAAATCTGATATTAATTCTGTGTGAACTGCTTTTGATGAAAAGCAGACAAAAATTGCAATATAAGTTTTATATGGAACTTTACTACGAATACGATATGTGGTATAAAATGGTCCACATAAATCAACTCCTGATATTAGAAATGGTCGGTTTGCAACTAATCGATCGGCTGGCAGCGAACCCATGATTTGTTGTAACAGCTTCGGTTTATAGTGGAAACAGTGAACGCAGTTACGCACTACCTTTCGAGCTACTTCCCGAGCATTAATTATCCATACTTGAGAGCGTATTAGACTAATTAAAACCTTAGGTCCAACGTGCATGTGTTTACAATGTAAGTATTCCACAAAAATTTGAGCAAACCGATGATCACGTGGCAATAAAGCTGGAAATTTTGCATCAAAGCCTATTGGTGCATTGGTCAATCGTCCTCCTACTCGAATTATATTAAATGTTCCACTTGTAGTGACCGTTTTATCCAAAAAGAGGTTTAGTTTTTGCAAGTCTGGATTCAAGATTTTACCCGATTGAAGTGATAATATTACACTGCGATATGTACAATGTTGAAGGTGTGATATAATACGCCAAAATGATTCTCGAAATTCACGCACTGTAATTGGACTCACGTCGTTTACGGTTTGAGTTTTGTTTATTGGTACTTTGTTAAAGACTCGAAAGATATATGATATTATTCGAACAATACGACGAAATGAGAAAAAATCGTCAATAATTTTATTGATTATATGTTCATCGATACCATTGTTGCTACATTTCAAGACTGTAGGTTTTCGTTGTTCAAGGTCCTTTGCGAGAAATTCAGTTTTTGATGTTTCTTTTGGCCATTCTGCTGATTGAAGCGACAAAAACTTTGGTCCACAAAACCAAATCGAATTCTTCAGCTCGCTTGCTCGACAGCCTCGAGATATTATATCAGCTGGGTTTTGCTTACTGGGACGTGACTCCACCTAATGCCACGCGAATAGTCCTGCAGTTCAGAAACACGGTTAGCTATAAAACAATTTAAAGTTGACGAATGCATCTTCATCCAATGTAACACAATTTTAGAATCTGTCCAAAAAAAGATTTCATTAATAAATGGTAATACTTTGGGTTTTATTTTGTTCCAAGTTTTACAAAGAAGTACGGCAGCGCATAATTCTAAACGAGGCAGCGATACTGCTTTTATCGGCGCCACCTTTGATTTCGATATCAACAACGAAGATTTGTAAAAGCCATTATGCTTTGACCGAATATATATACAACATCCGAATGCTCGTTGAGAAGCATCGGCAAATCCGTGTACCTGACTGTAGCAAGCTGATGATGTTAAAACATATCTTGGCACTTCAATGTGGTTAAGATATTCCAAATCAGATTGAATTTGTATCCATGATTGGTTTAGAAGTGGAGGCAATGGATCATCGCAACCCAGTTGATGAATCCATAATTCCTGTATTAAGATTTTACACCGTATAACAATGGGACTCAATAGTCCTAAAAGATCAAAAATTCGAGCAACAACTGATAAAATAGTACGTTTGGTCGCAGCCTTTGACTCTTGTTGCTTATATTGAAAGCAAAAAACGTCATCTGATGGCCTCCACGCCAAACCGAGAGTTTTGGTAATATCATCTTCGTTTAAAAGAATTTGGTATTCGTCACTTGAGTTTACCCAATTTTTGTGGTTGGAGCTCCATTTTGCCAATTGTAATCCTGCATTTGCTGCTATTTTATTCACTTGTGATACTTTGATGCAAAGCTCTTCAGCTGTGTCTGCTCCCGTTAGCAAGTCATCAACATACAAGTCATTGGTCAAAACTGAAGCTCCAATTGGCATCTCCTTTTGATACGCATTTGCAAGGTAAGTCAGGCTTCTGATGGCCAGAAATGGTGCTGCTGACATTCCGTAAGTTACTGTGTTGAGCTGAAAAAGTTGCAGAGGTTCATTAACAGTATTTCTCCAAATAACTAATTGAAAATTACGATCTCTTGGATCAACTACAAACTGTCGATACATTTTTGATATATCCGCAGTCAGTGCATAGCGATGTAAACGAAATGTCAATAATGTCAAAATAAGATCCTGCTGAATTGTAGGTCCCACCATTAAGATTTCATTAAGTGATCGACCCGATGATATGCGTGCAGATGCATCAAATACGACGCGCAATTTTGTTGTGGTACTTTGAGGCCGCAATATGCAATGATGAGGTATTATATAGTGCGGTGTGATATTGTCAAAGTTGTCGACACGACTCATATGACCTAACATCAAATATTCTTGCATGAACTTAACATAATCCTCTTTGAGAGTCTGCTGACGCTCTAATCGACGCTCAAGTGAAAGGAATCTTCGTTTCGCCATTTCAAATGATTCACCTAAGACTTCTGGAGACTCTTTAAATGGTAATCGAACTTGTATTTGATCATTGCCTAAAATTGTGGTATTTTCTACAAAATGTTTCTCACAATCCAACTCCTCCTTAGAGTAATTAATTTTTTGATCGCTTTCTAATTCTTCAATTTTCCAAAATTTTTGTAACATTGAGTCTATATTATACGACTGAATGTAGTTACAAGTGAGTGCCCGGACAGTAGGCGTATTTATATATTGTCCTCCGATGATCCACCCTAATTCGGTATTTAATAAACATGGAAGGCTGGTGCCTAACGAAATTTTCCCATCTAATATTAATTCAAAAAATCCCTGCGTACTTATTAATAAGTCAATGTGTTGTGGTTTAAAAAATAATGGATCAGCTAAAACAAAGCCTTCAGGAAAATTCCACGATGTTGTGTCTATCAACTGCTCTGGATGGTTCAATGAGATACGTTTAGTGACAGCGAATTGCGATGACCATTCAAATTTTGATATTCGAGATTTTATAGTTGCAGTTATTGAATGGCGAATTTGTGTTCTAACATCACCAATGCCTGACACTTCCTGGTTTATTCGCTAAAATGGTAATTGAAGTTGCTTTGCCATCTTTTCAGTGATAAAACTTATCTCTGAACAAGAGTCCAGTAATGCTCGTATAGGTTGGTATAAACCGTACTTATCCTTAATAAGTACTACAGCTGTGGGAATCAATGATCGTTGTTTAGTACGCGATACTAGAGAAATTGATGGAGATTGCGGAAAATTTAGTTGTCCAGGTGGACTGTCTGACAAATTTGGTCTCACATTTTGCTCGATGGGTTTGAATTTATGCAAACACGTATGATGCATACCATTGCATATTCGACAGCGAGCTGTGGATTGACAATTTTTAACGACGTGCCCTTTGCGTAGACAATTTAAGCGTTAAAAGTCAGTTTTACAAACGATGGACATGATCCTAGGCTGTGGTCTCCTCCATTACACTTCATACAATTGATTTTGGTGTTAACAAATGTGGTCAATTTTCTGTTAAAAGAATTATTTTTGGTATCATTTACTTTATCATCATTGCATCTTTTCGAATTGCTTTCCAGAAATTGACATCTTCGACTCAAAAGTGTGTAGCAACTTTCCCAAGATGGCAATGACTCAAAATCTTGCTGAGAATCATAAAAAATTTTAGTTTCGTTATCCACTTTAGACAACACTAAATGAATAATTATGGCGTTCAGAATGTCTGCTTCCGAACCCAACGATAGAAGTGAACCAAATAAAGCAGACACTGTATCTACAATATGCCTGAGTGTGATTGAGTCGCCCTTCGTCATATCTTTAATAAAAAAAAAGAGAATTAATATGTTCCATAAAAATTAAGACCTTTTTGTCATATCTCAATTGTAATTGCGTTAGAGCTTTTGTATAATTTTTCTCGGTTATTTGAAATGGTTGTAATACGCTCAACGCCGCACCCGAAACACAACTTAAAAGATAATTAAATTTATCAATTGTTGTTATCGACGGGTCGTTGTGAATTAAATTTGTAAACGCAGAGAAAATCGTTTATATTCGCTGTATTTACCATCAAATCAAATTTCAATGCTGGTAAACGACTATGATGTGAGGAGTTGTTTAAAATCGACGAATTCAATACACTTGATTCATGTATCGGCTTTATTTTTTGATTGTTGATTGTGGACACAATAAGTGAAAATGTTGGAAGTATAGTTTGTTTATTTTGTATGATAATTTTTACAATTTTAATTATATTCAATTATATTCAATAATTTTTATTATATTCAAAAATTTTATTACACAAGCTAATAACAATTTATAGTTTACAAGACATTATTTATATTATAAAATTCTGAAAAAGTTAATCGAAATTGTTTTGTATCTTTACTATAATTTATATGACTTTGTTGGAGGTGGTGGGTTGCACAGCACAATTTTATTATTTATTAAACGATTATTAATAACTAATTTCCAACAAAACCACCGATTGGCCATCCGACCATGCTGCGATCTTAAACGCGACTGCCTCATAGCGAAATTGCAAAAAGTACAAGAGCGCATTACGAGCGCGATGCGCTCTGTTGATTCTCTTGATTTCCTACAACAATAACTTTAATATACTTTATTTAACTGAACAAAATATTTAACAATATAACTTTAATATACTTTATTTAACTGAACAAAAATATTTAATCACGACGCTATCCAACTGACGCTATTCAACGAACTTCCGGTACTCTCGTTCACTCGCTTTTGACATTCGCTGTCAGACATATGTTAGGTGACCACATGTTGTTAAAATTTTAAGGTGCCCAGTTGTGCGTTTCTGATGTAGGTTAACACTATTAATAATATCACTTTTTATTAGCTACTAGCATAAGTTGCAACTCAAACAATAATTTTCCTTTCAAAATGCTCCACTTCAAATCAGCTGTTCATGCGAATGGCAGCTCAGGGAAAAATAAAAAAAAACATAATTTTGTAGCAAATTCTATTTTGTAAAGTCCCCAATTAAACATTTTTATGAAAAATTAATTTCAAAAATTGGATTTTTAGCCGCCTAAATTGAGCAAATACCCCTATGTGCGTCGTTTAGATAGTTAATGGTAAACCATCCGGGCTTTAGACTGTAACCGCCGAAATGAGGCTTGTCCCCAGGAGCTCGACAAGTCTCATACATCTTGTCGAGGATGCATTTCTGCACCTTACCAATTTTCTCATTGGACCAAATGCCCTCTGGGAAGTTGAGCGGTAGTATACCGATCTTCTTAGAGCGAACAGTCTCTGCTAGAGTAGGCTTTGAACAGAAGTCTTCGGAAGAAGCGCTCTGTTTAGCCTGCCCCACAGATACCGTTGTTGCCTTTTTACTGGGACCAGGTTTGCCCCCGTGTATGGTCTCTACTTCCTTCGTCCTGCTGAAAATCGACAAAGCAGTTGCAGGAACTGTCGATTTGTTATCAACTTTTTTGGCCTGTAATGCATTCCGCTTTGTCGGTTTGGAGCTCGATGTTAGGGTAGAGCTGTCCGATCGGGATCGTTTAGGTGTTGCCTGCCCTTTGTTAGTCGCGGTAGCCGCCTTTACTGGCAAGGACTTGCTGTTTCCAGCGGGATGCCCTTGGCAAGTAAAGCCTTCAACCTTTTGCGTCCAGCGCCGGATAGCTTCACTCTTGTTTGAGTCTTTTTGGTTGGACCAGGCTCAAGAAGATCTCTCTCCTGTTTCGAGGGAACAGACTTTCTAGCCAACTCCAGGCTAGTGGAATGCCCATCTCCTCCAACTTGTCGAGTAGAGAACCAGGTGTCCCCTCCAACAAGTCGTAGTCCATTGGTGCACTCACGAGGATACCAGGTGCTTCCTGGGCCAGTGATGAGTTTTGGCTGTGTAAAGCCATATTTTGCACATTTAAAGGTGTGCAGTCTAGAAGTGAAAATGTTTAAATCCATACAAAAGAAGTTTTAATAAACTGTGCATGTTGGTCACCCAAGAGTGTCCCCATGGGAAGGACAAATAAAAATCGTAGGTTTGCTAGACCTGGTACGGAGTTCGCTATTAAGCTTGACTCTACCCCGTCAAACAAGTTCACCAGTATAGCTGTTCCACTGTGAGTTTAGGGGGTTTATTTGGGGCAATAGGTTTGTTCATACTCCAGGCTATCAAGACCTAGCCTTGGGAGCCTAGAATGTGTATAGACCCTACCGTAGAGAGTTTTTCTTCTCCTCCGCCCGACTATCGGCGACCCACAAACAGCAGGGACATGACCGTGCTGTCCATTAAAGTCCATTAGCTAGCCTTAACGACTGATCAGGAATCGTAGATACCTACTTTCAACCTGTGCGTTGGCGGCAGTTCTTAGTTTGTGTGCTGCATCATGCGACATGAAAAATGATCATGTCATGACTTCTATATGACATGCTTCAGTCCACAATAAGCCCCTACACCACGACAAGGTGACTACCTAGCAAGGGAACTATCGCTTATACATTACACCTCCTTTTTTGGAAAGAATAATGCCATAACGGGATTATTATTAGTTTGCTAAATAAAGTTTTAGTTTTCAATAATTTCATATCATTAAATTTAGTGTATTTTAGTTATATTTATTTGTTTAATCACTATATTTATTGTCTGTTGTTGTTCGTTAAATGCGGTTTTTCTTTCTTTAAAGTTTCAAAGAATATTTCATTTATTTATCTCTAATATTACTTATCATATACAACATATTTTTAAATGTAATTAGAACAAAACTCAAACAAATTTACTGCACAACACGAAACACAACCGAACACGACGGATGCTCGTACAACAAGAAGAATGAAACAACTTGCTAACCATTAAAAAAAGCCCACACACAGTGGTTGCCAGATTGATTTAGATAATTTTAAACATTTCTCCCACCTAGACGTGGAGATACAACCGGATCTTGCGTCTATATTACTCGTGTGCTTCAGGACGTCCTTCAATGTCGATTGGTAAAACAGAGATCTTCGTAATTGGCCGTTTCACAATGGCGGACTGTGTTTTTATGGTTACGACACGAACAGCACCGTCCGTGCCAGGATGGACTTGGATAATGCGGCCAAGCAACCAGGAGCTTGGAGGCAATCGTTCATCTCGAAGTAGGACCAGTTGACCGGTTGCGACATTTGTTTGGCTTTTAGTCCATTTGTTTCTGGCATGTAATTGTGTTAAATATTCTTGGGACCAACGGCGCCAAAAGTCTTGATACATCTGGCTTAACATCTTCCATCGGAATAGTACACCAATCTTTGTATTTAGCAAATTAGGTTCAGGTACGGCAGATGGCGCTCGTCCAATCAAAAAGTGTCCTGGTGTCAACGCGGATAAGTCTGTGGGGTCATCAGATAGAGCCGTAAGCGGCCGCGAATTTAAACAATTTTCGACTTGTTTTAATAACGTGTAAAATTCTTCAAAAGTTAAAGTTGCCGTGTTTACTACACGCTTAAGATGAAATTTCATGCTTTTTACTCCTGCCTCCCATAGGCCACCAAAATGAGGCGCTGCGGGTGGTATAAAGTGCCAATTTATGCCAACGGTTGATGCAAACACAGACCCAGCTTCAATTTGTTTTTTAAATAATTTAATTTCATCTTTCATTAAAGCATCAGCACCGACAAAGGATGTACCACGATCGCTGTACATATCTGAGCATATGCCACGGACTGATACAAATCGCTTTAACGCTGCTAGAAATGTTTCAGATGTCATATCACTCACAAGTTCCAAATGAATAGCTCGTGTAATAAAACATATAAATAGAGCCACATACCCCTTGTAAGTACGTTGGCCTCTCCCTCTTGTCGCTCTCACATTAAATGGACCAGCATAATCCACGCCCGTGTGCATGAATGGCTGTGATATATTACACCGTGCTGGAGGTAAGTTACCCATAAGTTGTGCTTGCGGTCGACAGGCTTGACGAAAACATGTAATGCATTTGTTAATCACTCTCTTCACAGCGGATCTTCCTTCAATAACCCAAAATTGCCGTCGCACATATGCTAATGTTGTTTGAGTTCCGCCATGTAATGTTCGACTATGAGCGTGATTAATAATCAACGTAGTAAAATCATGACATTTGGGTAATATCATTGGACATCGTTCATCTGAAGGAATATTCGCATTTTGCAGTCGTCCATTTAGACGCATAATTCCGTCGGAATCAAGCTTCGGATTCAATTTAAACAATTTACTTGATTTGTTGATTGGATTGCCTTTCCGTAAAGCGGCATAATCGTTGGTAAACTCGGTCCTTTGTACAATTGTTACTAATTTTTTAAGAGCCGTATAACGTTCTTGCCAAGTGCAGAAACTTTCATCTCGACGCATCCTTTTTTGACACGCATGAATAAAACGTAGACATTGCGCCACGACTACGAGTAATTTATCAAGAGTAGCATATCGTCCAAATATTTCCCACACTTCTGTTGATAACTGCGTAGTTAATGAGTTAATCTCTTTTTTCTCAGGTAAACTGTCAGGAGTATGATTGATTTGGTGGTTAGGCCACATTTTCTCATTTAAGCGAAGCCAAGATGGTCCATACCACCACATCAGATTATCTTTTAGTTGCAAAACGGTACTGCCTCGTGATGCACAATCAGCCGGATTATCCTTTGTTGCAATATACCTCCAGTCTTCAATATTTGTCATTGACTGAATTTGTGACACTCTGTTTGCCACGAACTGCTTCAATTTGCCTGGATCAGTTCTAATCCACCACAGTGTGGTTGTATTATCAGTCCACAAAATACAGCGTGATGGTTGACACTTAAATGTTCCTTTTACCTTGTGTAGAAGTTTTGCTGCTAGCAATGCTGCACATAATTCTAAACGTTGTATAGACGTTTCTTTCAACGGGGCTACCTTAGTTTTACTAATAAGCAAATTTACAAAACTGGTCGTACCGATGGTTGTTTTCGCATATACTGCAGCCGCATATGCTTGATTTGATGAATCACCAAATGCGTGTAATTCAATTGCACTTGTCGAAGTGGTGTTTATCCAACGTGGGATTCGAATGTGATGTAATTGTTGTAAGTCAATACGAAAGTTATGCCAAATGTTTGCCATCTCTATTGACAAGGGATCATCCCAATCGGATCCAGTACGCCAGAGTTGTTGCAGAAACATCTTTCCTCGAATGATAACCGGAGCCAAGAACCCAAGTGGATCAAATAACTTCGATATGTCAGACAACATTAGTCGTTTTGTGTAATGATGGTTGTCACAAGTTACATTGACGTTGTAACCAAAACTGTCGGATTTTGTATACCAAGTAAGACCAAGTGTCTTAGTTTTATACTCGGTGTTAATTTCCACATCGTCGGCGTGAGCTTTTACGTCCTCAGTCAGAGTGCTTAAAACGTCATTTGAATTCGAATTAAATTTACGTAAAGTGAAGCCTGCAGTTGCTAGAAGCTCCTGAAGTTCGTGCAATTTTTCTGCAGCTTCGATTGGAGTGTCTCCACCTGATAGTACGTCATCAATGTAAAATTCATTTAGAATCGATTCAGCTGCCCGTGGAAAACGAGTTTGCTCCTCTTTTGCCAGAGTACGCAATACTTTGATGGCAAGATATGGAGCACAATTAGTCCCATATGTTACAGTGAGCAACCGGAACGTTGTAGGGGCGTCCCCGTGTCGAACGCGCCACATTATTCGTTGCAAATCCACATCTTTGCTATCAACAAGAATTTGCCTGTACATTTTCTCGATATCTCCTGTAAACACTATAGGGTAATGCCGCCATTGCAAGATGATATTTGATAGATCATTTTGTAATCTGGGACCTATATGCAGACAATCATTAAGAGATATTCCGCTCAAACATTTATTAGAAGCATTGAAGACTACGCGAAGCTTCGTTGTAGAACTCGATGCTTTATAGACACCATGGTGAGGAAGATAACATGTTGAAGCTACATCATACGAGTGTGGCACCACTTCCATATGGCCACAGGTCTGATATTCGTCCATGAAATCTTGGTAGAGTTTGTACATATCCGGATCTCGGGTTAATCGCTGTAACGTGCTGTTTAATAATGCAAGTGCATTTAGTTTACTTGACTTAAGTGTTGCCAAGTCAGCTTTCTGCTGGATTGGTAGTCTAACTACATATCGACCCGTTGCGTTGCGTACAGTTGTACGCTCAAAAAAATCTTCACAGTACATTTCATCTTTTGTTAACGGAACGTGGTTTGTTATTTCTTCCAATTCCCAAAATTTATGTAGCATTTCGTGCAATGTTGCCCGAGTATGACAGCAATTAACTTGTCCTTTCACTGAAATACCCTTTCGTCGCGACAGTCCACCAAAAATTACCCAACCGAGTTGCGTATATTGGGCAACAATATTGTTAGTTGGATGCCGTTTTAGTCGCTCATAGACAATAGCAGCATAATCTGAAGCGCTCAAAATCATATCGACTGCCCCCGGAACCTGTAATTGAGGATCAGCTAAATCTAAATTCATGAACTCACCAAGCGCTTCTTTCGGTATGGGAATGGTTGGGGTAACGCTACCCACTCGTGGAAGTATTAGTGCAACACAATTCATGTTGAAATCGGATTTTAACGAATGGATTGTAAATGAAACTATTCCTCTTGAATTAGCGACCCTTTCACCATTTGCACCACTCACCGGCACTATGACATTTGTTTTGTCCAGTTTTAACCGCTGCACGATGAATTCGCTGACAAACGTTGCTTCCGACGCGCTATCCAAAAGAGCTCGCACAATAAGCTTCTGACCAGAAGGACTCCTTACCTCTATCAATGCAGTGCCAATTAAAACAGTCTGTAGATGTAAAGTTCGAGCACCTTGATTAGCACTGGAAATGTATGTATTATTTGATGTGACAGCGTATTTCTTAGTCGCTTCAGTGGTCTTTTCCGGTATATTTGAGTAATTAGTTGCTCCACCACTTCCACTATGGTCATGTAGTAATGTATGATGCGCTGCATTACATCGCAGACACCGATATTTCGATGGACAATTATGACCCATGTGTCCCGTTCTCAAACAATTGAAACACAATCTTGCAGATCTGACTACCTCATATCTCTTTGTCCCAGTCATTTGCCGAAATTCTGCGCAATATGCCAGTAAATGCTTACCTTGACAATGCACGCATTGTTGAACAGTAGTATGATGGCTTTTCACGAACCCCTTTGTTCTGATAGGTGTTACAAACTTTTTCTCCTGATTAGAGTTATCGGTCATGCTATTAACTACCTCCAGCGAATGTATTCGATTTTCTAAGAAACTGACCAGCTCCTCAAATTTTGGAATTTGTTCTAAACTGGTTGTTGACAGCTCCCAAGCTGAGCGTGTTTTCGTGTCTAATTTTTGGAGCAGGGTAAAGACCAACCAATCGTCCCAATGCTGCACTGGACGACCCAATTGCTCTAACGCACGCACAGCTGACGTGATGGTGTCACATAACAAGCGTAAACTATTTGGTAAACCATCAGACACCGTTGTTAAATTAACAATTTGTTTTAAATACGCATTAAGAATGATCCTCTTGTTCTCATACTTGCGGACGAGTAAACTCCATGCTACTGCCCAATGTGCATCTGTTGTAGTAATGTTGTCTAGGGCGTGTTGAGCGTCCAACACTAACGCATCTTTTAAATATTGAAGTTTCTGTGTATTAGACAATGCAACGTTATTTGATACAACTGACGTGAATAAATCCTTAAATGCGTACCAGTGCAGATAATTACCATCAAACGACGGAATTTTAATACGTGGTAAATTAGACGTCAGTTCCATGCTTGACACACCTTTAATTACAGTTTCGTTATTACCTGGAGATTCTATAACTTCAGTGCTTTCTAACTCATCGATTAGCTCTCCCATCATTTCCGAATAAATTATTTCAATTTCCATGTAACTGTCTTCGCTAACTAACGCTTTTATTGTGTCACTCACTTCTTCCACCTTTGCACCGTCATAAATATTGGCCAACAAATCTTCTCGAGCTTCCTTGTACTGCGTCCAGTAACTTTCCAAGAGATTCTTTCTGGCAGTGAAGAAACCTTTTGTTTGCTTGCTTTTTGCCGTTTTCCGTATGTTGGTGGAGAAGTTTTTCAGCAGGGATTGCGTAGCTTCCAATTTTCTGGCGATTTTTTGCATTTTCAGATTTTATGCGAATCAACTGTGATTATTTTCGAAAGTAAATAATTGTGCCCAGCGGCTATAAAATTTGGTAGATATGCCCAGCGGCTATGAATATGAAAGATACGCCCAGTGGCTATAACTTTGAGAAATATGCCCAGCGGCCAGACGAAGCACGCGATCTTCGTAGGCAGCAACACACAATTGAACGCAAAAGATATGTTGCTCCCCGGAAGGGATGCCAAAAATGTTCGTTAAATGCGGTTTTTCCTTCTTTAAAGTTTCAAAGAATATTTCATTTATTTATCTCTAATATTACTTATCATATACAACATATTTTTAAATGTAATTAGAACAAAACTCAAACAAATTTACTGCACAACACGAAACACAACCGAACACGACGGATGCTCGTACAACAAGAAGAATGAAACAACTTGCTAACCATTAAAAAAAACCCACACACAGTGGTTGCCAGATTGATTTAGATAATTTTAAACAGTTGTTAATTGTATAATTGTATACTATTAGCATGTACTAACTGTTTCTTATTTTTATTGTTTCTTATTTCAATGTTTCCATTGTTTTCTATACTCTCTATTCTATAGGCACCCGTGTATTGACTATCTAGCTTATGACCTACTTCATTCCTAAGTAGAACTTTATCTCCTATATTTAATTCTAATTGCTTATCTATAATTATTATCTAGACTTATCTAGAAGTGTTTTGGCTCTAGTGTACGCTATTTCTAATCTTATTTAATTTCTTTACTTTAGTCATCTATATTATATAAAGGATCTACATTACTAATGGTATTAAATTTATTAAAACCTTGGGGAATTTTTTCAAAAATAAGCTCGTATGGACAATATCCATGCACCACTGATGGGGTGGTATTGACACAATATGTGAAGTATTTCAACCATTGATCCCAGTCGTTTTTATCGACCGATATGTATGATCGTACATATTTATTCAATGTTCGGTGACAGCGTTCCACAATTCCGAGTGTTCCGATGTTACATTTTTTATTTTTAGATATTTGCATATATCAGTTACTAGAGAATTCAAAAATTGCCTTGGCTGCAGTATTTGTACTTTTATTTGGTATTGGGATAGTTACTAAATATTTTGTTAAGTCACATATAAGTGTGACAGCATACTCATTCCCATTCTCAGTTTTAAGTAATGGGCCAATGGTATCTACCAATACTGTGTCAAAAGAACTTGTTGGCGTATCAGTTATTGTCATTGGTAATTTTGTATGATTGAGAATTTTAGATTTTTGACATTTCTGACATGATTTGGTCATGTTTGCCCAATAGAAATGTCTTTTAATTTTATGTAAAGTTTTTGTTATTCCGCAGTGTCCACCTTCCGCTGGGTCATCATGATAATTTTTTAAAATTTTTCTTATTTCTTCCTCTTTAACATTGTCCTTGGCCTTAAATTTATTTACTGAGACAAATTCGAAAATTTTCTCACTAGGTGCCATTTGTACTTTTTTGATGCGATGTTTGCAGGTTAATTTCTCTAACCTTGGGAATAATTGTCCTAAATCAATTTTCTCATTGACAAACAGATCATCAATTATTATTTTTTAATAATTTTATTTCCACGTTTTAAATAACAGTGGTTGGAAGTCAATTTTAATTTTATTTGTTTTCTGACGTCAGCACTATTAATGACTTCGTATATATGGGGCTTTTAGTACTTTAATTGTTGGTCGAGGGTATTTATTTCTTTATTTTGTTTGGTGGTTGATCTAGTTCTCATTTTGAAAATCTTTGTTGATTTTTCATTCATATCTTTAAAATTGTCTATCGTTATTCTCTATAGAGCATCGGCAATATAATTTTCTTTACCTTTGAGATACTCCATCGTGAAATCGTATTATTCGAGATCTAATATCATTCGAATTATTTTTGAACTCGGGTTTTTTATTGAGAAAAGGTAGGTTAATGGGCGATGGTCGGTCTTAATTATGAAATGTGTACCATATATATATGGTCTAAAGTGTGTTACAGCCCAATGGATTGCAGTGAGTTCTTCTTCAATGGTTAACTTGTTACTTTCTCCTTGAGTAAAAGTCTTTGAAGCGTACGAGACTGCAAGTTGTCTACCATCATGCTCTTGGCTGAGTACTGCACCACAAGCATGCTTGCTTGCATCAGTAGTGATACAGAATGGTTTTTAAAATCTGGATACTGTAAAATAGTTGGATTTATAAGTTCATTTTTTAGATAATCAAACGCTCTTTGGCAATCTTGTGTTCATTGAAATGGAACTTCTGGAACTTTTTTAGTTAATCTCGTTTTATGTCGAGAATAGTCAGAAAATTTTTTTATGAATCTTCTATAGTGGTTACAAAAAGCAACAAATCGTCGTGCTCCACGACGATTATTATATCATCAAAAGTTTTCAAGCAAGGAAGTATAAAAAAATTTGAAACAGCTTTTAACAAATAAATACGAACTTGTCTTTTAACATAATTGCCACTGATCTCACTAACACTGGATTTTCAACAATTTCAACATTTTTTAAACCTTCTAAATCTTTAATATAGTTTTTTGACGACCCTGTATCCACCAAGAACTTTAACCACTTTCCTTTAAATATTCTTTCTACATATGGTAGAAGGGTCTTTGGTCTAAAAAATTAACATAATCTTCTTCTAATTCTTCAGGATTTTGAAATTCCACAGAATTTTGCAACAGTTCTACACTACGATTGTTTTCATCTTCATAATTACCTAAATAATTAACTCGCTGAAATTTTCTTGGAATCTGAGCGGACCCCATCGATCTTTTTAGCCCAAAATTGTTGTTTGGAGCAGTTCCGACAGTTCATACTAACATCTAAAATAACTGGCTGTGATTGCTGCTGTAAATTCTGTGAGGATAAACTCTCTTTCTAATTAAAAACTGAAACTTTGAAACTTTGGTACAGATTGGAAATGACCATTATTATCTGGACGATTTCTAATTTGAGTATTAATCTGATGTGACATTTGTTATGGTCCAAATCTGTAATGCGGAGAATTTAATAAACCTGGTTGATTTTCAGGAACATTTCTATAACTATAGCCTCGAAAAGTTTCACTTTGCTGATAACAAATTGGGTTTGATCTATGTTGCGTTTTAAAGTTTTGTTATTATATGAAGCACAGTTATTATTATAAAAATGATATGTTTATTATACTAGAATCAAATCAAAACTGCAAATGTTACAGTGATAAAAATTTATTTACAGTATCAATAATTAAAGCATAAGTCAAAACTTCAAATATGTACTCCAAACTCAAAAAGATAATAAAAGATAATAAAAGAACACTCCCTCTCGCTATCTTCACCCAAAAAAAAAATACAAGAAAATTCAATTTTTATACAATCCAAATTTTGAGATCAAGTTATTATGCTTCTCAACTGACAAAGATTTAGTTAATTGATCTGCTAACTGATTATCGGAAGATATATACTTAACAATAATTTCCTTTTGTGATTGCATATCGCATGTATAAAAATATTGTATTTCAATGTGTCGTGTATACTTAAATGATTGTGGATTCGAGACCAAGGTAATCGCCTGTTGATTGTCACAATAAATAGGTGTCGGTAAATGTTGAACCATACTTAAGTCTGACATTAGTTGTCTCAAACACACTGTTGCTTTGGTTGCTGAACATAAAGCCACAAGCCCAGCTTCAGTTGTTGATGTTGCAGTAATAGTTTGTTTTCTTGAACTCCATGCAACGGCACCATTGTTAAATACTATAATCCAGCCAGTTGTGCTTTTTCTGGTATCAGGATCTCCTGCCCAATCAGAATCGCAGTAGCTTATAATCTTATTTTTAGTGTTTCCCATTGATGAAAACGTAACACCTATATCAGTTGTACCTTTAAGATATCTAAAAATACGTTTAACACCTTTAGTGAGTTTCACTAGGGTTTTCCATGTAACGACTAAGAACTCCAACTGCATATGCTATATCCGGACGTGAACAGACCATAAGATACATTAATGACCCAATAGCTTCTCTGTAAGGAAAATGTTTATCATTAGTGTGATCAGTTTTGAAGAAAATCATTCCAGGAACTGTTGGAGAAGAAACAGAAGAACAATCAGTATGATTAAAACGGTCGAGTATACGAAGAATGTAAGCCGATTGATAAATTTTTAATTTTCTTTTATCTCTCTCCCTCTTAAGCTGCATGCCGACAAAAAATTCTGCTTCTTTATAAGTAATACTAAATTCAGTATGCAATTTATTCAGCAAACTCATAATTAAATGTATATCGTTACCACACAGCAAACCGTCATCAACATAAAGCGCCAAATATAAAACCGAATTTTGGGATGCATATGAAAACACACATCTATCAGAAAAAGACTGCTTAAAGTTTTGACGTCAAACATCATCATCGCTGGCAAAACCACACGGCTGCTCCATATAAATTAAGTCATCTAAATCGTCATGCAAAAATGCTGTTTTAACGTCAAACTGGTAAATTTGAAAATCTTCTATTGCAGCAATTGATAATAAAATTCGAACTGATTCATATCGTACTACAGGAGAATATATTTAATCATAGTCAACTCCGTATTTCTGTGAACAACCACGCGTTACAAGTCTGGCTTTAAATTTTTCAATTTCACCTTTTCCATTGAGTTTTCGTTTAAAGATCCAACGGTTCGTAATTATGTGTTTATCCGGTGTACGTGGAACTAGAATAGAATAGAAATAACAGGGTACTAGCTCCCATTTCAGCAGAGCACTGCGACCATGATTGATCTTTTGTGCTACAACAGACCCTAACTGAACAATAGACATTCCGCCTTTCGAATGAAGGTCAAAATGTCGGTTGTTGAGGACTTCCTAATGTCGGAAGGTGAAAGCAATTCCCGACCCAGTGATCTCCTCCTGACCCAGATCAGAGCTGGGCAGTCACATAAGATGTGGCTGGTTGTCTCCTCTGCCTCTAAGCAGAGTCTACAATCTATCTCTTCAGATAGGCCCATTTTGTTGAGATGGTAACGTAGCCTATGGTGACCCGTTAGATATCCCACTAGCATCCTCAACTCTGTTCTGCTGAAAGTGGATATCTTATTGTAGCTATAAGGGAGAACCAGCTCTTTAGCCTGACGGTTACCTCGACTGTCGCGCCAGTAGCGACTTCTCTCGGTTGAAATCCAATCATTGATTAGAGACCTAGTTGTAGACCAACTTAATCCACAGAAAGGTTCTGGGCCACATATTAGAGTGGCGGATCCTGCCCGTGCAAGACTATCGGCAGACTCATTGCCATGGATTCCTGTGTGACCAGGCACCCAGCACAGTGTCACTTTATTATTGCTTGCCAGCTGCTGCAGTGTGTCATAGCAGTCTGCTAGAAGCTTTGAAAAAAACTTCCAGGAGCATAACGCTTTAATTGCTGCTTGACTATCTGAATAAATACAGATTCGGGCGCCTTTCAACCCTTTGTTAATGTTGATACGAGCGCAGACCTCTATGGCGTCAACCTCTGCTTGGAAGACAGTGGGCCATATACCCAGCGCGAGCGAGATTCTGGTGTTAGGACCAAATATTCCAGCACCAACTCCTTTGGTTTTTGAGCCATCAGTATACCATGATATCACTTTTGGTTCAAATCCAGGAGTGCCATTTACCCAGTCCAGTCGATCGGGTATGAGGACTTCGAACTTCCTACCGAAGCGAAGTTCCATGTTCATGCGATCTGTCCTATCGCAGATCTCTATGCCAGGAACTAGTCTGCAGATAGAGTTTTGACTGACGAGACTTCCGTGCATGTCGATGACAGGGTGTAGCCTAGCTGCACTCATAGCTGCTGTCTTTTTAATAAAGAGATGCAGAGGGGTGAGACCCACTATGGACTCCAGTGCTGATGTGGGACATGTTCGAATAGTTCCCGTCATAGCGATACATACGAGTCTTTGCAGTTTATTGCATTTGACTATTGCAGCATTTTGTTGCGCTTTATTCCACCAAACAAGAGCTGCGTAGGTTACAATGGGTCTGACCATTGTGCGGTATAACCATGATATAATTCTAGGACTTATGCCCCAGGTTCTACCATATGAGGTCCTACATGTCCACATGACCCGGGTGGCTTTGCCAATTATATTATTCAGGTGAGTGTTCCAGTTAAGACGCTTATCTAGGGTGACCCCCAAATATTTGACTTCATCGGAGCATTCGATAGCCGTATCCTTAATAGATAGGGACCCAATATTTACTTTGTACCTTCTGGAAAAAGGCACAATTACTGCTTTTTTTGGGTTAATACTTAGGCCTTCTTTGATTCACCAGTTCGAGACTTTGTGTAATGCCGCTTGCATTACATCTGTAATTGTGGTGTCAAATTTACCTGTAACAATGATTGCCAGGTCATCTGCATAACCTATGGCATGATATCCAGATTGCTCCAGTTTAACTAGTAAGTCATCGACTACCAGCGTCCATAACAATGGTGAGAGAACCCCACCCTGGGGGCAGCCCCGTACAGCATTAATGCTGACGATAGTGCTACCTAACTTGGAGGATATGTTCCTATCACGCAACATTCTATCTATCCACGTTATTGTACATGAGTCTATATCTTTACGGGCCAGTGCTCCAGATATGGATTCGTAAGATGTGTTATCGAAAGCTCCCTCTACGTCCAGAAATGCACATAAGGCGATCTCTTTAGATTGAAACGTGCTTTCGATTTTGCTGACTAAATGATACAGCGCGACCTCTGTAGATTTGCCTTTTGAGTAGGCATATTGGGTGGAGTGGAGTGGGACAGTTTGTTCCAATTTATTCCGTATGTACAGATCAATCAGCCTTTCGACGGTTTTCAATAAGAAAGACGTAAGACTAATGGGTCTGTAGGACTTAGGTTGGTCCATAGGTTTGTTCCCAAGTTTGGGAATGAAGATCACGTTCACTCCTCTCCAGGAATGAGGGATATAACCCATAGTAAAACAAGCCCTAAAGAGTTTTATTAATGGGTCTATGATGATATCTATGCAATTCTGCAATAGAGCAGGGTAGATACCATCGCCTCCAGGCGCCTTAAATGGTTGAAATGAGTTGATCGCCCATTTCACCTTGTCCCTGTCAAAAATAACACCAGATAGTGCGTATTCCTGACCTGTAGGAGCAGTAACTTCCCTATATGAATGTGATGTGGGTGGTCCGGATACGGAACCAGGAAAGTGTGTTTGCAAGAGAAACTCGAGGGTATCTTCACGACCAGTAGTGAATGATCCGTCGGGTTTTTTTAAAAGTCCTACTTCATTTGTTTTGACCTTATTTAAAGCCTTGTGTAGTCTAGCAGCCTCAGGCAACCTATCAATACTATCACAATGGCTACGCCAGCTGGCCCGTTTGGACTGTCTGATTGAATTGTTGTAGTCGGTGAGTGCAGTTCTATACTGTTCCCAACTACCAGAGCGTTTTGCTCTATTGAATAAGCTTCTTACTAGTTTACGCTTATTAGCTAGTTGCGTGTACCACCAAGGAACCTTACCTCTAATCGAAGCATTACCTGCAACCGTGCTGTTGTGAAAGGAGGTCAGTAAAACCTCACCTAAATGGTTTGCAGCCAACTCTATCTCTTCACGAGTTCTTAGTGGCCTAGCTAGAGAAAAATTTTCGGAACCCACCAAGTCCCTGTACCTAAGCCAGTTGGTTTTCCTCGGCCGGTACACTTTATCTTGCTGCTCGGATATACTGGGAATTTCAAACCTAATATGTTGATGGTCTGAAAGGGACACTTCGTCCGACACTCGCCAATTCCATATAGATTCCTCAATACCCCTAGTGCAAAGAGTGAGATCTAATACCTCTTCTCTAATTGCATTAATAAAAGTGGGTTTACTACCTTTGTTAGCTATACTTAATCCTACCGACATAATATAATCTAATAGGTACTCACCCCTTTTGTTATCATTGCTGCTCCTTGATTAGCTGTCGCCCAGTGGACTTGCAGAAAATGATCAGCTGCTGGACTTCCGATGGTGGAATGGTTACTTCATCACCTGGGAAGTAGGCAGAGGCCATGACTATATCTGTGGCCCCTCCTAGTGTTGGGACTTCGACTAGAACCGCTACTAGGTCTCTAGAAATAAAGTTTGTTAACGGAAGATATTTTACATCTCCACCGATTAGGATAGCTGCACGTGGCACTGCTATCGAACGGTCATAAACCAGCTTACCTGATTTTGTGTTGAGACCCCGTATTTGGCCATCAAACACCCACGGCTCTTGGATAAGTCCTAGAGCGATGTTATTGATTTGGGCAATTCTGCACAAGGTGGCCTCCCTTAGCATGGTGCAGATTTACCTGGAGCACTTCAAGAGCGCTCATTATGTCTCGTTAAGAGACTTACGGACGAGACTTTCACGCTTGTCTCGTCGAGAACCTTTATTCCTATCACCCTTTGATTGCTTCGGTAAAATTTTTTTTTATTTTCTGAGGAAAATAGCCACGAACTACATGAGTTCGTGGGAAATCTTTTTCCTCTACCACGTTTAAAGCGAGTCCGCTTTTGGCCCCTATGTGGCCTGAAAGTTTCTTGACCCACTCCGCAGTTTTTGCATCACTGCAGACGATAAGCAGCCACCCCGTTCTAGGTAAACACCCTTCGAACTCCGGCTGTATTTCGTCGTTGTGTTGCTCAATAGCAACATTAATAATGGCTTCTTGGAGAAGCGTGATTTGCTCTGTAGAGAGCGAAGTGCCAGCCGGATCGGCCGACGTGAAGCCTAAGCGTACGCCTTTAACAGCTAGGCTGTACGATGGCTTGGTGAGCCCCACGTGAGCCACCTTATGTTTTTTGGCGGGAAACAAACCGGGGGATTGCTCCTCTGATCTGACCCGCTTATTTGCAGGTGGATGTTGCATAGCAATTTTAAGAGCCTCTGCCCTGCTATGGCTATGCCGCCTTAAACCTTCTTCTCTCACTTCTTTTAAGGTGAGTAAATTTTGGAGATTCCAAAGTGAGGTTGCCAACTTTGGATCCAACGACAGTTAGACCGGATTTTTGTGATACCACGCTGCCGGTGTCGGAATCATCAGATTCAACGGTTTCGGAATTTGAGGACAAGACCTCAATAATTTCCTGCCGCCTTACCTGAGATCGCGACGAAGTAACTGCTGGTGCGTACACCGTTTCCGCAAGCGGAGAAGTAGACGGTGGCCCGTCCGGATCCATTTTGACGCACACAGTAGCGCTGTCGAAATGGGTGGAGGCTTCCAGCCCAATGGCCGGCACACACTCAGCTACAGATAATTCCGGAGAGGAATTATTTGAAGATGATGCCGTTAGAGTGACATCAAGCTCATTTGAATTGTTTAATTTGTCCATACGAAAATTGTTTAAATTCGGGATGGGAAGGTCACACACGACATAGCTCGTTTATCGTGAGAAGTCTAAGTTAAAACTGGAGGTCAACAGGTATCCAGAGTTCGCATATTAAAGACCAACTATCCATGGCCATTCATCCCTCGGCATATGCTGTTCCACCTTGGATTTGAGCTTTGATTTAAGACGCTTTTACATGCGTCCGCCCGATTACAATTAGCCAGCACTCATAGCAGAGACATGACCATACTATGAGCCTGTTTCTAGCCGCCCCCGCGTAGAGGATGTAATCACACTACCGACAGTATACAGCAGTTACGGCACATACACAAAGTACGTGTTTATCCCCCTGTGTATCTGACGGCTGACGGCCGTACGTGGAACTAAAATCCATGTGTTATTATTTTGTAGAGACTCTAACTCTTCTTCAATGCCTTTTAACAATTTTTTAGCATCTGTGCTATCTATGCTATTCATTGCTTCATCTAAAGTTTTAGGTTCTAGCTGTGCCATAAAAATTTCAGCAATATTTAAAGAATTCTCAATTTCACTTGATTTCTTTCTTTGACGTGTGTTATATGGACTTCTTTGAAATAGCAATTCATTATCTCTATCTATTTCGATGTCTCTGCAAAATTTTGTTTTGTGTTTTCATCTCTGTCACTTCATGTGGGTCTTCTCGTTTTTCATTAAAAATGGTATTTCTTCTTATATAAATTTTATTTGAAGTAGGCTCGTAAACTCTATACGCTTTACATTCATCATTATACCCAATTTTTTTTTTGTTTTTTTTATTTATATTAAAACAAAATGTAGAGTTTAAATTTACAACAACTAGTCATATTGACTAACAAGAGGTTTTTTTTATTACAAGTAAGTTTATCTAAGTCTATCTAGGGTGAGCATATAGATACGAACTAGTCATCTCCTTGCTGGTTGAAACGCCTCAAAAGGTCATTAGGTTTGAAGCGGCATAAGCGTCTATGAGTGACATCATAAAGTAGCGCTGGAATGGTGCTGTTTAAGTGTTGTCTCAGCCTGTCATAATGTTTTTTAGCAGCCTTCTGAATTTCTTGCTTGACAGTAGGTATTTCAAGGTCACGATGTAGATCAGAATTTCGCACGTACCACGGAGCGTTAACTGCATCCCTGATTGCTTTGTTTTGAAATTTTTGCATCATATCCATTACATGTTTTTTCTCACAACCTCAGATTTGGATACCATAGAGCCAGACCGGCTTGAAGACTTGTTTATAGATCACGAGTTTGTTTTGCTGAGATAATTTAGATCTCCTTCCAATAAGCCAAGTTAACTTTTTGTATCTTATTTTTAGCTCATTTCATTTTTTCTTGACGTGTACCTTCCATCTCAGTTTGGCATCTAGACTCATACCCAGATATTTCGCAGAATAAAGTACAAACGCAAGTGACAGCTTATTTTCAAAAAAAATTATTGTTAAAAGTAAAAATGTTAGCGCTTCTAAAAAGTTAATAACAAGCAAATTAATCAGATAAATGAAACATACATGTTTAAAAATTTAATAATTACATTTATATTTATATTTTTTATTAATAAAATTAGAAAAACACATAAAAAAAATTTCAAATTTCAATGTGAACTTGCTCTATCTGAATTAGTTCACATTAGTTAGCACGTTCTGTATATTATTATGGTCGTTTCAAACATTTTTCTTTGATAATTGGGCATTTTCTTTTTGTACCATCATCAGCTTACGCCGCAATTGGAAAACTGAAATAAATAAAAATAAAAAAAACTTACATTGTTTCTTTTTCTTTTGTTTTTCTTTATTCTCTTCTTGACGACGTTGGCGGTCCTCTTCTTCTTGCCGTTGACGATCTTCTTCCTGCCGACGTCGCCGTTCGTCCACTGCCTGACGTTGCCGATTGTTTTGTGGCTGACGTCGCCGATCGTCCTGCGGTTGACGTCGCCGTTCGTCCACTGGCTGACGTCGCCGATTATTCTGTGGCTGACGTCGCCGAGCGTCCTTTGGTTCACGTCGCCATTCGTCCACTGGCTGACGTCGCCCATTGTTCTGTGGCTGACGTCGCCCATTGTTCTGTGGCTGACGTCGCCCATTGTTCTGTGGCTGACGTCGCCAATATTGTTGTGGCTGCTGTTGCAGAGGCTGAAAGATACAAATATGATTAAATGTACTTAATAAATATATCAATAAAAATGTATGTACAAAATTTGTGTCAAATTATTGAATATTTAAAATACTTACATTATAATTGATCACAGGGATCATGGGGTAGCCCATATAAAGTATTGGAAATATATTTTGATTCTGGAATAATTAATTATAAATTATTAATTATAAATTTGGTTATAATTCAATTATAAATTTAAATAAAAATAAAAATATGTAATTGTTAAATATTATATTTGTTATTATATAATTTGTAATTAAAAGTCAAATAGACTTTTAATGTTCTTATTTTTTTTATTTTATTTTATTACACTTTACTTACCATTATCTAAACTTACACTTTTACCACAAATAAAAAAAAATTCTCAAAAACTTAACACTGATAACGTTCCGCGACAAAAGATTAACGCAAACTAAATAGATGTTGAAATTAGGCAAATGCATTGCTTGTATTTAGTATGCATATGTAAGTATATGCAACATATAACAATACATAATTATGCTTCTTTCTACTAATCTAGGATTGCACGCAAAATTTGCGTTAGGCGCCGGACAGACCGGTGAGGAGAAAAAATATTTTCTCCCAAAATAAAAAAAAATCAAAAATGGTGTTAAGCGCTGGACTTAACTTACCATCCATACGTATGTAGGTATATTAGGGATATATATATGTATACACATATGTACATATGTATATCAATTTTATATTTTACTTATTTAAAGGTGTTTGCATTGTTTTTTTAATATTACTTTAATTATTTAAAAAATTTAATGTTTAATTTATTACAATATATTTACAGTATATTAGAGTAGTAAGCTTACTTAAAATTTATACTATTATTAATAAATACATTTTAATATAACTAAATAATTTAGTTTAATATATTTTAATGTAATGAATTAAATATTATTTAAAAAGCACAAGCAGTGGGTGAAATAAATATTTGGATCATTTTGTTATTCGATCTGTTCAAAAATTGTAGACAAAAGTTAAGGCACTTGCACAAGCATATATAAACATAGAAACCCACCCTCAAATCACTATCCGCTGCGCACAACACTTTCGCATTTACTTTTTGTGTTTTTGTGATGATGTCATTCACTATAGACTTCTCAAAAATCCTACGAAGTTTAATGCACAAGTATGCAGGTAAAAAAAGTTTGTCAATGCGCATAGGCAAGCAGAGCTATGATATGCAATAAATGAAAAACTTCGAAAAAAACATAACGGCATAAAAATCGCTAATATAAATATGTACATACATACATATGTAATTTAACACACATATTATTTGTTTTATTTTAATTTTTTATATTATTACTATATTCATTTTAATCTTAAATTATAAATAAAAAATAATAAATACTAAATGTTTATATAAAACAAGAATAAATTATAAGAAAATTTTATATTCACATACTATATGTATGTACATACATATATATGCTGTATGTAATGATATGCTGGATAATTGCATACGCATTATAAAAATGCATGAAAATTATTTTTTTTGCTTCAGGATTGCATATAACCACGTGCATTATTATCAAATGGCGACAGACAGACGGGTGGGGAAAAAATATGTTTTAAGTCTCCGTTTTACACATATTTGAATGTATTGTTTAGAACTAAATTGAAATCAATGTATATATGTACATATAAAAATAAGTAAAACCAATTAATATACATATTTAATAAATAAATGCTTATAAATAATTATTATAAGCATATAAAGCATAAACTTGATGATGCATGCGCATAGAAAAAAATGCACGAAACTATTGTGACGCCAGCTATATTTTATACCTATGCACATACATACATAGTCTGATTAAAAGTAAATACTTGTAAAAGCAAATATAATCATATAAAATTAAAATAAATGAAAAATGTGATTGCTTTTTAATTTTTATGGATAAAAATTAACATGTAAAATATGAAAAGTACATCAACATAAAATTGTATATTTTTTATATTTATTTATTGTTTTATATCTGATACGAATTTTATAATTTGTCTAATTGACAGATTCTAGTACATTATATCTATTTATAGTTTACTAAATAAGTTTTAATTTTATTTTACCAGTTCTACCACTTCGATAATAGTATACCGGTCATAATTATTTGGTATTATTACCATATTTTCGCTTCGGAATTTTCGCAACCGCCTAGTTCTTCGTGGCTATTGTTTTCAATATGAACAGTATGCTGAAAGTTCTCCACGTTACAATGATTAAGATTTTCCTCAAGCTGGTCAGAAATTGGTAACTTTGTCTTTACCGATCTACCAAAAAATAGTTGAGACGGCGACAACTGCATGTTGGACACTGATGAAGCGTTATATTCCAAAACATAGTAGTCAAACTGGTCTATTTCATTTGCTTCATAGCAAAATTTTAGGAAATTCTTCGCTTTTGCTACGCCTTTTTCTGCCAAACCATTGCTTTGTGGACACCTTGGGTTTGAAAATTTTAGCTGTATATTACAGTAATTCGCAACTTTTTTGAAATGCCAGCGAACCAAATGGATTATTATAACATCTAATAGTTGATGGAAATCCAATTTGATGGAAATAATAACACACATATTATAGTGTTCAGATGTTTTATTCTTTATTTTTTTACAAATCATAATCAAATACGTATCAAAAACTGACACATAATCCCCTCCCGCATACTCGAACAGATCAATTGCAGCCCAGACGGCTGCAGGATATACAGGTGCAATTTCCTGTTTTAATGGTTGCATTTGATTGTTACGTTTGAACTGCTCACAAACTTTACAGGCTGTCACAGTTTCTTTAATCTGTGTACTCATATTTGACCAAAAGTAATATTTCCGTGCTCTAGCTAACGTTTTATCAACTCTCAAATGTGGCTCGTGTAGCCATTGACAAATTCGTTTTTGCACCTTTGTTGGGATTACCAACCGGTGATCTTTAAATAACAGCCCCTTTTCATAGTGTAACTCCGCTTTTACCAAAAAGAGTCCTTAGTGTAATCAAATCAGCAATTTTCCCATTGACTTCCAAACCCGTTAACTAAATCAAGACTAGTAAATGTTTTCGTTCCTGCAATCTGAGTAGAAAAATTATCCATTGTTAAAAAAAAGCAGTATTCACGTCAAATGCACTTGTTTACTGGCTTGAGATCAAGACAAATACGAAACGTTTGGTTTTTCAAAAACATACAAATTATATACCCATTCCGTTGGGTAATCAAGTTTGGACATTATTCCTTCTCGCTCTAAGTTTTCTAGCTTAACTTTCAGTTAATCTTTTAAGCTTAATGATATACGTTTTTTATAATGCAACGATGGGACTAAGTTTTCTTTAAGCGTAATTGTTGATTTTCCTGGAAACTTGCCCCACACCTCAAAAACATCTTTATTGGCATCAATTAAATCCACCCTGCTCGTCGGCATTTCTGTGTTTTTATTTATATCTATTCTTTTAATTATTTTGTTTATATTGTTTTTTTTATTTATTTTGTATTTTTAAATATAATAGATGCTTATTAGCATAATCCGATTCGTGAATTTTACATATTTCAATGACTCTAGCCAATCCTTCATCACGCTCCACTAAAACTTTTAGTTAAAGTTTCTTATCGCGTTTTCTAATGATTATACGATTTCTCAGCATACGATCTTCATAAGATTTGCAACATTTACATATAAACTCACAATGCGGAAACTGCTTCCGTAATTCAGTCACAAATTCCTGAACGCCTGTTTTTCTTTTTGTTCTATAATATTGAATTTTTACGACTCCATTGCTATGTTCTTTCGCGCAAAAAATAGTCATCAAATTTTTTGATTACTTCATTAAGTGCGGTTGTGTTTTGCATTTGAACCAACATCAGTTAAAAGTGAAAAAGGAAATTATTAAATGAAAAATAAACAGAATAAAACGGAAATTCCTAAAACAAACACAAAATTAAAAAGGCATATTATAAAAAAAAACAAATGTACAATTCCAAAATAATCCAGCTTTTAGTGTTACAAAATATTGTGTATAACATTTAATTTATGCTAATGGTGATAATTTTTTTTAATTCGTAAAGAAATTTTCATAACGTAATTTTATATATTTAATTCTTATCCAATTTTCTCTGGCCAAAAATAACGACTGCCTATTTCTAAGAATATCAAATTTATCTACAAGTTTTCCCGCTCCTGCAGTATTCTCATATCATCTTTTTTTTTGGTTAAATAAATCATTTTGATATTATCACTCCGCTCTCTAACTCAGCCCAGTTCCGTTCAATATAATTGTGTATATCTCTCGTATAAAATTTGTATATGTTATAATTTCTGTGAGTCTATTTATGTTATAATTCTTTTGCGTTAAACCTATCTTTATTTTGTAGTTAATGAGTTAGTTAGGTGGAGGGAGGACGAGTCCTCTTCAATTAGCTAAAAAGCCGTTTTGAATTCACAAAAACCTCGTAATAGTGGGTAGAAGATAGAAGGTCAAACTAGAACCAGCCAGAGGCATTAACAAAGGCAAGAATCTGGCTAATGCTAATTCTGGAGGTATCGTCAAGTGAATTGAAGAAGGAGCTCAAATATTTGACCTGGAAAAAGAGACATCAGGTGTTCTGGTGTCATTTCCTCAAGAGCTGGTAGACACGCACTACAAGAAGTAGCTCAGGGTAGGCCGAGTCTAGCTCCATGCCGTCCTATGGACCAGTGTCCTGTAAAGACAGATATTAAATCAGATACCTCAGATTTGTTTCTAAAGATTAAGTCAGAGGTTCTATGTTTGGAATAGACCTAGCTGCTGAGGCAGTAAAGGTATACTCACTGTTTGCCTGTCGCAAAAAATGGTCATAAATCAGCCTAGCAGGCAGGGATCGAAATAGGGGTATCCGTGGAAAAGGCGCCTTGTTTAGCAAGCTCGTCAGCGCGCTCGTTTCCCACAATATTCGAATGCTCGGAAACCCAGACCTGAGTTACCTTGAACGTCTCGCTTAATTCATTGATAATTTCCTTACATTCTTGCACTAATCTCGATGACAAATAGACTGCTGATATAGCTTTAATAGCTGCCTGACTGTCAGTTAGAATGTAGAGTTCCTTTCCGTTAAAGCCCATATTTAAAGCAAGAACACTTGCCATAGGAATGGCAAAAACTTCAGCTTGAAATGTTGAGATGGAATCTGAACGATGGTATGAATTACTAATCATTAGGTCCATAGAAAATATTCCGGCTCCAACGCCCTCATCCATTTTAGACCCGTCGGTGTAAATCGCTATCTTTCCTAGTGCCAGACATTGTCGTCACAACCTATTAGCAAAGCTAGCTTCTCGGTCTGCGCGAAGTTTTGGACTAGTAATACCAGCTCTGGAGGTCACTCTTCATCGTGTGGCATGTGGGCAGATACTATTAAAACCGCAGGCTTTTCCTTCCGCTCAAACCGGATGGTGGTGATATCTAAAAGTCTTAAATGAGAGCAGAGAAAAGCATTAAGGAGCGTTTTTGCTTAAATTCACGATCTAGGCTTACCCTGTCCTTTAACGTAAAAATGATTATACCCATTGATGTTGTGCCCTTTGACATATAAGCTATGAATCCAGGGCTCTTGAATGATGGCAAGGTCAATGTCCTCCTGTCTGAGTAAGATACCCATATGTTCCGTAGCACACTTAGAGTGTTTTAGATTTATCTGCATGACCTTGATCAGTGACACATCAACAGAGTTATCGATGATGAGGTCATCTTATTAGTGCCCTCAACCTCATCCAAAATGTTATCCGGTGGTGCATTTTTGAAAATTTTAATTTTAGCCTTCCGAATGCCGTAGCAAAGCTTGCAATCTTTAGCCACATTGACTGGCAAGCATTCTTCATTAAATAGAAGGCGGTAAGATTGGCTGTGGTTTTGCGGTTCTTCAGTTTTGAGAACCGACCAGTCTTCCATCTGGATTTCTTGATTTTGTACTTTCAGCTGCTGCAGAAAAAGCAAACGCGAATTATGTGTTGAAATTGAAACACATGTAAAATTATATTTTTTAATCTTTATTAAAACACGTTCATCTTAAGACTAACTTACTTTTTATTTTTTTAGCAAACCAATGCATGTTCAATAATTTGTGTGAACAAGGTACTGTTACCTTTTCTAACAATAACTTAAGGTCGACAAATTATTGAATCTGCAATATTGTTTTGCACATTCTTTCATTCTTTTATATATGACAAATTATGTTAAATATTTATACTACGTAGTATTCTTAAATGATACCTTTCTTAAAAGGCGCAAAGGGAATGGAACGTAACTCCTCCACCCCTTGTTACAAAATACTCCTGAATTTTGTTGGTTATTAATAATATTAATGAAATTATATTTATATAAGTAGTATACATACATATGTTGATAATTTACGATAAGCAATAATTTAACCATGTTTGAGTCAATACTGAGAGATCTGTTACAGATTTTCAGCAAATTTAAATGCAAAATTTACTTTATGTTTTATTATTAACTAATATGAATATATAGATATTTGAGTTAACTCCGATTAATTCTATATTTGGTATAATTGAAATTAACTTACATATGTATATATACATGTAAAGAAATTAGAAAGAAAAAATTACATTACAAAAGCTTTACTAATTTGTATTAGATGTCAATGTATAGATATACAGATTAATATATAAACGTATTTTAACAGATTTTCAAATAAAATAATTTCATAAGTATAATAGTTCAATATATATATATATATTCAATATAAATTATAGTTTACAAATGTATAGTATAGTACAGTTGTATAATCAATATTCTTATATATGCTTTCAATTTTTACTCGTAGAGCACAAACAATCATAGTGTACCAAAACCGTTTTTAGATACTATTATTATGGCTATTATGGCTTTTTTTTCTTTTAAAGTGAAGTAAAAATAAATTACAAAAATAAAAAAAATTTTTTTTTTTAAAAAAATTTCTGTTTTTTAAAATATTCTTTTCTCCTAAGTTCAGATTATCTATGTATGTTATTACTACAATGAGTGTTTGCAAACTTCAAGGGTCTTTTGATATTGCATACATCAATATTTTGTAAAGATAATTTTCTAAATTTTGGCTAACATACTGATTTTACTTTTTTCTATTCTATCTTTAATTATATTGCGATCTATAAGCTTGTCTTGGACTATAAATGGAGTTCTTTTAATTGTGATGTGATAGGAGTTGTTATAAAATCTAATGGCTTTGAGGATTTCTGTTGTAATTGGTAGTTTATTTTCTAAGTTTAAAACACTTATTTTTTCCGTAAGTGTATTATTCAAACGTTCTATGTCCGAGTTTCCAGTATAATTGTTTGGTTTCGTCACATGAAATTCTATTCCTTCTTCGGAAAAAAGATATTTTATATTTTCCGAATTCAGTTCGTTTTAAAAAACGAATTTCTTAATTTTTCCTTTGATTGCTGAAAAAGCTCTTACTTTTCCTAATATTGTCTGACAATCTATCTTTAAAGCGAAAGGTTATGGCATGTTTAGAAAACTTGTCAATAAAAATGATAAATGTTTGATGCCTGTTTACGTATGTATCGACTTGTACTATTTCACTGGTTGTGGAAAGTGTCTCTGTTAAGGTAAATTTTTTTTTAATAAGATTTCTATCATATTTTGCTGCGTTACAAATGTCGCAGTTATTTATTATTTCATGAATCCTGACTTTTAGTTTTGGATGATATATTCTCGATTTTAAGCCTTCGTAAGTTGCAATAATTCCAGAATGTCCTGTTTCATGCTTATGAAACAATGATATTTGTTTTGCTAGTTCATTTGGATTGTCAATATCTTTTGCAATATAGCTACATTTTACAAATATGACTTTTTTATCATTTGAATATGTATGGATCAAAGCTAGTTGTAATTTATTATATTCATGATCGTCAAGTTCAGAAAAAATGCCAACTTTACCTTTTGTAATGTGACTTCGGACGATATTCGCGACACTATTTCTATCTAAATTATTTTTATCTATAAAAATACGCTTCTTTTTAAATGTACAAATTGATTCAATTTCTTTATTTTGCTTAAGAACAATTTGTGTCTTAAATCGATTAACTATCGTACTTAGGATTAAAAAATGGTCATATAAATTTTCTTCTTGTGAATAAATCGTTTGGCTATCCATTGATTCATTATCATTGTGAACTATCCTTGATTCATCATTGTTATTAAGTTTCTCCATAGTGTTCAAATTTTCAACACGTGGATTAAACATTTTATATATTTCATTACTGTAGTCATTGTTATCAATAGTATTTATTTTGTTTGTGTTATTATTAATTACTTAAAAAATCTGCAATTTTATTTTGTTTCCCTTTAATATAATCGACATTTATGTCATATTCACCCAATGATATTAACCATCTTTGTAATCGTGGATTTATGTCTTTTCCTTCCTTCGTATATAACCATTTTATTGGTTCATGATCGGTAAAGATATCGAATTCTTGTTCGTAAATATAAGGGCGATAATATTTAGTTCCCCATACTACCGCAAGAAGTTCTTTTTCTATAGTAGAATAGTTTTGTTCGTGAGCATTTAAAGTTCTTGATGCAAAACAAATGGGGTGACCTTCTTGAGACAAAACAGCCCCAAGTGCTGTGTTGCTAGCATCAGTATATAATTGAAATTTTTTATTAAAATTTGGGTACTTAAATATAGGTGGGTTAGTGAGGATATCTTTGAGTTTTTCAAAGGATAATATGTAATTTGGATCATTAATATTAACTTTAGAATCTTTTTTAAGATAGTTAATCATTGGACCAGCTATTTTGAAATACTCCCTAATGAACTTTCTATAGAATCCTGTCATTCCTAAGAAGGATTTTATTTGCTTCTGATTTGTGTGCAATTTTAGTAACTGAATACTTTTAGTTTTGTTTGGGTTAGGTTTTACGCCTTCAGAGGTAAAAATATGTCCCAAGAACTCAGTTTTTTTTCTTAAAAAATTTGATTTATCAATTTGAATTTTTAATCCAGATTGTTCCAATCGCTCAAATACTTTCCTAAGATTAGTTACATGTTCTTCCAAAGAAGTACAGAATATCAATATGTCGTCTAAATAGACAACACAAATTTTATTAATTAAATCTTTTGATACACAGTTCATCATCCTTTAAAAAGTGGATGGGCATATGAATAAATTCCTAATGACCGAATGGGGTTGAAAAAGCTGTTTTTACGATCTGACTTCTTGACAAATATTTGATGGAACCTTTTGCTAAATCTATGATACTAAAATATTGAGCTTTTCCTAATTTATCTAAAATTCCCTCAATATTTGGAATTGGAAACATCACTCAATATTTGGAATTGGAAACTTATCACTGGTTGTTATTTCGTTTAAATTACGATAATCAATTACAAGTTGCCATTTTTGTTTCATTAAGTTATCAAGTTTTTTTTTTACAATCCATAATGGACTATATGGAGAATTGCTGGAACTTATAATTCCTTGTTTTACATGTCCGATATTTGTCTCTCAATTTCTTTCTCTTGAATTTGAGGATAACGATATATTTTAGAATAAACTGGACTTTAAATTGTAGTGATAATTTCGTGTTGTGTTTCATTTGTTGCTGTAAATATATCACCTTCTTTATAAAATAGATTACTATATGTGTTTATAACCTCGGTTATAGCACTTTTTTCTTCAAAATTTAAATGGTCTAGATTAATTTTACTTGAGTCAGAGAATTCTAATGCACTTATTTCGCTTAGGATATATGAGTAACTATTATATTGGAACAATATTTTATGCTGGTTGATAGTCAAATATCCATTTTCTAGGTCAACCT